>NC_091989.1:96569863-96869863 GCF_044704955.1 Pristiophorus japonicus | reverse complement strand
GGGTTCAGGGGAGAAGATGGAAATCCTCATTAAAAATTTAAAAAATCATCCTTTAATCTTTCCCATTTGGCTTGAGTGTCTGCTATCCAATTGGTAACTTAAGATGATCTTGATTCAGTTTTCTGTACATTTTGAATTGGGTGGGTCAGGGCTTGGAGTGTTCAAAACGCATCACTTTCCAATTTTGTAACTGGACAAATCCCCATAGTCTGTTTTAGCTTCAGTATTCACAAAACAATTTCACACAGCCTTACAAGCAAATGCAGAGAGAATTCACTAAAAGTGCTTAATGGATTATGTTCACAATTCTTAAACTTTTAATCAGGCACAGTACCTTACCTCAAAATAACCTCAACAAAAGATCAACTTGCAGAACCCCAAGAAGCCAATAATTCAGAGACTAGGGTCTAAATGATGCATAATTCTCAGGGAAGTGACCCTACCATCTCTGAAGGTAATAGGGGTGCAAGATGTGGTTCTGGTGCCTTGTCAGGTAATGGCTTTTGTCTACCTCGGTGCTTCTTTCCGCGGCAGCTTCAAACTACCTCATGTTGGGACCCAATTGGCTCACCCGCCATTGGGCAAACAGCTTGCACCGGAGGCTAATGTGCAGTTTTTTGATATCGGGATTTTAATGGAACCCATGAATCAGCAGCTGAAAAGGGCTTTGAACAAAAGTGAATGAATGCTGGTTGGTGTTTATAAAAAAAAAACCTCACTGGTAAAGGTAGGTTAGCTCCTCCCAGCTAGGAATTCCCATTCAGCAAGCAGTTGGGATTATCCGTTTGATAGCACCTGAAGTTCAACTTCAGAAAACACTTTTGCAACAAAAAAAAATGACCCTTTTAACAATCTCAACAGTCAGTACTCCTTCCTCCCTCTCTTACAATGGGGATTTTCCTTGTTAAATACATTGTTTACAAGTATGAAAGGTTACATAACTCCCAAGCATTTTCTATCAACTTAGTGGCATCAAAGGGAAGCTCTAGGAAAGCCCGACGGCCAGTGACTAGTTTTCTATCTAGCCTTGCGCAGTGCTGGGTGTTGCCATTTTATGAATAATTACCGTGATTCGATTCAGTGACATCACCGATCAGGCCAAACAAAAATCTCTTCACCTCCTTTGCACACCGATAATGGATATTATATATATATATTTAGATATATATAATCTATACACAGGTATAGAAAATATGGGGTGTTTTATTCACATCAACTTGGTAAACATGCTGGCCCAAAAGATGTTTGCCCATTTTACTGTTCACTTGCAGGTTCCTATAGTGGGAGGTGTTGTGGTTGGTAGCAAATGGGTGAGCTTTTAATCAAATGATTGGAGTTTCTCGTTTAGGGTATTGAATTGATAACTTGGCATTCCTTCGGTTTCCTTTCTCGACGCGTCGAATCGATGTACAAAAGATTAGACGGTGGGGCTGTTTCTTCAGGTTAATTGCTGGAAAGAGGTGGCGATGGCATGCTTAGGGTCGAGGGTAAGGTAGGTTTGGGCCGCGGTTTGATTATAGGCCAGTTAGGTTGCTCATAATCCACGTACTCGCTTGCAAAGTAGAAATTTGGTCCGTGCATGCGTGTAAAATAGAAATTTGGTGATTAAAGGCACTTGGAGTTGATGGTTTCCTAAGCTTGCCAGCAGGTTCGATTGCAAGTCTTGCGGGTTTGGCCATTTACAGACCAGTGCTGTTTACTCGAAGCTGAATAATCGGAAATATAATAACCCGTTTCACACACCGAATAGTTGGATGTTGTTAAAGTGTAGACAAAGGAGTTGTTGACTTTCATTGACAAAATGTGACCCCAGTTGATAGTGGGAGCATCTGATGTGCTGTTTGTTTAAACAAATTTTGTTTTTGTGAACTGATTTTATGAAGTGCTTAAGTTGTTTTTTTTATATTGTGAAACTGGGTTTCAAACCACTAGTTAAGCAGACTTTATTCAAAATTTATTCTTGAGAATTTAAGTGTCTGGTCCAAGATCCAGAAATCCTGGTTGAGAAGACGTAATATATAGCTTAAAGAAGTTTTCATTGTTTTTTAAAAACAGTGAAACTAAGTTCTGGGCTCATTATTTTACAGAGGCAGAGCTAAAGTAAAATCAAAAGTTCTATTGAGTTGTGTAAGAAGTGATTTTGCATATTGCCTCTCTTTTTTTCTAATTTTAACTTTGTAGTCTGTGTTCTAGATTAAGGGGATAGCATTAAAATGTCTGGTGCAAGTGTTCAAAGGCCCTTTTCTCAAACTTAGACAAGTGCCTCAAAATGACGGAGCCTGTTTCTGTATTTAAAGATGTCCGAGCAGTATTGTTTAAGTTACTGTTGTGCAACAACCCAGCATTTAATGTTCATCGGTGGTAACCACTGCTTAAAGGAGAGGGGAAATTGGGGTCCTAGACTACCAGAAAAGTGTTTGTTTTAAAAGAAAATTCCTCTTGGGGATTGTCTTTACAGTAAGGTGACGGGTAATTTTTTTGTTTCCCCTTTTTGTATAATTTACCTCTGAAATGTAAGACCCAGCCTCTGCACCAAAGAATGAGGGTTACTGACCTGGAACACTTCTTATTCCTGTGTGTTTGAAAGCCTAAATTGATGTTTGTGCAATTTTATCTGGATGAAAGTTCAATAAAATTTGTTTACAATTGATACATTCTTGTGTAATTTCTTTCAGGAGTCGTGTTAAATCAGTGCACAGTGTATAAATGTGGCTTCAGGACTTTGTGTGGAATAACGGATGGAAATGAACAGTGTGGTACAATTTTATTCTCTGTTCTGATTTCATAAAATTCAGATTTGTTCTGTGATTTATAAGAGTTTGATCTTGGTTATGTCAGTCCTATGTCCTGTTAATTTCTATAGCCTACTCTTACAGGATGTGAAAACTGTTAATGGTGGTTTAAAAGCAGGCGTGAAGTGACACAAGAAGAACTAATTTCCTTGCTGTGCAAGTCCTGATTGATGGGAGGTTATAATAGAGAAGCAATTACAAAGGGATCACATGACACCCTAAATCAATGGACCAGAGCTCAGTGAAATAGTTAGAACCCCGAGACAAGTAATCTCTGCCTGTTTTTGTGTCGCACTTTCTTCTAATTGGCTCAAATATCCGAACAAGTAGGACCTTACCAGATAGTTTTGAATTCCATTTGCTATCAATTGGTAACCAGCCCCTGCAGAAAGAATACCCATGTTTAAAAACTTCTGAACTTTTCCATTCAGAAATCTGTTGACTTTGAGCGTTGCGCAATGCCCAGGTCCATGCGGGCTCGGAGAGTAGACCACTGTCACTGTACATGTCGTACTAGTGGACGACAACTTTCATAATGCGCCAGTGTCCGTGACACGCTGCTAGATTACAGCTCCCAGGATGTGCCGAAACCTGCCCTTCTCTTCAGTTAAACCAAGTATGGCCGTGGTTATGCTATTGGATTAGTAATGTAGAGACCTGAACTAAATCATTCGGAGAAAGAGAGCTTAAATCACAACATGGCAGTTTCAGAATTTGAATTTATTTGTCTTTTTAAATCTAGAAATGTCTTAAATTAAATTGTGTTCATAACCTAACTGGTTCACTAATGTATTTTAGGGAAGGAAATTGCTGTCTTTTCTTGGTCCAATGTGTATGTGACTCCAGCCCCATACAGTGGTTGACTCTTCACTTCCTTCTGAAGTGGCCCAGCAAGCCACTAAGGCCCACCACCTCGGGGGCAATTGCTGAAAATGATTTTTTTCTTTGAGTGGACAGGCTAACTAACAGGAAGCTGTGGCTTGCTACGCATCATAAAAATGGATCTATTAAAGATGCATCTGGGTATTCTAATTACAACAAAAGTTGCTGCACATTTGATTCACGAGGCAAAAGAGATATAATTCACAACAGCTGTTATTGAAGTACTGTGCTTCTGGCATTATAAATCAGTTAAGTCCTCAATATTCTTGAAGTTTTAGTGGCTTCCATTTTATTATCTGAAGTGTCCCTTTCCTGGTGCTCTGCCTTTTCCACCATGTGTGCTGGCTCCCAACAAACCAGGCGAGTTGGTGAAGCAGCAGAAATGAGTGGCAAAACAAGAACTGCTAAAGGTTATGGGGAAAGGAATGGGCAGAGAGAGGAGGGCAACAGCATGTAGGTCAGCAGCTAAACAACAGCCGAACCAGACTTGCCCATAAAATAGGTCACTGGATAGAGGTCCAAAGTAGAAGCTCTGGACTATTTCTTCCCTCGCTCAGGGCACACAGGCAAATTGCAGCAAACTCCCACTGAGATGTCACCGATCCAGAATAATTTTTGTTTGAAGCTCCACATCTTGATGTGCTACAGGGGAAAATCAACCAGGGGCATTAACCCTTTCAGAAATTCATGCCATCGATGCTTTATCTCCTCACCGTATTCTATCCTAGCTTGTCTGAAGTAGGCCTTCAGATCTCCCTCTATCCCTACTCTTCGGCAGTGATTATGTCCTGTTATGGTCCAGGCCCAAGAATAAGATGCTTTAAGTTTTGGTTTTTTTGGTAAAAGTTTGAAAGCAAATTTAACACTTAGATTAAGGTCAAGTTGGGCTTTTACCTCCTCTCCCTTTGGATGATTGAAATCCCTGTTGTGCTGATTCCTGCGGGCCCTTCCCAATGACCTGCATTTCACCAGTTCACTTGTTTCTACCAGAAGGATCTGCTGGTCTCCAGGATATCCAAGCTTGACTCTTCCTGGCACAATGGAGCTCAGGGAAGGAAATACTGGGACTGGGTTCATACCATGTCTGCTTGGACATTAGGCAAATGTTGTAGAGGAGAAAAGGAGTTGCAGATCCCCCAAAGTCTGCCATTGATCTAAACGTTGGGTTTGTTTGCCAGGCCTTTTGCATTAGATGAGTGATAAGTGCAAAGGGATGCCCATGATTGCATCATTTCTACTACAAGTGTCACTGCCTAAAGCAGCCATCTGAATTTTAGGAATTTGATCAGTTCTTTCCCACTGCTTAGATGAAGTTGGAGGGACTACTATTTCAACAGCAAAAACAGGCACCAACTGAAGACCCTTCCCATTTTACAGGACTCTGAGTGTGCTGCTTTTGATGTACTGCACCTTACTGACTTGTGTATGGAAACCATGTAAGATGGCGTCAAGTGTGGCTGTGGATTTTCCCCGATGCGACTATTCTTATGGGCCTCTGTGCCCGTCGGCTGTGGAAGGCCTTGTCACGTATCAGATGGCTATTCTGTGAGGAAATGTAGCAGCCTCCCAGCCGTGCCGAATCATATTCTCCACTGACCATCAACTCGTTTGGCCTCGTTAACATCATTGCACGCGCTGCAGAATTGCTGAACAGCTAACAGTGGCAAGATATTCCAGGCTGAATCCTGGCTGCAGGCAGTTGATATGTACCAATCCAGTTTGGGATGAGAAATGGTTATGCTAAGTTTGGGATGACCTTGTCTAATATGGCTAGATCAGTACAAGAAGAGACTAGCTGTCTTGTCTTCACCCACCCAAAATGCCTGGGAGATGCACTGTGGTAAAGGGAGGAGCAGTGCCTGAAGGAGTAATGCTGCCTGCTATAGGCTGTGCTTCTGTCACGGTCCAAACAGGTGTCTCCCAGTGAAAGACATGAACTCAAGTACTGTGCACAGTTCCAGTCTCCATATTACAAAAAGGATTTAAAGGCAAAGTGTAAAAAAAATTTACAATAATACCAGAACTGAGAGAGGTATTATAACTACCAGGGAAGAGAAGGCTGAGTGGTGACCAAATAAAGGTTTTTTAAATTCTGGAGGGGTTTGGTAGGGTAGATGTAGAGAAATTGTTTCCACTTGTGGGGGAGTCCAAAATTATGAGTTTCAAATATAAGATAGTCACTAATAAACCCAATAAAGAATTCAGGAGAGATAACGGGTGAGAATCTGGAAGTTGCTAGTATGGAGCGGTTTAAGGCAGATAGCATAGATGCATTTAAAGGGGAGCTAGATAAACACATGAAGGAGAAGGTTATGCTAATGGGGTTAAATGAAGCAGGGTGGGAGGAGGCTCATGTGGAGCATAAACCAGTTGGATTATATGCTGCTTAATTGTATTCGCCTCCTGCTCCCTGGCTGGCAATCCAGCAATTCTCCCTCGAAAGGAGCTACCAACCTGCTCTCTTGCCAGAGGGACTGGTATCCGAAAGGTTGAACAGATTTCTCATGCACTCTTTTCAGCCTGATAAAACAGCTCCCAGAGGAGTCTTTTCACCCATGTACATCTGCCCTTATTCTAAAATGCTCCATAATCTGATCAAGCAACACCCACTCGCTAATCTGCCGTGACACTCAAGTGCCAGGCACTAACTATCTCCAACAAGCAAGTCGAGCCACTGCCCCTTGCCATTCAGTAGCACTACCATCATCTAATTCCCCCACCATCAATACCCTGGGGGTCACCATTGACCAGAAGCTTAACTGGACTGGCCACATAAATACTGTGGCTGCAAGTGCAGTCAGAGGCTGGGTATTCTGTGGCGAATGTTTCAGCTCCTGCCTCCTCAAAGCCTTCCCACCATCCACAAGTAAGGAGTGTGATGGAATGCTCTCCACTTGCCTGGATGAGTGCAGCTTCAACAACACTCTAAGCTTGACCCCATCCAGGACAAAGCAGCCCCCTTGATTGGCACCCCATGCACCAACATTCACTCCCTCCACCACTGGCGCACTGTGACTGCAGTGTGTACCATCCACAAGATGCATTGCAGCAACTCGCCAAGATGTCTGCGGCAGCACCTCCCAAACCTGCGATCTCTACAACCTAGAAGGACAGAAGCAGCAGTTGCATGGGAACATCACCACCTCCACGTTCCCCTCCAAGTGACACACCACCCTGACTTCGAAATATATCACCGTTCCTTCATCGTCGCTGGGTCAAAATCCTGAAACTCCCTCGCAAACAGCGCTGTGGGAGTACTTTCACCACACAGACTGCAGCGGTTCACCACCACCACCTTCAAGGGAAATTAGAGGTGGGCAATAAATGCTGGTCGTGCCAGCGACGCACACATCCCAGGAATTAATTTTGTTTAAACTCAATTTTGTTTGGGCCTGAACCATTCCACTCCAGCTCCACAGCTCCAGACCTAATTACAGCTCTGATCCAAACATAGAAGCAAGAGCTGAATTGCAGAAGCAAAGTAAGAGTAACTTCCCTCAAAATAAAGGCAACATTCAACTGAGTGACATCAAGAGGCCCCAGTAAAGCAAGGTCAATGCGGTCAAAAAGGAAACCCACCCGACAGTGAATTTGAACCCGATACAAAAGTAGTTGTGTTTGGGGGGTAATCGTGCAACCCCAGGAAATGACTTCACTCGGAGCAGCTGAAGACAGATGAGCCATCACACAGTCAGCAATAGGGCGCCTACTAACAATTCCACAGTGTTCCGTTCCATTCACAGCTCCTCCAATAATAGAATCCTAGAAATTTACAGCATGGAAGGAGGCCATTTCGGCCCATTGTGCCTGGCCGCTGAAAAAGAGCTATCCGGCCTAATCCCACTTTGCAGTTCTTGGTACGTAGCCCTGTTGGTTTACTTCAAATGCACATCCAAGTACTTTTTAAATGTGGTGAGGGTTTCTGCCTCTACCATCATCATAGGCAGTTCCTCGGAATCTAGGAAGACTTGCTTCCATTCTTAACATGAGTTCTTAGGTGGCTGTACAGTCTCTGTCACAGGTGGGATAGATAGTCGTTGAGGGAAGGGGTGGGTGGGACTGGTTTGCCGCACGCTCCTTCTGCCTGCGCTTGATTTCTGCATGCTCTCGATGTTGAGACTCGAGGTGCTCAGCACCCTCCCGGATGCACTTTCTCCACTTAGGGCGGTCTTTGGCCAGGGATTGGCAGGTATCAGTGGGGATGTTGTACTTTATCAGGGAGGCTTTGAGGGTGTCCTTGTAACGTTTCCGCTGACCACCTTTTTGCTCTACCACCCTTTCAGGCAATGAGTTCTAGACCCCCCACCCTCTGGGTGAAGAAAGTTCCACTTAAATCCCCTCTAAACCTACCAATTACTGTAAATCTATGCACCCTGGTTGTTGACCCCTCTCCTATCCACTCTAGGCACCTCATAATTGTATATACCTCAATAAGTCTCTACTCGTCCTCCTCTGTTCCAAAGAACAACCCCAGCCTCTCCAATCTTTCCTCATAGCTAAAATTCTCCAGTCCAGGCAACATCCTCGTAAATCTCCTCTGTACCCTCTTTAGTGCAATCACTTCCTTCTTGTAATGTGATGACCAGAATTGCACGCAGTACTCGAGCTGTGGTCCTGGATCCCATACTTTTGTGACCAGTCTGCCATGTGGAACCTCATCGATGCACTTCCCTCATCGAACATCCTGGTTACCTCCTCAAAAACAGCAGTCCATAGCAGTTTACAGCAAGACCTGGGTAACATCTAGGTTTGGACTGACTGGTAACATTCGCATCATGTAAGTACCTAGGTAATGGCTATTTCAAAACATCAAAGTGAGCCATTTTCTCTGACCTTCCATTATGGCCGAGTCCCCCAGCATCAACATCTTGTGGATCACCAGAATCTTTACAGGAATGCCAATATCGCCATCATAGTTACAAGAGCATTGCAGAGGCTGGGTACTCTGTGATGAGTGGCTCTCCCCTTGACCCCTCAGAGCCTCTCCACCATCTACGCGGCTTAAGTCAAGAGTGTGATGGACTACTCGACACTCATTTGATGTGTGCAGCCATAAGCAACATCGCAAAAAACACTTCAAGCAAATTATTGTGTCCTGCTTTATCAGTGCCCCTACCACAGGACACCATATCCACTCCTGCCCCCACGTTCCAGTCATTGCCCCCCTGCTGTGGCTACAATATGCACAATCTACAGGACGCAACTCACCAAGGTTACTTTGACAGCACCTCACTCCTCATGACCTCTTACCACAGAGAAGAGTAAAAGCTAGCCACCTCACAATTCAATATTCTCTTCAGTGTTGCCAAACCCACAAACTGCCTCCCCATGCTGGTAAGCTGCTGTCCCCAGTAATCCAAAATTAATTCTCCACACTGCTGCCAACCTCAAAGATATTTCTCTCCCCAGTGCCAACACACACAAGTTCCCCCTTCCCCAGTGCTGCCAGAGCCCAAAATCTCCCCAGCCCTACTATAGAAACTATTTCCACTGGTGGGGGAATCCAGAACAAGGGGGCACAATCTTAAAATGAGAGCCAAGCCATTCAGGAGTGAAGTCGGGAAGCACTTTTATCAGACACAGGGTGGTAGTAATCTGGAACTCAGTCCCCCCAAAAAAGGATGTGAATGCTGGGGGGATATTGGAGCTTTCAAGACTAAGATGGATAGATTTTTGTTGGGTAAGGATATCAAGGGTTAGGGAATTGAGGTACAGGTCAGCCATGATCTAATTGAGTGGTGGAGCAGGCATGAAGGCCCAAATGGTCAACTCCTGTTGCTATGAAATTTTTTTTTAAAAGTCCTAAATTCAACAACAACTTATATTTATATAACGTCGTAAAACATCACAGAAGTTACGAAAAGAAAATTTGACCGAGCCATATAAGGAGATGTTAGGTCAAATGACCAAAAGCTTGGTCGAAGACGTAGGTTTTAAATCATAGAATCATAGAATGGTTGCAGCACAGAGGCGGCCATTTGGTCTGTCGAACATGTGCCGGCTCTCTGCAAGAGAAACTCAGCGAGTCTCACACCCCCGCCCCTTTCCTGTAGCCCTGTGATTTTTTTTTTCCTTTTGGTACTTATTCAACTCGCTTTTAAAAGCCATGATTGAGTCTGCCTCCACCACCCACTCAGGCCGTGCATTCCAGATCCTAACCACTCGCTGAGTAAAAACATTTTTCCTCATGTCGCCTTTGGTTCTTTTGCCAATCACCTTAAATCTGTGTCCTCTGGTTCTCAACCCTTCTGCCAATGGGAACAGTTTCTCTCTATCCACTCTGTCTAGATCCCTCGTGATTTTGAACACCTATAAAATCTCCTCTCAACCTTCTCTGCTCCAAGCAGAACAAACCCAGCTTCTCCAGTCTATTAACATAAATGAAGTCCCTAATCCCACAAACCATTTTCGTAAATCGTTTCTGCACCCTCTCTAAGGCCTTCACATCCTTCCTAAAGTGCGGTGCCCAGAATTGGACACAATACTCCAGTTGTGGCCAAACCAGTGTTTTATAAACGTTCATCACAACTTCCTTGCTTTTGTACTCTACCTATATTTATGAAGCCCTGGATTCCGTATGCCTTTTTAACCACTTTCTCAACCTGCCCTGCCACTTTCAGTGATTTGTGCACACATACCCCCAGGTCTCTCTGTTCATGCATCCCCTTTAGGATTGTACCCTTTAGGTTATATTGCCTCTCCCAGTTCTTCCTACCAAAATGTATCACTTCAGACTTTTTTGCGTTTAATTTCATCTGCACATTTCACCAGCCTGTCCATGTCTTCTTGAAGTCTATCACTATCTTCCTCACTGTTCACTACACTTCCAAGTTTTGTATCATCTGTAAATTTTGAAATTGTACCTGTACTCCCCAGTCCAAGTCCTTAATCTACATCAAGAAAATCAGTGGCCCTTGTACTGACCCCTGGGGAACACCACTGTGTACCTTCCTCCAGTCCAAAAAAACAACTGTTCACCGCTACTCTCTGTTTCCTGTCACTTCGCCAATTTCATATCCATGCTGCCACTGTCCCATTTATTCAAATTTGCTGGCAAGCCTATTATGTGGCACTTAATCGAATGCCTTTTGGAAGTCCATGTACACCACATCAATCGCACTTCCCTCATCAGCCCTCTCTGTTACCTCATCAAAAAACTCGATCGAGTTAGTTAAACACGATTTGCCTTTAACAAATCCGTGCTGGCTTTCCTGAATTAATTCACACTTGTCCAAGTGAATGTTAACTTTGTCTCTGATTATCGTTTCCAAAAGCTTTCCCACTACCGAAGTTAACCTGTGTTTCTGGGTTTATTCTTGCACTCTTTTTTGAACAAGGCTGTAACATTTCCAATTCTCCAGTCCTCTGACACCAGCCTTGTATCCAAGGATGATGGGAAGATTATGGACAGTGCCTCCGCAATTTACTCCTTAACTTCCCTCAGCGTCCAGTCTTATCCAGCAACTCCACTACCTCCTCTTTCACTGACTTTGGTAGCATCTTCTTCCTTGGTGAAGACAGATGCAAATACTCATTTATGCCCTCTGCCTCCATGTGTAGGTCTCCATTTTGGTCCCTAATTGGCCCCACCCCTCCTCTTACTATCCGTTTATTATTTATATGTCTATCGAAGACTCTTGGATTCCCTTTTATTTTGGCTGCCAATCTATTTTCATACTCTCTCTCTGCCCCTCTTATTTCCTTTTTCACTTCCCCTCTGAACTTTCTATATTCAGCCTGGTTCTCACTTGTATTCTCGATCTGACATCTGTCATACGCACTCCTTTTTCTGCTTCATCTTACTCTCCATCTCTTTTGTCATCCAGGGAGCTCTGGCTTTAGTTGCTCTACCTTTCCCTCTCGCGGGAATGTATGTCGACTGTACCCGAACCATCTTTAAAGGCAGCCCATTGATCAATTACAGTTTTGCCTGCCAATCTTTGATTCCAATTTACCCAGGCCGGATCCGTTCTTAACTCACTGAAATTTGCCTTCCTCCAATTAAGTATTTTTATTCTAGATTGCTCCCTGTCCTTTTCTATAGCTAATCTAAACTGTTCCCTAAATGTTCCTCTACTGACACTTGCTCCACCTCATTCCCCAGAACCAGACCCAGCAACGCCTCCTCCCTCGTTGGGCCGGAAAGGTACTGATCAAGAAAGTTCTCCTGAACACACTTTGGAAATTCTTCCCCATCTCTGCCCTTTACACTATTGCTATCCCAGTCTATATTAGGATAATTGAATCCTCCATTATCGCTACTCTATAGTTCTTGCACCTCTGTAATTTCCCTGCAAACTTGCTCCTCTATATCCTTCCTTTCCCATTGGTAGGTGGCTTATAGAATGGACATGGTAGTGTAATTTATTATTTAACTCTAACCAAATAGATTCTGTCCTTGACCCCTCCAGGACATCCTCTCTCCAGCACTGATTCTTCTCAATCAATACTACCATTCACTTCCTTCCTTCCCTATCTTTCCTGAACACCTTATATCCAGGAATGTTTAAAACTCAATCCTGCCATTTTTTGAGCCAGGTCTCTGTTATTGCCACGACATCATATTCCCATGTGGCTATTTGAACCTACAGTTCACCATGCTTCGTGTGTTTACACACATGCACTGTAAACCTGTCTTGGACCTTGTATTCTCTCTTACTCTGACCCCACCTAATACCTTACTATTTCTTACTCTAGTGTTACCTGTCTCGCCCAATCCTTCGGCCACCAGGATGCCAGTTATGTTCACCTGGGAGACGCTTAAGGAGTGTCTTAAAGGAGTAAAGAGAAGTAGAGAAGAGGCAGAGATGTTTAGGGAGTGAGTTCCCGAGCTTGGGGCCGAGGCAGCTGAAGGACGGCCAATGGTGGAGCATTTAAATTTGTCGATGTTCAAAAAGCCAAAATAGATGGAGCGCAGAGGTCTAGGGGCATTATAGGGCTGGAGAAGATTACAGAGATCGGGAGGGGTGAGGCCATGGAGGGATTTGAAAAGTAGGGTGAGAATTTTTTAATTGAGACGTCGTTTAACTGGGAGCCAATGTAGGTCAGCGAGCACAGGGGAGATGGTGAACACTGAAATAAACCAATAATACAACTTGGAGTGGTAGCCATCAGTGGTTAGATTTCCCCCCCACCCCCAGCAGACTTCGGTTGGCTGGCTGGCCGGTCACTCAATATTTCTGGCGAAAAGCCCAGCACCATTTTGAGAGCGGGTCTCATTGGCTTTCGGATGGCAGACTGAAGCCGCAAATTGAGTGCCCTGGGGCAGCTGGCTGCAATACCGGGCAGCCGGGCCAAAGGAAGGTGTGTCTGTCTGGGACCATCTCTGTGCTGGGGGACCTGGAGTGGCAGAGACTCTGGCTGGTTTCATGGGGCCTGGATTAGCATTCTGACTCCACAAGATTAAAGCAGTACTTATCACCGGGCGAACCTTCGACCGGGCCACCAGCTGATGCACCTAAGGCCGTGCACTGCGCACCCTCCAAGGGCCCACTTCAGTCTTGAGATGCAGTTAGGGTCCCATTGAGGTCATGTGACCCCAAATACCATGAGATTATCAGACCACTTTGTGAGCTGTGGCTTAGTGGGTCTCGCCTCTATGAGACAGAAGGTTGTGGGTTCAAGTCCCATTCCAGGCAGTTGAGCACATAAATCTAGATTAACACTTCAGTGCAGTGTTGAGGGAGCGCTGCACTGTTGGAGATGCCGTCGTTCAGATGAGATGTTAAACTGACACCCCGTCTGCTGTCTCAGGTGGACGTAAAAGATCCCATGGCAATATTTCTAAGAAGAGCAGGGGAGTTATCCCCGGTATTTATTCCTCAACCAACACAGCAAAAACACATTACCTGGTCATTATTACATTGCTGTTTGTGGGAACTTGCTGTGCATAAATGGGCTGCCGCGTTTCCTACATTACAACAGTGATTACACTTAGAAACATAGAAATTTACAGCGCAGAAGGAGGCCATTTTGGCCCATCGTGTCCGCGCCAGCCAACAAAGAGCCACACGGCCCTCGGTCAATAGCCCTGAAGGTTACATATAAACCTATGAACAATGGCAGACAAGTAAAGAGCATCCAGCCCAACCAGTCCATCTCACACAACTGCGATACCCCATGTATCACAACGTTTTACACACCACCCCACCCGGATCCATGTGATCTATGAGAGGCAAAAAAAACAGATAAAAACAGGCCAATTGGGGAAAAAATTCCTTTCTGATCCATCCAGGTGATCAAAACTAGTCTAGGAGATCACCCTGGCCATATAAAATTCCCTGAAGTACTTATCATCGTATTTGTGCCAGCCAACAAGAGGTTATCCAGTCTAATCTCACTTACCAGCTCTAGGTCCGTAACCTTGCAGATCACGGCACTTTAAGTGCCCATCCAAGCACCTTTTCCAGGCAGTGAGTTCCAGATCCCCACTACTCTCTGTGTGAAGAAGCCTCCCCTCAAATCCCCTCTGAACCTGCCACCAACCACCTTAAAACTATGCACCCTCGTAATTGACCCCTCCACCAATGGCAATAGACCCTTACTATCCACTATATCCAGGCCCCTCAAACTTTTGTACACCTCATTGCTGTCTCCTCTCAACCTCCTCTGTTCCAAGGAGAACAGACCCAGCCTATCCAATCTGTCCTCATGGCTAAGCTTCTCCTTTTCAGGCAGCATTCTCGTAAATCTCCTCTGCAACCCTCTCTAGTGCAATCGCGCCCTTCCTATAATATGGTGACCAGAATTGCACGCCGTATTCCAGCTGTGGCCTAACCAGAGTATTATACAATTTAAGCATAACCTCTCTGCTTTTGTATTCTATGCCTTGGCCAATCAAGGCAAGCATTCCGTATGCCTTCTTAACCACCTTATCCACCTGGCCTGCTAATTTCAGGGTTCTGTGGACAAGCACGCCAAGATCCCTTTGTTCATCTATACTTTTAAGTGGCCGACCGCTTAGTGTATACCCTTTCCTTATTAGCCCTCCCCAAGTGCATTACCTCACACTTCTCCGAATTAAATTCCATTTGCCACTACTCTGCCCACCTAACCAGTAGATTGATATCCTCCTGCAGTCCATGACTTTCCTCTTCATTATCAACCACACTGCCAATTTTAGTGCCGTCTGCAAACTTCTTACTCATACTCCCTATATTCAAATCTAGATCATTGATACATACCACAAAAACCAAGGGTCCCAGTACTGAGCCCTGCGGAACCCCACTGGAAACATCCTTCCAGTCACAAAAACATCCATCAACCATTACCTTTTGCTTCCTACCTTTAAGCCAATTTTACTTCATTGGCTGTAACACACTTTGAGATGTCCTGGGGTCGTGAAATGGGCTATATAAATCCAGGTCTTTCTTTTCTTTCACTGCTGTGTTCAGGCAGCCACCCAGGCCCCCTAACCTAAGGAGCCCAAGTAAATGACTTGCCGGCTGAACAGTCAGCAGAAACTTGGCGTTGTGTATCCACCGATTATTGGGACTCTATCGCCCCGCTTCTGCCAGCAGGCCTGAAAATTCAGCCCTAAAACTCAAACTCCACCCCTCGGAGAGTATAGTTTGTGGGTAAGAACATAAGAATTAGGAACAGGAGTAGGCCATCTAGCCCCTCGAGCCTGCTCCGCCCATTCAACAAGATCATGGCTGATCTGGCCGTGGACTCAGCTCCACTTACCCGCCCGCTCCCCGTAACCCTTAATTCCTTTATTGGTTCAAAATCTATCTATCTGTGATTTGAATACATTCAATGAGCTAGCCTCAACTGCTTCCCTGGGCAGAGAATTCCACAGATTCACAACCCTCTGGGAGAAGAAATTCCTTCTCAACTCGGTTTTAAATTGGCTCCCCCGTATTTTGAGGCTGTGCCCCCTAGTTCTAGTCTCCCCGACCAGTGGAAACAACCTCTCTGCCTCTATCTTGTCTATCCCTTTCATGATTTTAAATGTTTCTATAAGATCACCCCTCATCCTTCTGAACTCCAAGGAGTAAAGACCCAGTCTACTCAATCTATCATCATAAGGTAACCCCCTCATCTCCGGAATCAGCCTAGTTAATCGTCTCTGTACCCCCTCCAAGGCTAGTATATCCTTCTTTAAGTAAGGTGACCAAAACTGCACGCAGTACTCCAGGTGCGGCCTCACCAATACCCTGTATAGTTGCAGCAAGACCTCCCTGCTTTTGTACAACATCCCTCTCGCAATGAAGGCCAACATTCCATTCACCTTCCTGATTACCTGCTGCACCTGCAAACTAACTTTTTGGGATTCATGCACAAGGACCCCCAGGTCCCTCTGCACCTCAGCATGTTGTAATTTCTCCCCATTCAAATAATATTCCTTTTTACTGTTTTTTTTCCCCCAAGGTGGATGACCTCACACTTTCCGACATTGTATTCCATCTGCCAAACCTTAGCCCATTCGCTTAACCTATCCAAATCTCTTTGCAGCCTCTCTATGTCCTCTACACAACCCGCTTTCCCACTAATCTTTGTGTCATCTGCAAATTTTGTTACACTACACTCTGTCCCCTCTTCCAGGTCATCTATGTAAAGGTCGCCACTGTTGGTTATTTACAGCAAAACGATAAACACGATGGAATTCTTCCACAATATTTTCTAACAAGCTGTCGTTTTGGGCCTTTATCACTGTCGATCATTGAATTATTTTTTAAGATACAAACGAAAGCTTCAGTTAATGAGAAGGTTGTAACCTGGACTGATAGTGAACTGTCAGTTTCTTTTGGACAATGTGGCCTTTCTGTCCATCAGCCGTTGCCAGGTTGATCTGTATGTGGGGTTAGCTCTGGCTCAGTGGGCAGCACTCTCGTCTGAGTCAGAACGTCGTGGGCTCAAGTTCCACTCCAGAAACTTGAGCACATAATTCAGGCTCACGCTCCAGTGCAGTACTGAGGGAGAGCTGCACTGTCGAGGTGCTGTCTTTTAGATGAGACGTTAAACCGAGGCCCCGTCTACTCTCAGGTGGATGTAAAATACCCCAGGACACTA
Source organism: Pristiophorus japonicus (assembly GCF_044704955.1). Lineage (NCBI taxonomy): Eukaryota > Metazoa > Chordata > Chondrichthyes > Pristiophoridae > Pristiophorus > Pristiophorus japonicus. The sequence goes on along the minus strand of NC_091989.1, from coordinate 96,853,175 downwards.
TATAGCAGGGGAGTTAACCCTGGTGTCCTGGTCAATATTTATCCCTCAATCAATGTAACAAAAACAGATTATCTGGTCATTAACACATTGTTGTTTGTGGGAGCTTGTTGTGCGTAAGTTGGCTGCCGCATTTCCCACATTACAACAGTGACTACACTCCAAAAGTACTTCATTGGCTGTAAAACGCTTTGTGACATGAGGTGGTCGTGAAAGGTGCTATATAAATGCAAGTTCTTCTTCTATGGCACTATTTCAAGAGGAGCAGGGGAGTTCTCCCCAGGGTCTTAGCCAATATTTCTCCCTCAATAAAACAGATTACCTGGTACAAAATCAAATTACTGCGGATGCTGGAAATCTGAAATAAAAACAGCAGATACTGTTTTAAATGCAGATGATCTGGTCATGATCACATTATTGTTTGTGGGAGCTTGCTGTGCATTAATTGGCTGCGGTGTTTCATACATTACAACACTACTTCATTGGCTGTAAAACGCTTTGGGACCCCCTGAGCTGGTGAAAGGCGCTATATAAATGCAAGTCTTTTCTATGCTTCATTCTTTGCTGATTTTTGGCAGTGTTTTTTTTCTCCGTCATTACTTCTTCCTTGACTTTGTTTTAAATCTTCAGCTATACTCTCTGCGTTGTGAATTTTCTCTCACCTCCACCAACTGTTCTCTTTTTCTCTCTTCGCTATTGCGGGTCCCCCTGCTTTTCCTCTTTCGTTGTACGACCTGATTTTCTTTAGTTACAGCCCAGGAAAATCAAGCTGTCATGAAGCGTAGAAAAATGGCCCAAAAAATGAACATTGTGAAGGAAAGGCTGATTGAGCAAGTAAATGAGCGGAGGGCCGTCACTGGGGCTCCTGAAGAAATATGATGCAAAGGGACAGGAACGGAAAGGAAGCAGGTTGACAAGTCAGTGTTTCCATGACAACAGCCGTTAAAATAATGAGGATGGGGAGGGGGTGGAGTTCGGAGGGAAAATGAGCAACAAATGGATAATGGACAAGGCAGGAAATGTCTTTCTCTCTTGTTTGTGAGGATGTGAATGCAGATTGTTTGTGACAGAATGAAATAGCCTGTGGATTTGCAAGCCTTTACGTGTTTTTTGATTGGCTAAATTTTAGGGAACGTGACACATGAGCCTTATGGACCAATTGGTTATCTCCCCATGCCCTCCAGACATGTGACACGCACACCAGCGGTCAAACATTTTAATTATGCTCGTAATTAACCTGTGGTGTTGGTCACGGTCAATTAATGAATAGACGTTTTTTATATACAAAATAGTGATGCAGTTCATAGAACGTTACAGCACAGAAGGAGGCCATTCAGCCCATCGTGCCTGTGCTGGTTCTTTGAGTAGGCTATCCAATTAGTCCCGCTCTCCTGCCCTTTCCTCATTGCCCTGCAAATCTTTCCTTTTCAAGTATATATCCAATGCCCTTTTAAAAGTTACAATTGAATCTGATTCCACTGCCCTTTCAGACAGTGCATTCCAGATCACAACAACTCGCTGCGTAATAAAATATTTAATCTCATTTCCCCCCTTGGACTGTTTGCCAATGATCTTAAATCTGTGTCCTCTGCTTACAGACACTCTTGCCAATAGAAACAGTTTCTCCCCATCAACTCTATCAAAAACATTCATGGTTTTGAAAATCTCCCCATGACCTTCTCTGCGGAAGAACAATTCCAGCATCTCTAATCTTTCCTATAACTGAAGTCCCACATCCCTGGTACCATCAATAACAACAACAACTTTTATTTATATAGTGCCTTCAATATGGTAAACGTTCCAAGGCGCTTCACAGCAGTGTTATAAAACACCGAGCCACATAAGGAGAAATTAGGGCAGATAACCAAAAGCTTGGTCAAAAAGGTATGTTTGAAGGAGGAAAGGGAGGCAGAGAGGTTTAGGGAGGGAGTTCCAGAGGGAGGTTTAGGGCCCAGGCAACAGTAGGCTCGGCCACCAATGGTTGAGCGATTATAATCAGTGCTGTTCAAGAGGCCAGAATTAGAGGAGCGCAGATATCTCGGGGGGTTGTGGGGTTGGAGGAGATTACAGAGATAGGGAGGGGCGAGGCCCTGGAGGGATTTTAAAACAAAGATGAGAATTTTAAAACCGAGGTGTTGCTTAACCGGGAGCCAATGCAGGTCAGTGAGCACAGGGGGTGATGGGTGAGCGGGACTTGATGCGAGTTAGGACATGGGCTGCCGAGTTTTTGATGACCTCAAGTTTACGTAGGGTAGAATGTGGGAGGCCAGCCAGAGTTGCGTTGGAGTAGTCAAGTCTAGAGGTAACAAAGGCATGGATGAGGGCTACAGCAGTGAATGAGCTGAGGCAGGGACGGAGACGGGCGATGTTACAGAGATAGAAATAGGCGGACTTAGTGATGGCGCAGATATGTGGTCGGAAGCTCATTTCAGAGTCAAATATGACACCAAGGTTGCGTACAGTCCCTCAGACAGTTGCTAGGGCGAGGGATAGAGTCGGTGGCTAGGGAACACAATTTGTGGCTGGGACCAAAGATAATGGCTTTGGTCATCCCAATATTTAGTTGGAGGAAATTTCTACTTGTCCAGTACTGGATGTCGGAAAATCATTCTGACAACTTAGAGACAGTGCAGGGGTCGAGAGAAGTGCTAGTGAGGTAGAGCTGGGTCTTGTCAGTGTACAAGTGGAAACTGACGCTGTATTTTTGGATGTTATATCTGAGGGGCAACGTGTAGATGAGAAATAGGAGGGGGCCAAGGATAGATCCTTGGGGGACACCAGAGGTAACGATGTGGTGGCGGGAAGAGAAGCCATTACAGGTGATTCTCTGGCTACGATTAGATAGATAAGAATGGAACCAGGCGAGTGCAGTCTCACCCAGCTGGACGATGGTGGAGAGGCTTTGGAGAATGATAGAGTGGTGAACTATGTCAAAGGCTGCAGACAGGCCGAGAAGGACGGGGCGAGATCCTTTGTCAGAGTCACATAGGATGTCATTTGTAACTTTGATGAGAGCCATTTCAGTACAGTGACAGAGGCAGAAACATGGAATTGCGCGAAAGATGGACACAGATTTGGGAGGCAACAATACATTTAAGGACTTTGGAGAGGAAAAGGAGGTTGGAGATCAGACGGTAGTTTTCAAGAATGGAGGGGTCAGGGGTTGTTTTTTTGAGGAGAGGGGTGATGACGGCAGATTTGAGGGCGAGGGGGACAGCGCCTGAGGAGAGAGAACCGTTAACAATATCAACTAACATGGGAGACAGGAAGGGAAGTTGGGTGGTCAGCAGTTTAGTGGTAATGGGGTTCAAGGGAGCAGGAAGTGGGTCTCAAGGACAAGATGAGCTTGGAGAGATCATGAGGGGAGATCAGAGAGTAACTGGAGAAAGATGCAAGTTCCAGTAAATCCCCTCTGTACCCTCTCCAAGGCCTTGACATCCTTCCTAAAGTGTGGTGTCCAGTATTGGGGCCTAACCAGTGGTTTATAATGGTTTACCATAAATTCTTTGCCTTTGTTATAATGTTGTGAAGTATAGTAGTAAGCCTGAGGATTGGGAAAGTTTCAGAAACCAGCAAATGATGATCAGAAATGTGATAAAAAGGAAAAAAATGGATGATAAGAGAAAACTAGCAAGAAATATAAAAACAGATTGTAAGAGCTTCTACAAGTATATAAAAAGGGAGAGAGTAGCAAAAGTAAACGTTGGTCCCATAGAGGCTGAGGCAGGAGGAATTATTATGGGGAATAAGGAAATGGCAGAAATGTTAAACAAATATTTTGTATCTGTCTTCACAGTAGAAGATGCAAAAAGCATACCAGAAATAGTGGGGAACGAAGGGTCTAATGAGGTTGAGGAACTTAATGTAATTAATATAAGTAGGGAAAAAGTACTAGAAAAACTAACAGGATAAAAAGCCAACAAATCCCCTGGTCCTAACGGCCTACATCCGAGGGTTCTAACTGGAGAAAGATGCAAGTTCCAGTAAATCCCCTCTGTACTTAGAAAATCATAACATGATTAGGCAGAGTCAACATGGTTTTATGAAAAGGAATCATGTTTAACAAATTTATTAGAGTTTTTTGAGGATGTAGATAAAATGGAACGAGTGGATGTAGTATATTTGGATTTCCAAAAGGCTTTCGATAAGGTGCCACATAAAAGGTTATTAAACAAGATAACGGATCATGTGATTGGAGGTAATTTATTAGCATGGATAGAGAATTGGTTAATGGACAGAAAACAGAGAGCAGGGTTAACTGGTCTTTTTCAGGTTGTCAGGCTGTAACTAGTGGGGTGCTGCAAGGATCAGTGCTGGGGCTTCAGCTATTTACAATCTATATTAATGACCTAGATGAAGGGACCGACTGTAATGTATCCAAGTTTGCTGATGATACAAAGCTAGGTGGACCAGTAAGCTGTGAGGAGAACACAGTGTCTCCAAAGGAATATAGACAGACTAAGTGAGTGGGCAGTAAGGTGGCAGATGGAGTATAATGTAAGGAAATGTGAGGTTATTCACTTTGGTAGGAAGAATAGAAAAACAGAATTTTTTTAAATGGTGAGAAACTTTTAAATGTTGGTGTTCGGAGAGATTTGGGTGTCCTCATGCAAAAAACACAGAAAGCTAGTGTGCAGGTACAGCAAGCAATACGGAAGTCAAATAGCATGTTGGCCTTTATTGCAAAGGGGTTGGAGAATAAGAGTAGGAAGTTTTGCTACAATTATACAGGGCCTTGGTGAGACCACACCTGGAGTACTGTGCACAGTTTTGGTCTCCGTATCTAAGGAAATATATATACTTGCCTTGGATGCGGTGCAACGAAGGTTTACTATTGATTCCTGGGATGAGAGGGTTGTCCTATGATGAGAGATTGTGTAGAATGGGCCTGTACTCTCTGGAGTTTAGAAGAATGAGACAAGATCTCATTGAAACATACAAGATTCTGAGGGAGTTTGACAGGGTAGATGCTGAGAGGTTGTTTCCCCTGGCGTGAGAGTCTGGAACTAGGGGCACAGTCTCAGGATAAGGGGTAGGTCATTTAAGACAGAGATGAGGAGGAATTTATTCATTCAGAGGGTTGTGAATCTTTGGAATTCTCTGCCCCGGAGGGCTGTGGATGCTGAGTCTCTGAATATATTCAAGGCTGAGATAGTTGGATTTTTGAAGTCTGGGGGAATCAAGGGAAATGGAAATCGGGCAGGACAGTGGAGTTGAGGTTAATGATCAGCCATGATTCTATTGAATGACAGAGACTGTAATTCCCATAGTGGACTGTTCAATCACCTAAGAACTCATTTTTAGAGTGGACACAAGTCTTCCTCGATTTCGAGGGACTGCCTATGACTGACTGACTGGAATGGCAGAGCAGGCTCGAGGGGCCATATGGCCTACTCCTGCTCCTATTTCTTATGTTCTTATGTATTCAATGCCCCGATTTATAAAGCCATGGATCCCGTATGTTTTATTTTAACAGCCATCTCACCTTGTCCTGCCAAAGATTCAAAGGTTGTTGGGAGAGAGCCTTCAGAACCTCACTCCACAGAGCCATCTAGTGGTCACAGCATGGTTACAGCACAGAATAAGGCCATTCGGCCTGTCGAGCCCCTGCCGGCTCTCTGCAAGAGCACCTCAGCCAGTCCCACTCCCCCGCCCTTTCCCCGTAGCCCTGCAAACGTTTTTCCTTCAGGTACTTATCCAACTTCCACACTTTTGTATTCTCTGCCTCTGTTTATGAAGCCCAGGATCCTGTATACTTTTTTTAACCGCTTTCTTGACCTGCCTCGCCACCTTCAACGAATTGTGCACAAATACTCCCAGGTCTCTCTGTTCATGCACCCCCTTTAGGATTGTACCCTTTAATTTATATTTCCTCTCCTCATTCTTTCTACCAAAATAGATAATTTTGCAATTTTAAATTTCATCTGCCACGTGCCCGCCCATTTCACTATCCTGTCTATGTCCTCTTGAAGTCGATCACTCTCCCCCTCATGTTCACTATACTTCCAAATTTTGAAATTGTGCCCTGTACACCCAAATACAAGTCATTAATATATATCAAGAAAAGCAGTGGTCCTAGAAATGACCCTTGGGGAACATTACTGTAGACGATCCTTCAGTTCGAAAAACAACCGTTCACCACTACTCTCCGTTTCCTGTCACTTAGCCAGCTCTGTATCCAGGCTGCCACTGCCCCTTTTATTCCATGGCCTACAGCTTTGCAGAGCTGGTAACTACATTGTGACAGTCAAGATCAAAGGGGGAATAAAAGTAGCAAATGCTGGAAACATTCAGCAGGTCAGATGGCATTTGTGGAGAGAGAAACAGTTAATGTTTCAGGTCCAGAAGCAGAAGTTCATAGAATCATCGAAGTCATAGAAAAATTACGACACAGAAGGGAGCCATTCGACCCATCGTGTCCGTGCCGGTCGGAAAAGAGCTACCCAGCCTAATCCCACCTTCCAGCGCTAGGTCCATAGCCCTGTCGGTCACAACACTTTAAGTGCACATCCAAGTACCTCTACCACCCTTTCAGGCAGCGAGTTCAAGACTCCCACCACCCTCTGGGTAAAGAGATGTCTCCTCATCTCCTCTCTAATCCTTCTACTACCAACTACTGTACATCCATGTCCCCTGGTTATTGACCCCTCTGCTAAGGGAAATAGGAAAGATGTTAGAGATTTAACAGTTTTTAAGCAAATACAGAGCCAGGGAAAAGATGGTAGGTGGGGGAGGGAGGAATAAAGTCTGTGATAGGGTGGAGGGCGGCGATTAAATGACAAAAGGAACGATGGTTAAATGACAAAAGGGGAAAGGAGGTGATAATGGAAACAAAAGATGGGTCTAGAGGAGGTGAAAATGGTTACAGCAGAATAGCAAAGGGAGAGGGAAGGATGGAAAACCTGGCAAAGAGGAGCAGGCTGTAGTTGCCCGGGATTGTTGCGGGAGAGAGGCAGGTAGACCCCAGGGGTGCGGACCACCCCACTGGCCGTGTACCAATAGGAGATCCCCACTCCAAGCACCGGCCCACACCTCCTCCACTCCCACTGCCTCTGGTGCTGCTGTCCTCCATCACCAGCACCGGCTACCGGAGGGAACAGGCGAGCAGCGGTTCAGATCGAAAGCTCATTTGTGAGTTGCTGAAAACTAACTGACCTGAAACGTTAACTCTGTTTGTTCCTCCACAGAGGCTGCCGGATATGTTGGGGTCGAAATGCAGCCTCCCAATAAGGCCGGTTATCGCCGGAAAGTGACGGCCACGCGGCAGTGTCAAATGGCCGCCGCTGGCGAAATTCTCCTCGCTGGTGTTTCCATCGGTTATCACTTCCGCCCTGCTGCTGCCAAACCCTTCTAAGGGCATCATCAAAGCGCGGCCACCGATGCACTCACACTGGCTCCTGGTCCAGCAATGCCTTGATTTAAACCTTCTCATCCTTGTGTGCAAATCCCTCCATGGCCTCGCCCCTCCCTATCTCTGTAATCTCCTCCAGCCCTACAACCCCCCGAGATGTCTGCGCTCCTCTAATTCTGCCCTCTTGCGCATCCCTGATTATAATCGCTCGACCATTGGTGGCCGTGCCTTCTGTTGCCGAGGCCCCAGGCTCTGGAACTCCCTCCCTGACTCTCTCCGCCTCGCCACCTCTCTCTCCTCCTTTAAGATGCTCCTTAAAACCTACCTCTTCGACCAAGCTTTTGGTCACCTGTCCTGATTTCTCTGTCTGTGGCGCGGTATCAAATTCTGTCTGATATCGCCCCTGTGAAGCTCCTTGGGACATTTGACTATGTTAAAGGTGCTATATAAACACAAGTTGTTATTTTTATATAAACACAAGTTGTTGTTGTTTCTTCAGGCGGCCCTCTGATTGGGCAGCCCGCAGGTGCAGAGAACGGAGAGTTTATACAGACGGCCCTCTGATTGGAGGACGGAGAGTTTATACAGGTAGCCCTCTGATTGGAGGAGGGAGAGTTTATACAGGCGGCCCACTGATTGGCTGATGGAGAGTTTATACAGGCGGCCCACTGATTGGAGGAGGGAGAGTTTATACAGGCGGCCCTCTGATTGGAGGACGGAGAGTTTATACAGGCGGCCCACTGATTGGAGGAGGGAGAGTTTATACAGGCGGCCCTCTGATTGGAGGACGGAGAGTTTATACAGGAGGCTAAGATCGACCTCACTCCAATAACCTCACTGGGCCTGCAGCTGCTGGTCCCACTCCAGCCAGTTGGGGAAGCCGTGGACTGGGGTTGGAAAGCTGGTGAAAAGGGAACTGAGCTCCCCAGACGTAACGGAGAAGAATATCTGCCCTGTAATGTTTCTCTGAAACCTTTCAGCCCCACTGTCTCTTGGCTCTCCAAACCCCACCACCAATTTTCCCCGCTTCCTTCCTCTCTTGAAAGCTCTGTTGTCGCTCACGCTCTGGTGCTTCACCCCGAGGTGGCCACTAGCAACAGAGTCCTGTTGCTGAGCCATTCATTCAATCATTCGAGGGTAGCTAGAGAGAAACCATCTCCTCCGGTGGCGGAGTCCGGAACAAGGAGGCACAACCTTACACTTCGAGCTAGGCCGCTCAGGGGTGATGTTGGGAAGGATTTCTTCACATAAAGGGTAGCGGAAATCTGGAACTCTCTTGAGGCTGAGGATCAGTTGAAAATTTCAAGATTGAGATTGATAGATTTTTGTTATCCTCGTGTAAAGAAAAGAAGGACTTGCATTTATATAGCGCCTTTCACAACCACGTACGTCTCAAAGTGTTTTAAAGCCAATGAAGTACTTTTGGAGTGTGGTCACTGTTGTAATGTGGGAAATGCAGCAGCCAATTTGCACACAGCAAGCTCCCACAAACAGCAATGTGATAATGACCAGATCAAAACTGCCACCAAGCTCATGGTCTACAGGGCTGTAGTAATACCTGCCCTCCTGTATGACTCAGAGACAAGGACCATGTACAGCAGACACTTCAAGTCGCTGGAGAAATATCACCAACGATGTCTCCGCAAGATCCTGCAAATCCCCTAGGAAAGACAGGCACACCAACATCAGTGTTCTCGTCCAGGCTAACATCCCCAGCATTGAAGCACTGACCACACTCGATCAGCTCCGCTGGGCAGGCCACATTGTCCACATGCCAGACACAAGACTCCCAAAGCAAGTGCTCTACTCGGAACTCCTTCACGGCAAACAAGCCAAAGGTGAGCAGAGGAAACGTTTCAAAGACATCCTCAAAGCCTCCCTGATAAAGTGCAACATCCCCACCGACACCTGGGAGACCCTGGCCCAAAATCACCCTAAGTGGAGGAAGTGCATCTGAGAGGGCGCTGAGCACCTTGTGTCTCATTGCCGAGAGCATGCAGAAATCAAGCACAAGCAGCAGAAGGAGCGTGCGGCAAATCTGTCCCACCCTCCCTTTCCCTCAACCACTGTCTGTCCCACCTGTGACAGGGACTGTGGTTCTCGTATTGGACTGTTCAGCCACCTAAGGACTCATTTTTAGAGTGGAAGCAAGTCTTCCTCGATTTCGAGGGACTACCTATGATGATGATGATGTTTTATTGTTATGTTAATTGAGGGATAAATATTGGCCAGGGCACCAGGGATAACTCCCCTGCTCTTCTTCGAACTGTGCCATGGGATCTTTTACGTCCAGAGAGCAGACGGGACCTCGGTTTAATGTGCCATCCGAAAGACGGCACCTCCGACAGTGCAGCTCTCCCCTGGGGTGTCAGCCTAGATTTTTTTGTGCTCAGGGTGTTGAATCCACAACCTTCTGATCCAGAGGCAAGGGTGCTACCCACTGAGCCACAGCTGACACTGTGTATTAAGGGGTATGGAGCAAAGGTGGGTAAATGGTGTTGAGATACAGATCGGCCATGATCTCATTGAATGGTGGTACAGGATCGAGGGGCTGAATGGCCTACTCCTGTTCCTATGTTCCAATCCTGTCCCCTCCCAATGTGCACACAGGCCCATCTTCAGTAGAGGTCTCTGGAGAACATTCAGGAGCAGCGAAGCCAGTTACAGAATTCACAGTTAACTCAGCATAGACCAGGGATTGATCCCGGGGACAGGCCTGATCCGTATGGCTCAGGCACTCACTGTACAAACCGTGTTTTTAACCAGGAGGCAATGTGACTGGGAACCTACGTGTGATCATTGTGCCGTTGTTTTTTTTCAGGAGGTCCTCCCGCTTTTGTTAAACTCACACAAACACAAAGAAACCCTGGCTCGGCTTTGCTACTTTTGATCTTCCCATCCATTTGTGACGCTGTCTCTTTTAACCCCCTCCCGCCCAAAAGGGGCTGCTCGGTCTCCGCTGAATGGGAATTCTTGATATTACTGCCTTTGCAGTGGATTCCACGGTGCTCATTCACAAAGAGCAGGCCCCGCTCTTTGTCTCTGTGAGGCTGTACAGTACAGCGGGCTGACAGAGAAACTGCCCAGATCCTCCATTGTCCCGTCTGTTAAAGGGCCATTGTCGCCAGGAATTCCAGCCTTGAAATTCCTGGTTACTATACCCCTTTAAAAGAATAGAGAGCGGGGTGTGAAAAAAAATCCTCTTTGGTGCTCAAATCACACGTCTGACGGAACACATGGAGACCGGCCCATCAAGTTGTTCTGACCTGTAAATCAAACGCACTGGAGGCCGCTTCAAAGAGGGACAGAGGGTCTCACTGAATGACACATGTCATTTGGCTGCAGCTTCTCTTTAAGCTCTTGTCTAGTTGGAGAAGAGGGTTGTTTGGTGGCTGTGTGCGGTGGGCTATCTCCATTTACCATGCTGCTGGGAAGTATTACAGGTCAATCTGCATGTGGAATCCTGTGTGTTTCTCGACCATAAAAGCCAATTACCTCAGTCGCCATTTAGCATCATTAATAGTCTGGAGGCGACAACACTTGAGTGTTACCCTTGGCTGTAAACTGAACTCTCTGTCACATCTCTTTTTGTTCAGTGCCGATTTCTTTCAGGAATGTTTTTTTTAAAGCGCTCTCCCAGTGACTCATCTGAGTGTGTGGGGTGGCGGGGGGGGGGGGGGGGGGGAATAGATGTCAAAGCATTGACAAGGCGAGAGAAAGGCGTACTTTTCCCCCCTCTCCGCTTTCTCCCCTCCTCACGCTAGGGTACAGGCACCTGACGCTTCTCCAGTGCATTGCTCCCGCGACCCTGGACAGTGAGCTATTCAGCCACACCTAGCATCACAGCTAATCCCAATCCTGTCTTCGCCCAGAAAGAGAGAGAAAGGACTTGCATTTTCATAGCATCGTTTCTGACCTCAGGACATCCCAAAGCACGTTACAGCCAATGAAGCACTTTTGAAGTGTAGCCGTTGGTATAATGTCACAAATGCAACAACCAATTCACACACAGCAAGCTCCCACAAACAGCAATGAGATAATGACCAGACAATCTGTTTTAGGTGTTGGTTGAGGGATCAATATTTGCCAGGACACTGGTGAGAACTCCCCTGCTCTTCTTTGAATAGTGCTGTAGGACCTTTTATGTATAATTTGCAACACAGAAACAGGCCATTCGGTCCAACTGGTCTGTGTCGGTGTTTATGCTCCACACCACTGTTCCCTCTTTTATTTTAGTGCGCTGTCTCTTTAACTGGGTGCAGGGCCCAATCACATGATCACGTATGCAGGTTTCTTCCCTGTAGCAGTCAGTGAGCGGCCTCTGTGAGACCTGCACATCGCTGCGTGGCTCCGTGGCTGTGCAGCCTAGCAGGATGGTTGCCCCACACGAGCCTCCTCCCACCCTGCTTCATCGCAGCCCATCACCATATCCTTCTAGTCCTTTCTCCCACTTGTGTTTATCATAGACTCATGTAATTTTACAGCACGGAAGGAGGCCATTTCGGCCCATTCATGTCCTCGCCGGCTGACAAAGAGCTATCCAGCCTAATCCCACTTTCCTGCTCTAGGTCCGTAGCCCTGTAGGTTACAACTTCAAATGCCAATCAAGTACTTTTTAAATGTGATGAAGGTTTCTGCCTTTCAGGCAGTGAGCTCCAGACCCCCACACCCTCTGGGCAAAAAAATGTCTCCTCAAATCCCCTCTAAACCTTCTACTATTTACCTTAAATCTATGCCTCCTGGTTGTTGACCTCTCTGCTAAGGGAAATAGGTCCTTCCTATCCACCCTATATAGGCCCCACATAATTTTATAGAGCTCAATAAGGTCTTCCCTCAGCCTCCTCTGTTCCAAAGTCCTCTGTCCTCTGTTTATCTAGAGTCCCCTTAAATATATCTATGCTATTCGCTTCAACCACTGTGTGTGGTCGTGAGAAAGAAAATAGAAAGACTTGGATTTATATAGTGCCTTTCATGACCACTGGACGTCTCAAAGCACTTTACAGCCAATGAGGTACTTTTGGAGTGTAATCGCTGTTGTAATGTAGGAAATGTGGCAGCCAATTTGCGCACAGCAAGCTCCCACAAACAGCAATGTGATAATGACCAGATCATCTGTTTTAGTGATAGTGGTTGAGGGATAAATATTGGCCAGGACTCCAGGCATAACTCCCATGCTCTTCGAAATAGTGCCCTGTGATCTTTTATGTCCACTTGAGAGAGCAGACGGGGCCTCGGTTTAATGTTTCATCCGAAAGACGGCACCTCCGACAGTGCAGCACTCCCCCAGTACTGCACTGGAGTGTCAGCCTAGAATTTTGAACCCACAACCTTGTGACTCAGAGGCAAGAGTGCTCACCACTGAGCCACAGCTGACACTAGTGAGTTCCACCTTCTCACCATTCTCTGAGTAAAGAGCTTTCTCCTGAATTCCCTATTGGATCGATTAGTGATTATTTTCTATGGCTATGTCTATTTGTACTAACTGAAAGACAGCCGTGTCTCTGATTGGCTGTCCATTTTCACATGACCTATTGCTGATTGGTCCCCTTGGAGGATAAGCCACACCCTGAAGTTCCGCTGGAATGTGTAACTGGAACCGCCCAACCCAAATTCTGAGTGAATTTCCAATTTGTAATTCGATCCATTTTGACTTCAGAAGCCACAGAGGATAGATCTCCTCAAAAGCCACCAAGTTCCAGCCGAAATCCCTTACCCCAGCACAAGTGTTGCCTCCCTCAGTCAAAGTCCCTTACAACAGCGCAATATCTTACCCCCGCCTCCCCCCCCCCCACATAGATGGGGTATTGTGTGTGGATTGTTAACAGGTTTATTGGGTATGAAGTGAATAGTGACAGTGTCGTGACGTCTGGATATCATCCACCCCAGCAATGTCCCTTGTAACACTCTTCCCCCCCCAAAGCTCTATCTCTCCCCCACCAAGCTCTCTACCCGCACCCCCCCCCCAGCTTTCTCTCCTCCCCCAGGCTGTCTCACTCTCTCTCCCCCCAGGCTGTCTCACTCTCTCTCCCCTCCCACCCCCGCCCCCAGCTCTCTCTCTCCCCCCCCCCCAGGCTCTCTCTCTCTCTCTCCCCCCAGTTCTCTTTCTCCCTTCCCAGTTCTCTCTCTCCCCCCAGACTCTCTCTCTGTCTCTCCCCCCAGGCTCGCTCTCTCTCTCCCCCCAGACCCTCTCACCCCATCGCCCCTCTTTTCGCTCTCCCCGCTGCCCCCAAGCAGACGCTTGCGGCGCTGCAGGTGGCTCAGGGCCCACGGCTCACTCAGGGGGCTGAGGGCTCAGGGCTGCGGGGGGGCTGAGGGCTCGGGCCTGGGGGGGTGCTCGGCGGATGTGTTCAGCTGCTGGATGGATCGGAGGCGACGTGGTGTTGGACACATGCGCAGAGAAGCTTCAGTAGGAAGTGTGCTGCGGGTGGGTGGTGGGGGGGTGATATTTGTCCTAACTCTCGCATGCGCATTCCTCAGGAGACACATGGACAGAAGGGGGCCTGAGTACAAATAATTACTGTGGTTTTATATTCATGGCCCCTTGTTTTGGTCTTTCCCACAAGTGAAAAACATATTCTCTACGTCTTTCCTATCAAACCCGCTCATACTTTCTGTCAGGTCACCCCTCGGCCTGCTGTGTTTTAGAGAAGAGCCTCAGCTATTAGTTCTGAGATTATCCTTGTAAATCTGTGTTGCCCTTTCTCGGGTGCCTCCATATCCCGATATTCCAGGCCTGCACCACTGGCTGCCCATCCCAGACAACTGCGTGCTGGGAACTCCTTTTATCTCCGGGAATCCAGGAATATCAATTCTGGAAATGGTGCAGCGACGGACATATGGAACAAATAAAGGGATAAATAGGAGGCGGGGAGGAAGAGGCACTTGGCTCTTGGCCAATTCTGCAGTAAGTGCTATTTGTTGTGTCTGTCGCAAGAGGCTGTTCTCCAAAACAATTCAGCACTTGGCAGTCCGACCTGTTGCATTCTCAGCTTTATTGGCACAGCAGGATATGCCTCACCTCACTGGGGCAATTCACGTCCCACTGTTTGCAGCCCGCATGGGACAACGTGTTTATTTGGGAGGGGTGGGGGCAGGGCGCAGGGTTAAAGTCCAGACACCGTTCGCAGCAGAGCATCAGGAATTCGTACAAAAAGGCACTTTGGGGTTTTGGAGAATGTGCTTCTCTTCCACTGCTCCCCCCTGCTGACATTTTTCCACAGGCTGCCTTCTGCCACCTCCCCTGAGCCCAGAGCAGGCTGTTTGACCATGGAGGTCTGCTCATCATCTTCATAGGCAGTCCCTCGGAATCGAGGAGGACTTGCTTCCACTCTAAAATTGAGTCCTTAGGTGGCTGAACAGTCCAATACGAGAACCACAGTCCCTGTCACAGGTGGGACAGATAGTCGTTGAGGGAAGAGGTGGGTGGGACAGGTTTGCCGCACACTCTTTCCGCTGCCTGCGCTTGATTTCTGCATGCTCTTGGCAATGAGACTCGCGGTGCTCAGCGCCCTCCCAGATGCACTTCCTCCACTTACGGCGGTCTTTGGCCAGGGACTCCCAGGTGTTAGTGGGGATGTTGCACTTTATCAGGGAGGCTTTGAGGGTGTCCTTGTAATGTTTCCGCTGCCCACCTTTGGCTTGTTTGCCATGAAGGGGTTCCGAGTAGAGCGCTTGCTTTGGGAGTCTCGTGTCTGGCATGCGGACAATGTGGCCCGCCCAGCGGAGCTGATCGGGTGTGGTCAGTGCTTCAATGCTGGGAATGTTGGCCTGATCGAGGATGCTGATGTTGGTGCGTCTGTTGTCACAGGGGATTTTCAGAATCTTGCGGAGACATCATTGGTGGTATTTCTCCAGCGACTTGAGGTGTCTGCTGTACATGGTCCATGTCTCTGAGCCTTACAGGAAGGCAGGTATTACTACAGCCCGGTAGTCCATGAGCTTGGTGAGCAGCCGAATTAAATCCCCCCCCACTCCTCCCCCGTCCACTCAAAAGGCATTTCCCAACGTGGCTCAGGAGCGAGCGACCGCCGGCCGCTAATCAGCTTTTATTCCCCTTCTCTTGCGTCCCCTCTCCTGAAGGCATGGACATCCTGCACTGGGGTAGGGTTGGACATGGGCCCATTGGCATCAGGTATCTTGTCCAAGTGGCCATTCATCATGTGTGAACCATGGCAAGATATTTGATTGTGGGGGCATCGCAGTCCAGCCTGATCAGGTTATTGCGCAGCGTTCACACTTACGACTGGGATCGGCTGATCGCCATTTATCAGCGACTGTGCCTGACTTTCCCCTCTGGAGATCAGGCCATTTCTAGCCATTCCTACTGGCACCTTGACTGAAATCAGTAAGTCAGCATCAGCTGGGAATCAAAGCTAAGTGTGGCTCAGCTCTCAACACTGCGAGCTGTAGCCAGGAGCTGCGTGACTTGTGCCTCTGAGTGCTCAGATGTCTAACACTAGGGATCAGCCTTGGAGCTCTTCCCTCAACTGTGTCCACAACCTTTCGTTTGTGTCTTGGTGACCAGGAGTAGACACAATGCTCAATATGTTGCCCGGCCAGAGCACTGTACAATTTGATCGTGACCTTCCTGTGACTTGTAGAAACATAGAAACATAGAAATTTACAGCGCAGGAGGTGGCCATTTCGGCCCATCGTGTCCGCGCCGGCCGACAAAGAGCCGCATGGCCTTTGGTCAGCAGCCCTGAAGGTTACATATAAACCTATGAACAATGAACAATGGCAGAAAGGCAAAGAGCATCCAGCCCAACCAGTCTGCCTCACACAACTGCGACACTCCTTGCACCGCAACATTCTACACTCCACCCCAACCGGAGCCATGTGATCCCTGGGAGAGGCAAAAAAACAGATGAAAACCCAGGCCTTTATTCTACTATCTATTATACTTCTATTTTAAATGTCAACTGTGACTCAATTTGTCAGAGCTTGTGGGTTCAAGTCCCACTCCAGGGACTAGAGCACATAAATCTAGGCTGACACTCCAATGCAGTGCTGAGGGAGTGCTGCACTGTCGGAGGTGCCGTCTTTCAGATGAGACATTAAACTGAGGCCCCGTGTGCTCTCTCAGGTGGATGTAAAAGATCCCATGGCACTATTTCGAAGAAGAGCAGGGGAGTTATCTCCGGTGTTCTGGCCAATATTTATCCCTCAATCAACATAACAAAAACAGATTATCTGGTCATTATCACATTGCTGTTTGTGGGAGCTTGCTGTGCGCAATTTAGCTGCTGCGTTTCCCACATTACAACAGTGACTACACTCCAAAATAAAATGTACTTCATTGGTTGTAAAGCGCTTTGAGTCGTCCGGTGGTCGTGAAAGGCGCCATATAAATGTAAATGTATTTTCATTTTACTGTGTTGACCACGTAGATTCACATTCTATTGGTTCTTTTGATTGCTGTTCCTCATTGGTTGAATGTAACAAGTCTGCTACCTCTCCATGGCCTTCATCCACAGCTATTTCAGCACCATTCATGTGTGTCGCTTAATTCTTTGCTTCCTGTGTGCCATACTTTACATTTGTCTGCATTAAATGTCATCCCTCATTGTTCTGCCCTCTTTCCTATTGCGTCCAACTTGTCCTGTGATCTCGGAACAGCCTCTTTCCATTCCACTACCCCTGCTATTTTGGTATCATCCACCAATTTAACGTATTGGAACTGGGTTCCTAAAACCGAGTCAGCGATGCAAAGTAGAAGCAATAGTGCTCCCAATACTGAGCTCTAGGGTACCTTCCCCCACCCCAACATCCTTTATTGCATGCTCCTTGTACATCAGCCTGTTTCTTACCCATTCCCAGGGCTCGCCCTGAATCCCCACAGCTTTGGGTTTAACCTATAGCTTTTCCTGTGGAACTTTAACAGGAAGATAGGAATTGCTCGATGAAAAAAGACCAAGGTCCATCTAGTTCACCTTCTACCACTCTGATAGTCACATGATACAATGATAATGGAGTTGTTGTCCAGTCACAGTGATCGATCTCTAACAATGAGTCTACAACAGACCCAGACACAAGGTGAGGAAAACCCCCAGTGGTGGAGAGCTTTAGGAACCACAGGCCCAAAGTTGCCTGTTCTTCTCAAACATGCTACACTTACCACATATCATGTCTCAGATCACTCATATTCTGAAACACAAAATGTTATTTTCTGAAAGAATTCTAGAAGCTTTTTGTGAGGATGAGATCAGTGCGTTAGTGAAAAACGATATTGACTTAGAAGATCAAGATGTTGAATCAGTTTGGGTGGCGATAAGGAATAATAAGGGGAAATAGTCACTGGTGGGTGTAATCTATAGGTCCCCTAACAGTAGCTACACTGTTCGACGGAGTATAAATCAAGAAATAATGGAGGCTTGTAAAAAAGGAACAGCAATAATCATGGGCAATTTTAACCTTCATATTGATTGGACAAAGCAAATTGACCAAGGTAGCCTTGAGGATGAGTTCATAGAGTGTATCCAGGGTAGTTTCCTTGAACAATACGTTGCGGAACCAACCAGGGAGCAGGCTATCTTAGATCTGGTACTGTGTAATGAGACAGGGTTAATAAATGATCTCCTCGTAAAGGATCCTCTAGGAATGAGTGATCCATCATCATAGGCAGTCCCTCGAATTAAGGATGACTTACTTCCAGGCAAAAAGTTCAGAGATGTTTCAATGAAGGACCTAATATTCCAGGTCCCGAGCTAAATCTCGAAGGGTGAAGATGCCTGTGTGTGGATTTTTTTAACGTGTGGTGGCCGTTGCCTATGAGTGATCATAACATGCTTGAATTTCAAATTCAGTTGGACGGTTAGAAAGTTGAATCTCAAACCAGTGTCCTAATCTTAACTAAAGGAGACTACAGAGGTATGAGGGCAGAGTTGGCGAAAGTGGACTGGGAAAATAGATTAAAGAATGGGATGGTTGATGAACAGTGGCGTACATTTAAGGAGATATTTCATAACTATGAACAAAAATATATTCCAATGAGAAGAAAAGACTAAAAGGGATAACCATCCGTGACTAACTAAGGAAATAAGGGATGATATCAAATTGAAAACAAGGACATACAAAGTGGCCAAGACTAGTAGGAGGCCAGTAGATTGGGAAACTTTTAAAAGCCAGCAAAGAATTACTAAAAAAAAATAAAGAGAGGGAAGATAGATTATGAAAGTAAATTAGCACAAAATATAAAAACAGATAGTAAGAGTTTCTACAGGTGCACAAAAAGGAAAAAAGTGGCTAAAGTAAATGTTGGTCCCCTAAAGCATGAGACTGGGGAATTAATAATGGAGAACCGGGAAATGGCAGAGACTTTGAACAAATATTTTATATCGGTCTTCACGGTAGAAGACACTAAAAACATCCCAATAGTGGACAATCAAGGGGCTTTAGGGGCTATCACTAAAGAAGTAGTACTCGGTAAAATAATGGGACCAAAGGCAGACGAGTCCCCTGGACCCGATGGCTTGCATCCTAGGGTCTTAAAAGAAGTGGCTGCAGAGATAGTGGATGCATTGGTTGTAATCTACCAAAATTCCCTGGATTCTGGGGCGGTCCCAGCAGATTGGAAAACCGCAAATGTAACGCCCCTATTTAAAAAAGGAGGCAGACATAAAGCAGGAAACTATAGACCAGTTAGCCTAACATCTGTCGTTGGGAAAATGCTGGAGTCCATTATTAAGGAAACAGTAGTGGGACATTTGGAAAAGCATAATTCAATCAAGCAGAGTCAACATGGTTTTATGAAAGGGAAATCGTGTTTGACAAATTTGCTGGAGTTCTTTGAGGATGTAATGGGCAGGGTGTTTAAGGGGGAACCAATGGATCTGGTGTATTTGGACTTCCAGAAGGCACTCGATAAGGTACCACATAAAAGGTTACTGCACAAGATAAAAGTTCACAGGGTTGGGGGTAATATATTAGCATGGATAGAGGATTGGCTAACTAACAGAAAACAGAGAGTCGGGATAAATGGGTAATTTTCCGATTGGCAAACAGTAACTAGTGGGGTGCCGCAGGGATAGGTGCTGGGGCTTCATCTATTTACAATCTATATTAGTGACTTGGATGAAGGGACTGAGTGTAATGTAGCCAAGTTTGCTGATGTTACAAAGATGACTGGGAGAGCAAATTGTGAGGAGGACACAAAAAATCTGCAAAGGGATATAGACAGGCTAAGTGAGTGGGCAAAAATTTGGCAGATGGAGCATAATGTGAGGTTATCCACCTTGGCAGAAAAAATAGAAAAGCCCATTCTAATTTAAATGGAGAAAAATTGCAAAGTGCTGCAGTACAGAGGGACCTGAGGTCCTTATGCATGAAACACAATGTTAGTATGCAGGTACAGCAAGTAATCAGGAAGGCAAATGGAATGTTGGCCTTTATTGCAAGGGGGATAGTGTATAAAAGCAGAGAAGTCCTGCTACAACTGTACAGGGTATTGGTGAGGCCACACCTGGAGTACTGCATACAGTTTTTGTCATGTTTGTAACCTTCACATAACTGTAACCTTTATGTAACAACACTGTACACACCTGAGTAATGCACACCTTGACCACAGGGGGTGAACTTGTGGGAGACACTCCTCACCTGGTCATCCAGGTATATAAAGGGAGGTCCCACGCAGGATCAGCACTCCTTGGTCCTAGGAATAAAGGTTCAGGTCACGTAGTGACCTTGTCTGCAGTACATGCCTCGTGTGATTCTATAGTAAGGTGTAAGGATACTACATTTGGCGATGAGAAACAGGAATCAATGACCAACGAGGATGGCCACCGGTAGCACAGAGGAACGGTACTGTGTTGGTGATGACTGGGACGACTTCATTGAGAGGTCCAACAGAGCTTTGTCATGAAGGACTGGCTGGAAGAGGAAGCGGCTGGCAAGCGGAGGGCACATCTACTGACCAGCTTTGGATCCAAGATGTACGCGCTGATGAAAGACATGCTCGCACCCGAGAAGCCGGCGGACAAGTCCTTTGAAGAGCTCAGCACTCTGATCGGTGAGCACCTCAAATTGGCGAGCAGTATACACATGGCCCGGCACCAATTCTACACACATCAGCATCAGGAGGGACAAAGCATATTGGACTTCGTTGCGGACCTTCGGCATTCGGCCAGCCTCTGTAAGTTCAAAGGCGCCTGCAGGGGGGGAGATGTTAAGGGATTTCTTCATTGAGGGCATTGGTCATGCCGGGATTTTCAGGAAGCTTATTGAGACCAAGGACTTGACTTTGGAAAGGGCAACGCTGATAGCTCAGACCTTCATGGCAGGGGAAGAGGAGATGAAGATAATTTACGCGTGCAGTCCTGGTTCCAACGTGGACCAGGGAGTTAACATTGTAAATGAGACACAGAACCCTGCAGGCAGGCAAGGGTAATTCGACACCGCCCAGGCAGCAACAGGCTCTAGGTTGGGCCAGCAACAGAGACAATGGCAGGGGCATCGGCAATTCATGCCATCACAAGGGACAATGCGTCCCGGGATGGGACCATTGACACTCAGCAACAGAGTGCTCAGGAATAATCAAAGAGACAATCAGAGAGGAATGCCTGTTAACAGTTCCTTTGTTCACAACAATCTCAGCTCCTGCTGCAGGTGCGGTGGCAGACATGCTGCGAAAACATGTAGGTTTCGACAATTTATCTGCAGAAACTGTAACTTCAGTGGACATCTGGCCAGAATGTGCAGAAAGCCCGTAGCGAGGCTAGTTTACGAGGCAGAGGAACCAGATGAAGGGTCTGCAAGGCAGGGTGATGCTTGGGGAAAAGCTATGGACGCTGAAGTCCAGTGGGTTCATGTGGCAGACGTCCACAGCTCGTACACCAAAAAGCCACCTATGATGATGAAAGTTTTATTAAATGGCATCCTGGTACGCATGGAGCTGGACACAGGAGCCAGCCAGTCACTTATGAGTGTCCAACAATTTGAAAAACTACGGCCACTCAAAGCTAACAGGCCCAAACTGGAATGCATTGACACGCAGCTACGGATGTACATCATCCCAGTACTAGGCAGTGCAAACTTGGTGGTCACACACAATGGATCGGAGAACAGGCTGCCACTCTGGATTGTCCCGGGCAATGGTCCCGCGCTTTTGGGGAGGAGCTGGTTAGTCGAGATGAACTGGAAATGGGGTGATGTGCACGCCCATTTCATCTGTGGAGCGAAGTTCATGCTCACAGGCCCTACAGAAATTCGAGCCACTTTTTCAATCAGGTGTCGAGATCTTTAAGGGCACCAAAATTAGTGACACGCATCACCCCGGACGCCAGACCAGTGCACCACAAAGCCAGAGCCATGCTGTATGTGATGCGTGAGAGAATTGAGAGTGAGTTGGACAGGCTGCTAAGAGAGGGCATAATTTCGCCTGTTGAATTCAGTGACTGGGCAAGCCCCATTGCTCCTGTCCTTAAAGCAGATGGCTCAGTCAGGATTTGTGGCGACTACAAGGCCACCATCAACCGAGTGTCACTACAGGACCAATACCCGCTTCCGAGAGCGGAGGATCATTTTGCCACGTTGGCAGGTGGCAAGCTGTTCACCAAGTTGGACCTCACTTCAGCCTACATGACTCAGGAACTGGCTGAAGAATCCAAGCTTCTGACCACCATCACTACGCACAAGGAACTATTCGTTTACAACAGATGTCCATTTGGCATTCGTTCAGCGGCCGCTATCTTCCAGAGGAACACGGAAAGCTTGCTCAAATCCATCCCTGGCACAATCGTATTCCAAGGTGACATCCTTATCACGGGTTGAGACACCGAGGAACACCTCCACAACCTGGAGGAGGTGCTACGCCGACTGGAACGCGTAGGCTTGCGACTAAAGAAGTCCAAGTGTGTGTTTTTTGGCCCCAGAGGTCGAGTTTTTGGGCAGGAGGGTTGCCGCAGACGGGATCCGGCCTATCAAATCCAAAACGGAGGCGATCCGTCGCCCGCCCAGGCCCGGCAACACATCGGAATTGTGGTCATTTCTGGGACTATTGAGCTACTTCGGGAACTTTCTGCCGAACTTAAGCACATTGTTGGAGCCGCTGCACGTGCTCCTGCGTAAGGGTTGTAAATGGTTTTGGGGGGACTGTCAAGAACGGGCTTTCAATCGGACGCGGAACCTGCTTTGTTCTAACAAGCTGTTGACCTTGTACAACCTCTGTAAGAAACTGGTTTTAACGTGTGATGCATCATCCTATGGGGTTGGGTGCGAGTTGCAGCAGAGTAATGATAAGGGCCAACTCCAACCTGTGGCTTATGCCTCCAGGTCGCTCTCCCAGGCAAAGCGGGGATATGGGATGGTTGAAAAGGAAGCACTCGCATGTGTATACGGGGTGAAAAAGATGCACCAGTACCTTTTCGGCAGAAGGTTCGAGTTAGAAACGGACCACAAACCGTTAACATCCCTGTTGTCCGACAGCAAGGCTGTCAATGCCAATGCGTCAGCTCGCATACAGCAGTGGGCCCTCACGCTGGCTGCGTATGACTATACCATACGGCACCGGCCAGGCACCGAAAATTGCGCTGACGCGCTCAGCAGGCTCCCACTGGCGACCACCGAGGGGGCGTTGGAACAAAGCGCGGAGATGGTCATGGCCGTTGAGGCATTCGACACCGCAGGTTCCTCCATCACAGCCCGCCAGATCAAAATCTGGACCAACAGAGATTCCCTCCTATCCCTGATAAAGAAATGTGTCCTGACTGGGGATTGGGCGCCCGCACACGGAGCGTGTCCCAAGGAGGTCAGGCCGTTTCACAGACGGATGGACGAGCTCTCCATCCAAGCCGACTGCCTGCTATGGGGCAGCCGGGTAGTCATGCCCCAGAAAGGAAGGGAAGCATTCATCAGGGAACTCCACAGCGAGCACCCAGGCTTCATGCTAATGAAGGCCATTGCCCGGTCACATGTATGGTGGCCGGGAATTGACGCAGACCTGAAACACTGGGTTCGCAGGTGCATGACATGTCCTCAGCTGGGAAATGCTCCCAGGGAGGCCCCACTCAGCCCGTGGCCCTGGCCCACCAGACTACGCGGACCCGTTCATGGGAAAATGTTCCTGATTGTTGTTGATGCGTACTCAAAATGGATCGAGTGCATCATATTGAATTTGTGCACGACATCCATCACTGTGGAGGGTCTGCGTACGGTCTTTGCGACCCACGGCTTGCCGGACATCCTGGTTAGCGATAATGGCCCGTGTTTCACCAGCTATGAGTTCCAGGAGTTTATGTCGGGTAATGGTATCAAACACGTCCGGACAGCACCGTTCAAGCCGGCTTCCAATGGCCAGGCGGAACATGCGGTTCAAATCATAAAACAGGGCATGCTCCGGATTCAAGGACCCTCCCTTCAGTACCGCCTATCGCGCCTCCTGCTGGCCTATAAATCCCACCCTCATTCGCTCACGGGAGTCCCGCCCGCGGAACTACTCATGAAACGCACGCTTAAAACGCGGCTGACCCTCATTCACCCAGACCTGTCAGACATTGTTGAGGGCAAGCGCCAGTCCCAAATCGAGTGCCATGATCGCAACTCAGTGGGGAGATGCATAGAAATTGATGACCCTGTATTTGTTCTCAATCATGCTTTGGGACCCAAGTAGCTTGAGGGTACTGTAATTGGCAAAGAGGGGAATAGGGTCATAGTGGTCAGACTTAACAATGGGCAGATATGCCGCAAACATCTGGACCAAGTAAAGAAAAGGTTCAGCATGGACACTGAGGAACCTTCGGAAGATCACGAGATGTCACCCACACCACTGCCAGTGAACGAGCAACAAGGACATTCACCAGCATGCACAGTCCCTGCGGCCAGCCCGACAGGCCGGAATCACCTCAGGCGACAGAGACGCATGCCAAGGCCCAACCACCAGAGCCCCAACTGCGGCGCTCCACGAGAGAGCGTCGACGGCCTGAAAGACTCGATCTTTGACCCAAAGATGTTGGGGGGAGGTGATGTCATGTTTGTAACTTTCACATAACTGTAACCTTTATGTAACAACACTGTACACTGTACACACCTGAGTAATGCACACCTTGACCACAGGGGGTGAACTTATGGGAGACACTCCTCACCTGGTCATCCAGGTATATAAAGGGAGGTCCCACGCAGGATCATCACTCCTTGGTCCTGGGAATAAAGGTTCAGGTCATGTAGTGACCTTGTCTGCAGTACATGCCTCGTGTGATTCTATAGTAAGGTGTAAGGACACTACAGTTTTGGTCTCCGTATTTAAGGAGGGATACACTTGCATTGGAGGCCGTTCAGAGAAGGTTCACTAGGTTGATTCTGGAGATGAGGGGTTGACTTATGAGGATAGGTTGAGTACGTTGGGCTCTTCTCATTGGAGTTTAGAAGAATGAGAGGTGATCTTATCGAAACATATAAGATAAGGTGGATGCAGAGAGGATATTTCCACTCACTGGGAGAAACTAAAACTGGGGGACATAGTCTCAGAATAAGGGGCCGCCCATTTAAAACTGAGATGAGGAATTTCTTCTCTCTGATGGTTGTAAATCTGTGGAATTCTCTGCCCCAAAGAGCTGTGGAGGCTGGGTCATTGAATATATTTAAGACGGAGATAGACAGATTTTTGAGTGATACGGGAATAAAGGGTTATGGGGAGCGGGTGGGGAAGTGGAGCTGAGTCCATGATCAGATCAGCCATGATATTATTGAATAGCGGAGCAGGCTCGAGGGACCAAATGCCCTACTTCTGCTCTTATTTCTTATGTTCTTATGAAATGATTCGACAAGAACAAGTATGAAAGGTGGAAATACAGAGCAGGTGCATCATCCCCTGAGAAAGAGAAATGGCCAATGTCTGCCATGTGGCCTTTCAGATCATTGATGTCTCTCTTCCAATCTAATCCTTAATGCTAATATCACAATACCCCATTCCCAACCAGATGCAGTTCCGGAAAACCATGGCATTTTATCCAGTTAAGGAGAGGAGCAGAGAGAATCCGTGCGGGGGATGGAATGCTTCATTCAGTACTACTCCTGGAGCCTGTTCCGGCTTCATCAGCGTCACATGCGGAGCCTCATTGGATGGAGTATCGGCTGCCCAGCCCACCCTGCTTTCTGGATCAGCGTTCATTCCTACCCAGATGGTTACCTCATTACTTACCTCTGTAACTCCGCCCCTGCCTCAAACCCTCAACCGTGCCTTTGTTACCTCCAGACTTGACTATTCCAACGCTCTCCTGGCTGGTCTCCCACCTTCCAGCCTCCATCAACTTGAGCTCATCCACATCCCATATCCTGACTCGCACCAAGTCCCGTTTACCCCACGCCTCTGTGCTCACTGACCTACACGAGCTCCCGGCCTGCCAGCGCCTCAAATGTAAAATTCTCATCCTCGTGTTGAAACCCCTCCATGTCCACGCCCCTCCCTACCTCTATAACCTCCTCCAGCCCCACAACCAACATTCCCACTAAGCTGTGGTGTGGTCTGGAGCACTGTCTGGACCTTTAAATGGAGAAAATCACACATGCACAAAAATGTGAATGGGCCACACAGAAAAATAAAGGGGCCATGCACCAAAAGGAAAGTTAGAGGGAACATTGCCTACAACCAATGGGCCCCCTCATTTTTTGTGGGAGTGCTTCGTCGCTTTAAGGGCTTCGCGGCCCATCCACAGTTTAGAGCGTGTGTGAAATTTAACATTGAACAAGCGAGTCCTGGGCTGCTCGGGACCAGCAGAGAGCTGCGCGGCCTCACAGCTTACAGGGAACGTTGCCTACAACCTCCAAGAATTCTGCGTTCCTCCAATTCTGGCTTCTTGTGTTGCTTTGCCCCACCATTAGCGACCGTGCCTTCAGCTACCTGAAATTCCCTCCCTAAACCTCGCTACCTCTCTTGCCTCCTTTAAGACACTCCTTAAAACTAGCCTCTGTGACCCAAGTTACCTTCTTTAGCTCAGTGTCAGTTCTTGTCTGCCTTCACAGCAGAGTCTGTACGGCCAAGGAATTCACCACAAGTTGGGATTTTGTCCCTTTTTTTCAGTGCTTTCTCTCACTATGTGCCAGAAACATCTGTTCTCTCTGTACGTTTACTTGCAGATTATCTGGTCATTATCACATTGCTGTTTGTGGGAGCTTGCTGTGCGCATATTGGCTGCCACGTTTCCCACATTACAAGTGACCACACTCCAAAAGTACTTCATTGGCTGTAAAGCGCTTTGAGACGTCCAGTGATCGTGAAAGGCGCTATAGAAATGCAAGTCTTTTTTGCTTGCCTTTATTACGCTCTCTCTCTCTTTGTCTCCGTCTCTTTCTCACTCCCTAACCCTACAGCCAATGGTGCTTTGGTTGAGAGATTCAGCATTTGATTTTGTGTTCACGCGAGGTTGCTGTCAGCAGCCTGGATGTGATTAATAGCTTGGAGTTATTTAAATGGGGGAGGGAGAGATGTAGAAATCTAGACTACACCGTGTGACAATCTTGGTTCTTAAAATGTTCAGCTTGGGCTACAAAACACACAGGGAGGGGAAAGACTTGGAGCGAGCATGAAAGCAGTGATTACTCTCCAACAGTACTTCATTGGCTGTAAAGCACTTTGAGACGTTCCGTGGTCGTGAAAGGCGCTATATAAATCCAAGTCTTTTTACTTTCTAAAAATGGAAAGTCAGGGCAAAGGCACATCCACCCCTTTAACAAGGAACTGCCAATGACGGGTATTTTGGCCAATAATATTCTGCTTACAATAGTTTACGGGCGAATTCTGGAACACTGCTTTCATGAAAGCACCAGAACCACATCCCTATTTACAGCAGGCACGAGAGGCCATAAACCTAATCCGGTCATGACTCTCTACATGGGGCCTAAGTGCCTCCCTTCACCCTCTGAGAAACTCCCAGTGTGAAACAGATATTAAGAGAGATAAGAAGGGCCAGTGAAACGACTTGCCCGCATTATTAACCACAGCAGAGGCCCAGTTGATGCTACAGGAAGTTGTCCTGACAGGATTACTGCTTTACAATGGCCCATAATGTAGTGAGCTCGTTTGAATAGCTATCTGTTCATAAATCTCCAGTTTTCCCCAGTCAAGGGCTTCCCATTGAAGTGAGACAATGGTGCAGCGTTCCTGCCAGCCAGGCTCTGACCACCTGCTGAAACAAAGTGACAATGTAATTCCCGCTGATGGTGGCTCACAGTAGGCCGTAGAACTGCCCGCCTTGAAGAAAGGGCCTTTTTGAGAAGGTCTTATCACCACCCCCTGCGGCCATTGTAATTGGCAGCATTTACAGTCTTTCAGTGCTCCTGCGATTTCCCCAGGGCTGAGGCTGTGAGTGATCTGTAACACACAGGCCCAACTCCAGGCACCACTGCTCTCAAACATTCCCTCAGCATTGTCAAGCCATTCAATCTGATCATGGCTGATCTGCACCTCGACTATATTCACCCACCTTTGCTCCATATCCCTTGATACCCTTACCCAACAGAAATCCACCTATCCCAGTTGTGCAAATTGCAATTGTCCCCCAGTATTCCTGGGGGAGAGAATTCCAGGTTTCCACTACCCTTTGTGTGAAAAAGTGCTTCCTTACAACATTACAACAGTGACATCACTCCCAAAGTACTTCATTGACTGTAAAGTGCTTTTAGATGTCCGGTGGTCGTGAAAGGCGCTATATAAAGGCAAGTCTTTCTTTTCCTGACATCACCCCTGAACGCCCT
The DNA here is from genome assembly GCF_044704955.1 of Pristiophorus japonicus. Taxonomy (NCBI): domain Eukaryota; kingdom Metazoa; phylum Chordata; class Chondrichthyes; family Pristiophoridae; genus Pristiophorus; species Pristiophorus japonicus. Next base: position 96,825,145 of record NC_091989.1, on the reverse strand, counting down.
GACTCTAATTTTAAAACTGTGCCCCCGTGTTTTGCATTCCCCCACCAGAGGAAATAGTTTCTCTGTACCAACCCCATCGAATACTTGTAACATTTTAAACACCTCGATCAGGTCACCCTTCAATATTGTAAACTCAAGGAAATACAAGACATGGTTATGCAGCCACTCCTCATAACTTAACCCTCTGAGCCCGGGTGTCACCCTGGTGAATCTGCACTGCAGCCCCTCCAAAACCGATATAGCCTTCCTGAGCTGCGGTGCATAAATCTGAACTCAGTTTCCTACATTATAACAGCGCCTACATAGGTCGCATGCCAGACACGAGACTCCCAAAGCAAGCGCTCTACTCGGAACTCCTTCAGGGCAATCGAGCCAAAGGTGGGCAGAGGAAACACCCTCAAAGCCTCCCTGATAAAGTGCAACATCCCCACTGATACCTGGGAGTCACTGGCCAAAGACCGCCCTAAGTGGAGGAAGTGCATCCGGGAGGGCGCTGAGCACCTCGAGTCTTGTCGCCGAGAGCATGCAGAAATCAAGCGCAGGCAGCGGAAGGAACGTGCGGCAAACCAGTCCCACCCACCCCTTAGCAGCGTCGGCAGCAGTCGGGAGCAGCGTCGGAGGTTCGTTGGTGAGGCCTATAAAAGGTACAGCAGCGAGTCCGGGGCCCAGTGTCGGCGGCAGTCGGGAGCTGCGTTAGAGGTTCGTTGGTGAGGCCTATAAAAGGCGTACTTGTGCAGCTACAGGGAGAAGGCAAAAAATAAGTAGAAAGAAACAAAAAGGTGACGTCACAGCCAAGGGAGTAAGTGATTGGTGAGTATTTTTTCTTTTTTCTCTTCTATAACAGTGAGTAAACTTTAGCATTGTTGTTGCCAATTTAAGTGTATCGAAGGGTTAAGTCATGGCAGGAGAGCTTGGTCACATGATATGCTCCTCCTGTACCATGTGGGAACTCAGGGACACTTCCGGTGTCCCTGACGACTACGTGTGCGGGAAGTGTATCCGCCTCCAGCTCCCGACGGTCCGCGTTGCGGAATTGGAGCTGAGGGTGGATTCACTCTGGAGCATCCACGATGCTGAGAATGACGTGAGTAGCACATGTAGCGAGCTGGTCTTACCACAGGTAAAGGGGCCACAGCCAACTAGGGAATGGAAGACCAGCAGGAAGAGCAGTGCAAGGAAGGTAGTGCAGGGGTCCCCTACGGTCATCCCCCTGCAAAACAGATACACCGTTTTGAGTACTGTTGAGGGGGATGACTCATCAGGGGAGGGCAGCAGCAGCCAAGTTCATGGCACCGTGGCTGGCTCTGCTGCACAGGAGGGCAGGAAAAAGAGTGGGAGAGCGATAGTGATAGGGGATTCGATTGTAAGGGGAATAGATAGGCGTTTCTGCGGCCGCAACCGAGACACCAGGATGGTATGTTGCCTCCCTGGTGCAAGGGTCAAGGATGTCTCGGAGTGGGTGCATTCTAAAAAGGGAGGGTGAACAGCCAGTTGTCGTGGTGCACATTGGTACCAATGATATAGGTAAAAAAAGGGATGAGGTCCTATGAGATGAATTTAAGGAGCTAGGAGCTAAATTAAAAAGTAGGACCTCAAAAGTAGTAATCTCAGGATTGCTACCAGTGCCACGTGCTAGTCAGAGTAGGAATCGCAGGATAGCTCAGATGAATACATGGCTTGAGCAGTGGTGCAGCAGGGAGGGATTCAAATTCCTGGGGCATTGGAACCGGTTCTGATGGAGGTGGGACCAGTACAAACCGGACGGTCTACACCTGGGCAGGACCGGAACCAATATCCTAGGGGGAGTGTTTGCGCGTGCTGTTGGGGAGAAGTTAAACTAATATGGCAGGGGGATGGGAACCAATGCAGGGAGACAGAGGGAAACAAAAAGGAGACAAAAGTAAAAGACAGAAAGGAGATGAGTAAAAGTGGAGGGCAGAGAAACCCAAGGCGAAAAACAAAAAGGGCCACTGAATATAATGGGGCTGCAGGAGAGGTCAAAACTAGAAATCATGGTTTAAAAACTAGGATTAAAACACTCTACCTAAACGCACGCAGCATTCGAAATAAAGTAAATGAGTTGACAGCACAAATCATTACAAATGGGTATGATTTGGTGGCCATTACAGAAACATGGTTGCAGGGTGGCCAAGACTGGGAATTAAACATACAGGGGTATCCGACAATTCGGAAAGATAGACAAGAAGGGAAAGGAGGTGGGGTAGCTCTGTTAATAAAGGATGATATCAGGGCAGTTGTGAGAGACGATATTGGCTCTAATGAACAAAATGTTGAATCATTGTGGGTGGAGATTAGAGATAGTAAGGGGAAAAAGTCTCTGGTGGGCGTAGTTTATAGGCCCCCAAATAATAACTTCACGGTGGGACGGGCAATAATCAAGGGAATAATGGAGGCATGTGAAAAAGGAACGGCAGTAGTCATGGGGGATTTTAACCTACATATCGATTGGTCAAATCAAATCGCAGGGGGTAGCCTTGAGGAGGAATTCATAGAATGCATACGGGATTGTTTCTTAGAACAATATGTTACAGAACCTACAAGGGAGCAAGCTATCTTAGATCTGGTCCTGTGTAATGAGACAGGAAAAATAAACGATCTCCTAGTAAAAGATCCTCTCGGAATGAGTGATCACAGTATGGTTGAATTTGTAATACAGATTGAGGGTGAGGAAGTTGTGTCAGAAACGAGCGTACTATGCTTAAACAAAGGGGACTACAGTGGAATGAGGGCAGAGTTGGCTAAAGTAGACTAAAAACACAGACTAAACGGTGGCACAATTGAGGAACAGTGGAGGACTTTTAAGGAGCTCTTTCCTAGTGCGCAACAAAAATATATTCCAGTGAAAAAGAAGGGTGGTAAGAGAAGGGATAACCAGCCGTGGATAACCAAGGAAATAAAGGAGAGTATCAAATCAAAGACCAATGCGTATAAGGTGGCCAAGGTTAGTGGGAAACTAGAAGATTGGGAAAATTTTAAACAACAGCAAAGAATGACTAAAAAAGCAATAAAGAAAGGAAAGATAGATTACGAAGGTAAACTTGCGCAAAACATAAAAACAGATAGTAAAAGCTTTTACAGATATATAAAATGGAAAAGAGTGACTAAAGTAAATGTTGGTCCCTTAGAAGATGAGAAGGGGGATTTAATAATGGGAAATGTGGAAATGGCTGAGACTTTAAACAATTATTTTGCTTCGGTCTTCACAGTGGAAGACACAAAAACCATGCCAAAAATTGCTGGTCACGGGAATGTGGGAAGGGAGGACTTTGAGACAATCACTATCACTAGGGAGGTAGTGCTGGACAGGCTAATGGGACTCAAGGTAGACAAGTCCCCTGGTCCTGATGAAATGCATCCCAGGGTATTAAAAGAGATGGCGGAAGTTATAGCAGATGCACTCGTTATAATCTACCAAAATTCTCTGGACTCTGGGGAGGTACCAGCGGATTGGAAAGCAGCTAATGTAACGCCTCTGTTTAAAAAAGGGGACAGACAAAAGGCAGGTAACTATAGGCCGGTTAGTTTAACATCTGCAGTGGGGAAAATGCTTGAAACTATCATTAAGGAAGAAATAGCGGGACACCTAGATAGGAATAGTGCAATCAAGCAAACGCAGCATGGATTCATGAAGGGGAAATCATGTTTAACTAATTTACTGGAATTCTTTGAGGATATAACGAGCATGGTGGATAGAGGTGTACCGATGGATGTGGTGTATTTAGATTTCCAAAAGGCATTCGATAAGATGCCACACAAAAGATAGAGGTACACGGAGTCAGAGGAAATGTATTAGCATGGATAGAGAATTGGCTGGCTAACAGAAAGCAGAGTCGGGATAAATGGGTCCTTTTCGGGTTGGAAATCGGTGGTTAGTCATGTGCCACAGGGATCGGTGCTGGGACCACAACTGTTTACAATATACATAGATGACCTGGAAGAGGGGACAGAGTGTAGTGTAACAAAATTTGCAGATGACACAAAGATTAGTGGGAAAGCGGGTTGTGTAGAGGACATAGAGAGGCTGCAAAGAGATTTGGATAGGTTAAGCGAATGGGCTAAGGTTTGGCAGATGGAATACAATGTCGGAAAGTGTGAGGTCATCCACCTTGGGGGAAAAAAAACAGTAAAAAGGAATATTATTTGAATGGGGAGAAATTACAACATGCTGAGGTGCAGAGGGACCTGGGGGTCCTTGTGCATGAATCCCAAAAAGTTAGTTTGCAGGTGCAGCAGGTAATCAGGAAGGCGAATGGAATGTTGGCCTTCATTGCGAGAGGGATGGAGTACAAAAGCAGGGAGGTCCTGCTGTAACTGTATAGGGTATTGGTAAGGCCGCACCTGGAGTACTGCGTGTAGTTTTGGTCAGCTTACTTAAGGAAGGATATACTAGCTTTGGAGGGGTACAGAGACGATTCACTCGGCTGATTCCGGAGATGAGGGGGTTACCTTACGATGATAGATTGAGTAGACTGGATCTTTACTCCTTGGAGTTCAGAAGGATGAGGGGTGATCTTATAGAAACATTTAAAATAATGAAAGGGATAGACAAGATAGAGGCGGAGAGGTTGTTTCCACTGGTCGGGGAGACTAGAACTAGGGGGCACAGCCTCAAAATACGGGGCAGCCAATTTAAAACCGAGTTGAGAGGAATTTCTTCTCCCAGAGGATTGTGAATCTGTGGAATTCTCTGCCCAAGGAAGCAGTTGAGGCTAGCTCATTGAATGTATTCAAGTCACAGATAGATAGATTTTTAACCAATAAGGGAATTAAGGGTTAGTGGAGCTGAGTCCACGGCCAGATCAGCCATGATCTTATTGAATGGCGGAGCAGGCTTGAGGGGCTAGATGGCCTACTCCTGTTCCTAATTTTTATGTTCTTATGTTCTTCCCTCAATGACTATCTGTCCCACCTGTGACAGGGACTGTGGTTCTCGTATTGGACTGTTCAGCCACCTAAGGACTCATGTTAAGAGTGGAAGCAAGTCTTCCTCGATTCCGAGGGACTGCCTATGAAGATGATGACGTTTCAAAAAGTACTTCATTGACTGTAAAGCACTTTGGGACAAACTGAGGTCGTGAAAGGCGCTATATAAATGCAATTCTTTTTTTTCCTTTCAGTCTGCCCAAAGCTCTGTACAACTGGAGCATCGCTATCTCCTCACAAGCCTGTAGAGATTTTTGGTGGTGGGCTTTGGTCGGAGAGACGGGCCACAGTCCTAAATGTAAACAAAATTAAAGGGAGAATTGTGTCCTATTCTGGGCACCACATGTTTGAAAGGATGTCCAGGCTTCAGAGAGGGTGCAGAGGGGATTTATTAGAATGGTACCAGGGATGAGGGACTTCAGTTATATAGAAACATAGAAATTTACAGCGCAGAAGGAGGCCATTTCGGCTCATCGTGTCCGCGCCAGCCGACACAGAGCCACACGGCCCTTGGTCAGCAGCCCTAAAGGTTACATATAAACCTATGAACAATGACGGAAAGGCAAAGAGCACCCAGCCGAACCAGTCTGCCTCACACAACTGCGAAACCCCTTATACTGAAAATATCTACAATCTACCCCAACCAGAACCATGTGATCTCCTGGGAGAGGCAAAAACCAGATAAAAACCCAGGCCAATTTAGGGAGAAAAAAAAATCTGGGAAAATTCCTCTCCGACCCATCCAGGCGATCGACACTAGCCCAGGAGATACCCCTGGCCGTATTCTATTCCCTGCAGTACTTACCATTATATCTGCGCCATCCAACAAAAGGTCATCCAGTCTAATCCCAATTACCAGCTCTAGGTCCGTAACCCTGCAGATTACTGCACTTTAAGTACCCATCCAAGCATCTCTTAAAAGTTCGAAAGGATGTCCAGACTTCAGAGAGGGTGCAGAGGGGTTTTACTAGAATGGTACCAGGATGAGGGACTTCAGTTATATGGAGAGAAGCTGGGATTGTTCTCCTTGCAGCAGAGGGGTTTAAGAGGAGATTTAATGTGTTGAAAATTATGAGGCGTTTTGATAGAGTAAATAAGGTGAAGCTGTTTCCAGTGGCAGGGGGAATCAGTCACCAGAGGACACAGATGTAACCTAATCGGCAAAAAAACCCAGGAGGCGATGAGGATTCTGTTTGATGCCGCGAGTGGTTAAGATCCGGATTGCATGGCCTGAAAGGGCGGTGCAAGCAGATTCAATACTAACGTGCAAAAGGGAGTTGGATAAATACTTGAAAAGGAAATATTTATAGGACTATGGGGAAAGAGCGGGGGATTGGGACTAATTGGAGAGCTCTGTCAAAGAGCCAGCACAGCCACGATGGGCCGAATGGCCTCTTCCGTATATGATTCTATAAGCCGAGGCTGAGGGAGCTGATGGCATTGTAGAAAGATGAGCATGTGATGGGTTAGAGGAGAGCGTTTGAGTGAAGCAAGGTTAGGAGTCAGTGTGAGTTTGCACCCCTGTGCCCATCGTCTGAGTGAAGCTCGGCAGGTCTGAAGTGGCTTTCTCGCCACATGCAGTGCAAGGAGGGCACGTTCCCCAGTACAATAACCTCCACACTGGGTGGTGATTGGGGGACTGTCGCTAGTGGTGTGAACTGAACACTGTGAACAATATCCAGGCAATGGATAGAGGAGCAGGCTCGAGGGGCTGAATAGCTTACTCCTGCTCCTATCACACAAGAAGCACATTACACAACCTTAAGAAAGACTTGCATTTATATAGCGCCTTTCACGCCCACCAGACCTCTCAAAGCGCTTTACAGCCAATGAAGTAGCTTTGGAGTGTAGTCACCGTTATAATGTAGGAAATGCTCCCACAAACAGCAATGTGATACTGACCAGATAATCTGTTTTTGTTACGTTGATTGAGGGATAAATACTGGCCAGGACACTGGGGATAACTCCCCTATTCTTAGAAATAGTGCCATGGGATCTTTCACAACCAGCTGAGAGCAGACGGGGCCTCGGTTTAACGTCTCATCTGAAAGACGGCACCTCCGACAGTGCAGCACTCCCTCAGCACTTGCACTGCAGTGTCAGCCTAGATTTATGTGCTCAAGTCCCTGGAGTGGGACTTGAACCCACAACCTCCTGACTCAGAGGCGAGTGTGCTACTTGTGCATCGTATGAGGTGTATTGACAAACATTGAAATACTGCTGGAAACCTTAAACAAATACAGAAAAAGCTGGAAATACTCAGCCAGGCAGGCAGCATCTGCAGAGAGAACAGGAGTCAGTTAATCGATGGTTCCGGTCTGAGGACCAGGCGAAATGGCCTTCAAACAGGGAACAGTGCAAGAGAAAGGGGGAAGGGAAAATGAAAAAAAACACATGCATACAGGAAAAGAAATAGAATGAGCTGTGAAGTGCTTGGGTGGAGAACAGGAGATGGTGAAATGGCAGCAGTAATACTAGCACGTGAGACAGTAGGATGCATAATGAGAAAGCAAAGAAATGGAGACTCGTATGAGACACAGAGAGAGTGTGAATGGCTGAAGGGGATAGGTATTAAGGGAAGCACGAAAACCTGGCACGGTGGAGCCGGCTCCAGTGGCCTGGGAATCTGGTGGAAGAAAGAAAACAAGTACGGACCACCCGCCCGATGGGGGAGAGCGTCCTTCATCCTTAGCACCAACTCGCTCACCTCCCCCATCCCACCTAGTGCCAGAGAGAGAATGGGAACTCGAGCTAAGATCGGAAGCTGTTAACGTCACTGTTGAGACTAGAGGGTTGCTAAGTGTCTGGGAGAAAGGTGAGGGTCTGCTCCTCAGGCTTGTGTTAAGCTTCAGTGGGGCAGTATAGATGGCCAGAGACAGAGAGGCCGGAGTGGATGTAAGACGGAGAATTGCAATGGCAAGAGAGGGGGAGCTCAGGGTCGGACTTGAGGGCAGAACCGGGGTGTTTGGCAAAACGATCACCTGATCTACGTTTCATCCCTGCGATGTAGAGGAGGCTGCATCATGTGCAGCAAATACTGTGTACTGGTTTGGAGGAAGTACATGCAAATACTGTGTACTGGTTTGGAGGAAGTACATGCAAATACTGTGTACTGGTTTGGAGGAAGTACATGCAAATACGGTGTACTGGTTTGGAGGAAGTACATGAAGATCGCCGTTGCAGCAGAAGGAATGTCTCGGGCCCTGGACAGTGGTATGGGGCAGAGGTGAAAGGGCAGGCATTGCAACTTCTTCTCTCGCATGGGAAGGTGTCAGGGGCAGAAGAGCAGAATGCCGAGAGGGACGGAGCGGGGTGGGGAGATGTGATTGGTGCTGGAATCGTGTTGCGGGTGGGCAGAGGCTGGAGGGTTTGAAGGCCGAGGACAAGGGGAACCCGATCCTGGTTGTGAGAGCGGGAAGAAGGCTAAGGGGAGAGGCACGGTCAGACAGGGTCGAGGGCCCTGTCAACCACAGTGGAGGGGAATCCTCGGCTGAAGGAAAAGAAAGATATTTCCCAAGCTCTGGTGTGGAAGGTGGCATCGTCAGAGCAGATCTGACAGAGGTGGAGAAACGGAGTAGGGAATGGGTCCTTACAGGATGTGGCATGGGATCATCCCGGTAGTTGTGAGACTCAGTGATCGACATCAGTGGACAGCCTATCCCCAGACATAGAGAAGTCCAGGAAGATAAGCCAAGATTCAGCGATAATTAAGGTGCTTCAGTTTAACTGTGAATTTTCCCCATTGTGCTGTGGTGGCAATGAGTGACAAGACGGGATGTAGTGAGTCGGGAAACGTTGCCCCCCGAGCACTGTAATCCCACCAGCTGTCATTTCAGGAACACGGTACCAATGTGACACTCGCACAGTTTTACCCCGAACCCACCGCTTCCTCTGCCCCTCTCATCAGCACTTTATCTCAGTCACAGCACCAGCGCAGTCAGTACGGGTGGTCGGGAGATAGCAGTGAATTATAAGCAGCCTGGGACTGGCATTTCTTTGTAAGTTCACAAAACCATAAAGTGAGGCTTGCTTTACTGTCTGTTTAAAGAAAGAACTTGCTTTTATTATAGCACTCTTCACAACCTCAGGACCTCCCAAAGCCAATAAAGTATTTTCAAAGTGTCATCATCATCATAGGCAGTCCCTCGGAATCCAGGAAGACTTCCTTCCACTCGAAAGGTGAGTTCTCAGGTGGCTGAATAGTCCAATACGGGAATTACAGTCTGTGTCACCGGTGGGACAGACAGTGGTTGGAGGAAAGGGTGGGTGGGCCTGATTTGCCGCACGCTCCTTCCGCTGCCTGCGCTTGGTTTCTGTGTGCTCTCGGTAGACACTGTTGTAATGTAGGAAATGCAGCAAACTCCCACAAACTGATTTTGGGCTAGAAATTCAACACTAAATTATGAAAAGTTGAAAAAAATCGTGCCAGGCGCTAATCATTCTCTCCTCCGACGATATTCAGTTTTAGTGGTCCAAGAGGGTTGCGAAGTGTTAACTCAAGCGCTAACCACTTCTCTTAGCGCGCTAAAGTCTGAGAGCGGGGCAGTCGTGGCAGAGTGCTGAACAATTTTGAGCGCATTGTTAATGGTACGAGGGGTTGCTTCCGTTGCTTAAAGGGCAGGACCAATGATGCTGCACGAGCTAGCTGTCAGCAGTTCTGCGTTGCCAGGCGACCTGCGCGACTGTCATTACAGCCCCAAACACTCTCATACAGTGGAGGGCTTGGACACCTTGCACCAGTGAAACATGAAAAACTTTACGCAGGCACCAGACTGATGCAGATAATCAAGGTCGCACTAACTGAAAACCATTCGCTTTAATTACCGCTCCCCAAACGGCCAGCCGAGTTCACAATGCCTCCTCTTGCTGGCATTGTTGGCGTGAGGCGATACAGCAGAGAGCGAGCGTCCATTTTACATCTGGGGCGGTAACGGGGCGAGACGCACTTTAGGACGTAACGATCTGCGAGGCGCTAGAGCCACAGGCGGTAAGTGTTAGCGCCAGCACTAAACTGGCACTGAAGTTCACGGGCATCGCTACAAACCTGGAGTTTTTTGAGTTTGTAACTGATAGAATAGATAAGGGAGAACCAGTGGATGTAGTGTATTTGGATTTTCAGAAGGCCTTTGATAAAGTCCCACATAAGAGGTTATTGTGCAAAATTAAAGCACATGGGATTGGGGGTAATGTATTGACGTGGATTAAAATTAGTTAACTGACAGGAAACAGAGAGTAGGAATAAACGGGTCCTTTTTGGGGTGGCGGGCAGTGACTAGTGGGGTACCACAGGGATCAGTGCTTGGGCCCCAGCTAGTCACAATATATATAAATGATTTGGATGAGGGAACCAAATGTAATATTTCCAAGTTTGCTGACGACAAAAAACTAGGTGGGATTATGAGTTGTGAGGAGGATGCAAAGATGTTGCAAGGCGATTTAGATAGTTTGAGTGAGTGGGCAAACACATGGCACATGCAGTATAGCGTGAATAAATATGAAGTCATCCACTTTGGTAGGAAAAACATAAGGACAAAGTATTATTTAAATGGTGATGGCTTGGGAAGTGTCGATGTACAGAGGGACCTGGGTGTCATAGAAACATAGAAAATAGGTGCAGGAGTAGGCCATTCGGCCCTTCGAGCCTGCACCACCATTCAATGAGTTCATGGCTGAACATGAACTTCAGTACCCCATTCCTGCTTTCTCACCATACCCCTTGATCCCCCTAGTAGTAAGGACTACATCTAACTCCTTTTTGAATATATTTAGTGAATTGGCCTCAACAACTTTCTGTGGTAGAGAATTCCACAGGTTCACCACTCTCTGGGTGAAGAAGTTTCTCCTCATCTTGGTCCTAAATGGCTTACTCCTTATCCTTAGACTGTGACCCCTGGTTCTGGACTTCCCCAACATTGGGAACATTCTTCCTGTATCTAACCTGTCTAAACCCGTCAGAATTTTAAACGTTTCTATGAGATCCCCTCTCATTCTTCTGAACTCCAGTGAATACAAGCCCAGTTGATCCAGTCTTTCTTGATATGTCAGTCCCGCCATCCCGGGAATCAGTCTGGTGAACCTTCGCTGCACTCCCTCAATAGCAAGAATGTTCTTCCTCAAGTTAGGAGACCAAAACTGTACACAATACTCCAGGTGTGGCCTCACCAAGGCCCTGTACAACTGTAGTAACACCTCCCTGCCCCTGTACTTAAATCCCCTCGCTATGAAGGCCAACATGCCATTTGCTTTCTTAACCGCCTGCTGTACCTGCATGCCAACCTGACTGATGTACCATGACACCCAGGTCTCGTTGCACCTCCCCTTTTCCTAATCTGTCACCATTCAGATAATAGTCTGTCTCTCTGTTTTTACCACCAAAGTGGATAACCTCACATTTATCCACATTATACTTCATCTATCATGCATGTACCCACTCACCTAACCTACCCAAGTCACTCTGCAGCCTCATAGCATCCTCCTCGCAGCTCACAGTGCCACCCAACTTAGTGTCATCCGCAAATTTGGAGATACGACATTTAATCCCCTCATCTAAATCATTAATGTACAATGTAAACAGCTGGGGCCCCAGCACAGAACCTTGTGGTACCCCACTAGTCACTGCCTGCCATTCTGAAATAGCATCCTTGTACACCAGTCATTGAAAGCAAACATGCAGGTGCAGCAAGCAGTTAGGAAGGCAAGTGGTATGTTGGCCTTCATTGCAAGATGTTTTGAATACAGGAGCAAGGATGTCTTACTACTGTTATACAGGGCCTTGGTGAGACCACACCTGGAGTATTGTGTGCAGTTTTGGTGTCCTTACCTAAGAAAGGATATACATACATAGAGGGAGTGCAGCGAAGGTTCACCAGACTGATTCCTGGGATGGCAGGACTGTGGTATGAGGAGAGATTGGGTCGACTAGGCCTGTATTCACTAGAATTTAGAAGAATGAGAGGGGATTTCACTGAAACGTATAAAATTCTGACTGGGTTGGATAGACTGGATGCGGGGAGGATGTTTCCCCTGGCTGGGAAGTTTAGAACAAGGGGTCACCGTCTCAGGATACGGAGTAGGAAATTTAGGTCCGAGATGAGGAGAAATGTTTTCACTCAGAGTGTGGTGAACCTGTGGAATTCTCTGCCACAGAAGGCTGTGGAGACCAAGTCACTGAATATATTTAAGAGGGAGACAGATAGATTTCTAGAAACAAAAGGCATCAAGGGGTATGGGGAGAAAGTGGGAATATGGTGTTGAGATAGAGGATCAGCTATGAACATATTGAATGGCGGTGCAGGCTCGAAGGGCCGAATGGCCTACTACTGCTCCTATTTTCTATGTTTCTATGTTAACCCGTTAGTAGCAACGGGAGGCACTAACCTACCGAATTTGATGTTGATTGAGAGATAAATATTGGCCAGAACCCCGGGGAGAACTCCCCTGCTCTTCTTTGAAATAGTGCCACGGGATCTTTTACATCCACCTTATCTTTTACATCATCTGAGAGACAGCACCTCCAACAGTGCAGCATTCCTTCAGTACTGCACTGGAATGTCAGCCTAGATTTTGTGCTCGGGTCCCTGGAGATGGAGCATGCGATGTCCACTAGTATGCTCGCGGCCTTCCACAAGAGGTGGGCACCGGAGGGACTGGAGTGCATCATTTTAACCTGTCACAACATTCTAATTTAATTTGATTTGACAAGGTTCCCTTTAATGTTTAATTGTTAATTTGTGGGGTTTGGTGGCCTTAAAAAAGGAGCACTTGATTTAAAAGGTTTATAAAAATAGTTGTAGAGCTGTTGAGTTATGAGTGGCTTAGCCAGTCACGTGATGTTCACAAGACTGAATAAAACCCCAGCCAGTTGGGTTCGGCGGATCCATGATGAGGCAGGTGGTTGTGAGCCTGGTGGATGAACTGGTAATGTGTAGTGTGATTGTTAAACCTTTTGCGAATAAACCAACTAGTTCTTAATAGCTATGTGTTGCTATGGATTCTTAAGCAAAGAACCCATGAAGCAAATACATTACATACTGTGCCATACATATCACTCGGTCCTCCTGGGCCGGAACCATGCTATCAGTGGGCATGTGCTCTGCTGGTTTGCTGGCAGGATCCCACTGTTGCTTTGTTGGCTGACCAGCAGGGGGTGCAAGTCACTGTAGGGACGACACCTCTGTTCACAGTCTGTCCCCACTTGGCAAGGCTGGAAGTGGGAATGGAGCGGAGTGGGGGAGGGGTGAAAGCTGCCCCCTCCCACTCTGGGTGATACTGATTCAGCTCTCAATGGCCCCACATTGCCCCCAGATCCTTTCTTCCGGCGTCGCTGCTTTTCCTTCAGTTCTATCTATTAACCCTCGCATAACTAAAACCGCCTATTTCCACCTCCGTAACATCGGCCATCTACGCCCCTGCCTCAGCTCATCTGCTGCTGAAGCCCTCATCCATGCCTTCGTTACCTCTAGGCTTGACAACTCCAATGCACTCCTAGCTGGCCTCCCACATTCTACCCTACGTAAACCAGAGGTGATCTAAAACTCGGCTGCCCGTGTCCTAACTTGCACCAAGTCCCACTCACCCTTCATCCCTATGCTCGCCGAGCTACATTGGGTCCCAGTTAAGCAACACCTCAATTTCAAAATTCTCATCCTTGTTTACAAATCCCTCCATGGCCTCGCCCCCTCCCTATCTCTGTAATCTCCTCCAGTCCCACAATCCCCCGAGATGTCTGCACTCCGCTAATTCTGCCCTCTTGAGTATACCTGATTATAATCGCTCAACCATTGGTGGCCGTGCCTTCAGCTGCCTGGGCCCCAAGCTCTGGAACTCCCTCCCTAAACCTCTCCGCCTCTCTACCTCTCTTTCCTCCTTCAAGACGCTCCTTAAAACCTATCTCTTTGACCAAGCCTGCGCTAATTTCTACTTAGGCGGCTCAGTGTCATAATACTGCTGTGAAGCACCTTGGAACGTTTCACTACATTAAAGGCGCTATATAAATACATCTCCCAGATTGTCGCTCTGCTGTCTCTGTGGATTCCTCTAATTTCACAGAGTTGCAGCCTTGTGCCGATCCTTGCTGAGCCCTGGCCGTTCCAGGCTTTCCTTCTCTCCTTCCTGCTGCTCCGGCCCAGCCTCAGAAGAAATAAGTCAAGATCCCACAGCCATGCTCGGCTTAGCTGTTGTCGTTCCGAGAGACTCCAGGGAATGTTGTTCCTGGAGCCTGCTCAAGGGCCCCTCGACGTCCCACTGGCCTCATCTATCCCATTCCCACCTCACCCCCCACCCTGTGTATCCGCCACCACCTGTGTAGTGCCCCAACAAACACCGGAACCAGGCTCCATCTCCAGCAGCTGTGTGTGTGGGAAGGGAGGGGCTCCTCGCAGATCATTTTCAATGCTGAGGTTCCTCCTTGCAAAGTGTTCGGGATCCAAAGACAGGGGTTTTCAGGGAATAAAACACCTCACTCTGTTATAAGGTGAACCAGTTAAAATGTCAGCTATGGCTCAGTGGGCAGCACTCTTGCCTCAGAGTCAGAAGGTTGTGGGTTCAAGTCCCACTCCAGCGACTTAAAGCACAGAAACATTTAGGCTGACACTCCTGTGCAATGCTGAGGGAGAGCTGCACTGTCGGAGGTGCTGTCTTTTGGACGAGACATTAAACCGAGGCCCCGTCTGCCTCTGAGGTGGATGTGAAAGATTCCATGGCACTATTTTGAAGAAGAGCAGGGGAGTTATCCCCGGTGTCCTGGCCAATATTTATCCCTCAATCAATATAACAAAAAAACAGATTATCTGGTCATTATCACATTGCTGTTTGTGGGAGCTTGCTGTGCGCAAGTTGGCTGCTGTGTTTCCCACATTACAACAGTGACTGCACTCCAAAAGCACTTCTTTGGCTGTAAAGCACTTTGAGACGTCTGGTGGTTGTGAAAGGTGATATAGAAATGGAGGTCTTTCTTTCAATCACAGACTCAGGTAAAACGAATCAATTATCACGATCCGCTTCCAGGCTTTTTGGGCTGGTGGAAGGCTGGTGGCGGAGCTGGTCTTTGGCGGTAGCACAAAGCGTGCGACAGCAAATCGGGAGTCTGTTTACAAACTGCCCAGTGGAAGTCAATGGGATTGGAAACAGGCCGTCGATTTGCTATCACCACACACCATTCTCACCCCTGTTGTTTATTTTTTAAATTCTTCCCTCCTCTCCTGAAGGGGTTGGTTTGTCTTGGAGACAGTTCCGCGAGTGCTGGTCACTCGTGAGCCGGATAATAAGGGTTGGCAGGCTTTTTGCCCATGGGGGCAACACCGTGAGCCTGATCCTGTCCTCACCCGCCATCTGCATCCTTTCCAACAGCAGTGACTGGATAGATGTCAGGAGTGGCATCCTGGGCGAATGTGAGGTGTATATATCGTTCTGTCCTTGTAGTGTCAGCTTGGCTGAGCTAACAGCATTCTCACTTCACAGGGGAGTAGCCACCATGACCTCCGGGTGGTTCTCCCTGGATCAGGAAGGTATATGCTTGCTTTTTTGGAAACAGGAGGTGGGTGGCGTGGCTTGACCCATCCACCTCCACGGAGGTGTGTGGGGGACCTGACCCATCCACCTCCATGGCACGAACCTGGTATTGCAGTACTTCCAGGAACGGTGCAGTGGCTCTAGGCCTTTTGGCTAAGAGCATTGGCGCAGAGTGATCCTTGGCGTGTGCAAGGTGACCTCTGGTGTTTGTGATTTGACAAAGAAATGGAATGATTGGCTACGAATTTCAAACAAAAAAAAAAACAGCATTCTCACTTCTCAGTCGGAAGCCTTGAATATATGTAACCCAGGCTGACACTGCAGTGGGGCTTGAAACCATAAATTCCTGACTCAGAGGCAAACTAATTGAATGTTTTATACGACATAGATCTATGTAACATACATCCTGCAAAACCTTCTGAACCGGGAAATGGAATTCTATGCAAATTTCATTCCAAAAACTCATTTGGTAAATCTGACAGAAAGATATAACAAGGACTTGCATTTCTATAACACCTTTAACATAGAAAAAAGTTCTAAGGTGCTTCACAGGAGCTTTATCAGAAAATGTGACAGCGAGCCACATAAGGAGACATTGGGACAGGTGACCAAAAGGTTGGTCAAAGAGGTAGGTTTTAAGGAGCGACTTAAAGGAGGAGAGAGAGATAGAATAAAAAAGACATACATCTCTATAGCACCTCTCATGACTCTGTGCGACTGGATAGGCCCAGACCTGTTGGAAGTGTACGAGAGTATGCTTCTGGCTGGCAGTATGTCAGAATCAATGAGGAAAGGCATCATTACCCTCATCTACAAGCAGAAGGGGGAGAGGGAGGAAGTCAAAAACTGGCGGCCCATTTCGCTGCTCAATGTGGACTACAAGATCCTGTCAAAGATCATCGCCAACAGGGTTAAGTCTGCTCTTGAGCTGGTGATTCACCCGGACCAGACCTGCGCTGTCCCCGGCAGGAAGATCTCTGATAGCCTCGCGCTACTCAGGGATATAATCACCTACGTGCGGGACATTGGGGGTAGACACCTGCTTAATCAGCTTAGACCAGGAGAAGGCCTTTGACAGGATATCGCACACGTACCTGATGGACGTGTTCTCCAAAATGGGGTTTGGGGAGGGTATCCGCAATTGGATCCAACTGCTCTACAGAGACATCAGTAGCGCAGTTCTAATCAACTGGTGGGAAACAGAAAGCTTTCCGATCAGATCTGGAGTCAGGCAAGGCTGTCCTCTCTCGTCTCTCTTGTTTGTGTGTTGTATCGAGCCCTTTGCCGAGTCCATCAGGAAGGATGCGGGCATTAGAGGGGTGATGATCCCAGGCAGCGGAGGCGCTCAGGTCAAGACCTCCCTGTACGTGGACGACGTTGCCATCTTTTGCTCGGATCCGCAGTCGGTCCGCAGATTGCTCACAATCTGCGACCAGTTTGAACTGGCCTCGGGAGTGAAGGTTAATCGCAGCAAAAGCGAGGCCATGTTCTTCGGCAACTGGGCCGACTGATCCTTTATCCCCTTCACCATTAAGCCAGATTACCTGAAGGTGTTGGGAATATGGTTCGGAGCGGACGGGGCGTGCGCCAAAAACTGGGAAGAGCGTATCGCCAAAGTGAAGAAAAAACTGGGATGCTGGAAGCTGCGCTTCCTCTCCATGGCAGGAAAGAACCTGGTCATCAGGAGTGAGGTGCTCTCGGGGTTGCTGCACGTGGCACAGGTCTGGCCCATCCCTCGCTCCTGTGCCGCGGCAGTCACCCGGGCCGTCTTCCACTTTGTCTGGAGGTCCAAAATGGAATGTGTCCACAGAGACACAATGTATAAATCTCTGGACAGTGGAGGAAAGGATGTTCCGAACGTGGCCCTCATCCTGATGGCCACTTTTGTGTGCGGCTGCATCAAGCTATGCACAAACCCCCGGTACGCAAACATCAAGTGTCACTACGTGCTGAGGTTCTACCTGTCCCCGGTGTTGCGAAGGATGGGCCTGGCCATCCCACCAGTTGGACCATGCCTGTCCACCTGTCCTTCGTGGAAAAGTTTTTCACAAAAAACCCCTTTGACCACAAGGCCATAAAACAGTGGTCAGCACGTAAGGTCCTGGATACCCTACGAGAGAAGGAGAGGGTGGACCCTGTTGGGTGGTTCCCTGAGCGGACTGTCGAACTCGTTTGGCAGAACGTCTCATCGCCAGAGCTTTCACACAAGCACCAAGACGTAGCTTGGTTGGCGGTGAGGAGGGCCTTACCTGTCAGAGCGTTCATGCACAGCCGACGTATCATCAACACGGCACGGTGCCCCCGAGCCGGCTGCGGGGCGGACGAGACTGTCACCCATCTCCTTCAGGATTGAGCCTTCGCAAGGCAGGTCTGGAAAGAGATGCAGTGGTTGCTGTCGAGGTTCATCCCAAGCAGCTCCGTAACACAAGACTCTGTGCTCTACGGGCTGTTCCCAGGGACACACACCGAGACAGACATCACCTGCTGCTGGAGGGCCATCAACTCGGTCAAAGACACTCTTTGGTCTTGCCGAAACTTGCTGGTTCTCCAGAGCAAGGAGATGTCTGCGTGTTGCAGACTGGCGCAATCCAAGATCCAGGATTACGTGCTGAGGGATGCACTTAAAATTGGTGCAGTCGCCGCAAAGGCACGGTGGGGAACGGCCACAGCTTAAAGCCCTTCTGCCACGGTAAACCGGGGGGCAGGAATCAGTACAAAACTCCCCTCGGGCCGTACTTGTAACTTCCTTTTTGTGTACTTGGAGCACCATGATCTGTAAACACCTATGTAGTGCAAGGTCTGTTTCGTTGAAAAGAAAAAATGTAAATGTACCGTCACCCATTCCGTGTACTGTATAGTGACACATGTAATGTAATTTGTCGAATGTACTACAATGTATCCCGTATTGTACCGAATTGTACTTGAAATGAAAAGCAAGGAAATGTTTCGAATGGAACTGCCGTCAGCACCCAAATGTAGTGTATGGGATTGCTGACCGCAGCTAAATGTACTGAACTGCTTTTGAATGTACTGTACAAATTTTTATATGAATAAAGTATATTTTGAAATTAAAAAATAACCTTTCATGACCACTGGTCATGTGGTGGACATCCCAAAGCACTTTAAAGCCAATGAAGTACTTTATGAAGTGTAGTCACTCCTGTAATGTAGGAAATGCAGCAGCATATTTGTGCACAGCAAGCTCCTACAAGCAGCTAAGCGATAATGACCAGATAATCTGTGTTAGATGTCGATTGAGAGATAACTATTGGCCAGGACACCGGAGATAACTCCCCTGCTCTGTCCAATATGAGAACCACAGTCTCTGTCACAGGTGGGACAGATAGTCGTTGAGGGAAGGGAGGGTGGGACTGGTTTGCCGCACGCTCCTTCCGCTGCCTGTACTTGATTTCTGCATGCTCTCGGCGACAAGACTCGAGGTGCTCAGCACCCTCCCAGATGCACTTCCTCCACTTAGGGCGGTCTTTGGCCAGGAACTCCCAGGTTTGAAATAATGCCATGGGATAGGCCTCGATTTAATGTCTCATCCAAAAGGCGGCACCTTCAACAGAGCAGCGCTCCCTCAGCACTGCACTGGAGAGTCAGCGTAGATGTTTGTGCTCAAATCTCTGGAGTGAGATTGGAACCCACAACCTTCCGACTCGTGGCGAGAGAGCTGCCCACTGATGCACATCTGACACTGCAGTAGCGAGGCGGAGAAGTTGAGGAAGGGAATTCCAGAGCTTAGTGTAGTGTACGCAGGTACCTTTAGTAATAACTCCACGAGGCAGGGTATGGTGCTTAAACTCTACAGACCTGCAGTCCTTTATTAGCAGTTCCTGAGTGCTGCCAACAAGCTGTGTGTCCCTTGGGTCTCCAGCAACAGCACCCTCTAGTGTACCGGTAAGGTGTGTACAGTACAAGGATACATTCAGTGTTGCATGACAGTGTTACAGACATCACACAGTGAACAGGCATGCATACACAACAATACTCCCCCCTGAGCATTTTTCATATCCTTGTTGTCATGACCAGGGGAGGTGATCAGTGGTGGGCTATGGGAGGTTGTGGTGAGGGTTGTGTGGTTTTCAGGTGTGACCCCTGTGCTTGAGGCTGGCCTCGTACGTTACCCCTCCCTCACACACAGACCATGTGGGTGTCACTGTTGGGGGATCCCTCGGGGAGGTAGCCACGGCAGCAGTGGGTGGTGTGTATACTCTGTGATGTGGGTAGTTGTGGGGTGGTGGGCAGGGCCACAAGACTGGGTGGGCTCCTTGTCCACCAATGGGGAGGAGGGTCAGGCATCACAGGGTTTGCCAGGGAAGCTGGAGGGTATATTGGCCTCATGCTTCTGGTGTTGGCCCTGGTGGCCAGGGGCTGTAGAGCTGGTCTGGTGCCAGTTGCCATTGGTGGTGGCTGGGCTGCCCATTGACTACTGTCCCTGTAGTGGGTCTGCTCCCACTGCATGTGTGTGTGTCCTGCAAGGGGCATCACATTCGTTCCAAAGGTCCAGGCTACATGGTCAGGTAGCCTGCTGGACTTGGTGGTCTCCCACAGGGGGATTCCATTGGCATCAGCATGGTCCCAGTAGGACCCAATGTCCTTTGGCAGTGTCCGACCGGTATACATGACACCTTGGCTCTGATCACACATAGCCGAGCCTGCATTATACATTCTAGCACTTGCATCCCTTTTGGGTGTCCTGGTTTCAACAGACATGGTTACATTAGGCATTTCACAATCTCTATCATTATTGTTCAGCATAATAAACTTGTTCTTAACCTTACTGACACCTGCATTCATCTCATTAGTCACATGAGTTAAACCAGCATCACAATTCATGGTTACACAGCATACATTTTCATACTTGCACCCTTTAATTGCATCTTTAGCTTTAAAGCCCGTGTACTCAAATAGTTGGAACTTCCCCTTTAAATTTTTTTGGTTACCGGTTTCCTTTAAAGGAGCTTTCAAATCCGATTGGCCACTCGATGTCACATGATACTCCTCCATGTTGACTCGTGGCATGGAGGAGGCCATTTTGAATGCAGGTCTGCTGCAGCCATTTTGTGCTCTTGTTGCAGGCAGGCTGTGGTGCTCTTTTCTTCCACAGCACCACTTTGCCTGATGTGGACCCGGTTCATCCAATTCCTGCCCAGCAGTGTGGGACCGTGGCCAGCTACAATCCACAGGGGGAGTTTGTTCAACACGCCGCCCTGGGAGACCTGGACGTCTACACTGCCAACGATTTGGATTTTACCTTTGGTGTAGGGGAGCAGCTTTGCCTGGACAGGAGACAGTTTTGGTCGAGCGGCAGGATTCCTCCAAATATTTTCAAAGATCTTTTGGCTCATCACAGACTGGTTCGCCCGTGTGTCGATCTCCATGGAGACTGGGACCTCGTCGATGTCCACTTCCATCATCCACGGAGAACTTCCGGTGGAGCAGATAAAGATTCCATACTCCTCTCCCAGGGTTAGAGCAGCTTCATCTTCATCTGTGTCGGAGCCCCGGTGATTAGCCAACTCATCAGAGACACAGTGAGTACAGCCTTTTCTGCACACTCTCTGAAGGTGCCCTTTTTCTTTGCAGCCTTTGCATGCATAGTCTTTGTAGCGGCACGGGTGAGCCCTGTGGTTTGCTCCACAGCGCCAGCACGGGGCCATCCGGTTTGCCCCATGTGGCGGACTCAGGGTTGCGGGACTCGGGGCAGCATTTCTGCCTTTAGAAGTGTCCATGCAGTGCACTGCGCTCGCCGGTTTAGAGTCCTGGGTCAGTATTCGCCTGGAGTTGCTGGCCGAAACCATGTAGGCCTGGCTCACTTGAATTGCTTTCTGCAGGGTGACCGTCATGTCAGCCGAGAGCAATTTGTGCAGGAGGCCTTTGTGGCCGATTCTGATGGCAAATATGTCCCTTAGTGCTTCATTAAGGTGGTCGCCAAACTCATACGGTGCAGCTAGTCTTCTTAAGTGTGCAGCATACTTGGCAATTTCTTGGCCCTCAGGTCGCCGGTAAGTGAGCCTGGCTGTGAGGATGCTTTCTTTCGGTTTTAGTTGTTCCTGTATGATTGTTACAAGTTCCTCATAGCTCTTGGTGGTTGTCTTCTCCGGGGCTAGTAAGTCCCTGACGAGACCGTAGATGGTGGGCCCACAACTGCTAAGCAGGATGGCCCTGCGTTTGTTCAGTAGTGTGGCCGGTGTGTCCCCGTCCAGATCGTTGGCTATAAAGAAGTGTTCCAATCTTTCCACAAAAGCATCCCAATCTTCCCCCTCTGTAAAATGCTGACAGTTGCTGAGGTTAGACATGTTGAGCGTGCAGTTCGTGACCTCGTATTCCCATCGCCAGTTGTAGTGTATGTAGGCACCTTTAGTAATGACTCCACGAGGCAGGTATGGTACTTAAACTCTGCAGACCTGCAGACCTGCAGTCCTTTATTAGCAGCTCCTGAGTGCTGATAACAAGCTGTGTGTTCCTTTTTATACTGGGTTACCTGCCGTGTGCAGGCAACCCCTGGGTCTCCAGCAACAGCACCCTCTAGTGTACCGGTAAGGCGCATACAGTACAAGGGCACATTCAATGTTGCACACAGTGTTACAGACATCACACAGTAAACAGGCATGCATACATAACACTTAGGGCCGAGGCAACTGAAGGCTTCACGTCCTGAAAGCGCTTTGCAGCCAATTAAGTACTTTTAAAGTGTTGTTACTGTTCCGTAGGCAAATGCAGCAACCAATTTGTGCACAGCGAGCTCCCACAAACTGCAATGTGATGAATGACCAGTTAATCTGTTTCTGGTGGTGTTGGTTGAGAGATGACGCTGAGACAGGTCTCCTGCTCTTCAAAATAGTGCCATGGGATCTTAGGCACCCCAGCTGAGAGGGTTAAACGGGGCCTCGGTTTAGCATCTCACCAGAAACACGGCACCTCTGACAGTGCGGCACTCCCTCAGTACTGCATCGACGTGTCAGCCCGGATTATGTGCTCAGGTCTGAGATTGAACCCATGGGTTTTCTGACTCAGAGCGGAGAGACCTGACACTTGGCCAAAGTCCAAGGCAAAATGTGTGGGGTTGGTGCAATGCCGAGCCAGACCAGGATTGATACCCCACCCAAAAAATCCGATGAAATGGCCACTCAAGCACTCTGGCCACTGACGGTGAATGGCGAAAGGCTGCTCAGGTGATAGGGCAAAGGGGGCAAGCGGTGGAAATGTGCCCCGCCACTGGCTGCCTCCAGGAAAGGAAGGAGAGAAGTGGCGTGGAAGTAGAGAGGAACGTGTTTTATTTAAGCGACGCTGAGGGGTGGGAAGGGGGAGATGTTTTTTGACTGGGAGAATTCGAAGCAGCACAGAGTGGGGGCTCTTAGCACTGTGACCCGGCCTCCTACAACCAACACCCGGGACAATAAGGTCAAAGAAACCAGAACTGACCAAAGAGAAGATTAAGCCATTGATAAGCAGGGGCTCTCCATTCAGAAAGTGCGCACTGAGTGATGGGCCCTCACAGACCTTTCCTGCCGCTGTGAATCTCACATCACCAGCCATTCTGATCTGTCTGTGAATGGCGTGTGGGGTGGGGGGGGGGGGGCGGAGGTTATTTTCTGGAAGCCCGACAAGACCTGTGGCAGAAACAATCAGGGAGGTGAAGGAAGAGTGGTGGCCCTGTGAGGGGCAGGTCATCACTCGAGCCATCTCCCAGTGTTTTGTTGTACACAGTGTACAATATGAGGCCTCCCAGGTCAGGAGCGGTTGGAATGTTTATTTTTCTGTGTGTGGTGGTTATACAGTCTCCCTTTACACACCACGAATAGTGACCTCAACGCCCACCAACCCCCCCCCACCCCGTCAACCCAACCTCCCCTCCCCCTCATTTCAGCACACAGGCCTGGTGTCAAACTGAGGCCTTCCGACTGGGAGTCCAGCACTCTGCTGCTGGAGCTGCTCAGTTGCCTTGGAAACCACAGTTGAAATGGAGCATAGAACTGATCCCCAGCATTTTTCAAAATGTCTTCTTGCTGTCTGTTTCCCCCCACCCCCTCCAGCTTCCTTGTTGTGCGTCCCTTCTCTCCTGAAGGGAAGTGGCAGCTTTTCCGTTCCGGCACCTTCCCACAGCAGCTGTTGTTCAAGTCCGAGCCCGGCCAACCAGAATATGGCAGGGCCCACGACAGCTGATCCCGATCCCGATCTCACCCCACATTCACACACGTTGCACAGGTCGCCGGATAGGAGACAGGCTTTGGAACCCTGCCTGACATTCCCCTCTCTATGTGTCAGCACCCTCGCCTCTGAGTCAGAAGGTTGTGGGTTCAAGTCCCACTCCAGGGCCTTGAGCACATAAATCCAGGCTGACACTCCCAGTGTAGTGCTGAGGGAGTGCTGCACTGTCGGAGGTGCCGTCTTTCAGATGAGATGTTAAACCGAGACCCCATCTGTCCTCTCAGGTGGACGGAAAAGGTTTGCTCAGGTAGACGGAAAAGATCCCATGGTGCTATTCAAATAAGAGCAGGGGAGTTATCCCCAGTCAAGATTTATCCCTTGACCAACATCGCTAAAACAGATTATCTGATTATTATCACATTGCTGTTTGTGGGAGCTTGCTGTGCGCGTATTGGCTGCCGCGTTTCCCACATTACAACAGTGACTGCACTCCAAAAAGTACTTGATTGGCTGTAAAGCGCTTTGTGTTGTCATGAGGTTGCTATACAAATGCAAGTCTGGCTTTCTTCGCGGAGTCACATGTCAGCACGAGTCAGCACCTTGAGGAGAGGACGGGACGGGAAGTCACGGAATACATCGCAGGCCCGGACAATCTGAGAAAGGGATGAGTCAGAAAAAAGTGACTCAGCGCAAGGCAATAAATTATTAATGGCAATGGGCCTCTTCCTATTACTTTTTCATTATTTGAATTCAGTTAGTGATCTTTGCGGTTACAATGTTCCCCCGATTAGATTCAAAGCCTCCCTGACACACTGATTCAATTCATTAAAAATATAAGGGCCGGGTGTTTGTGGCGCTTATTTCAAAGATAGGATGAAATGGTTTTCAAAATGGAAGTAAATAAATGATGGTCTCTTTGTTGGGGGATGTGGGGGCGATTGAATTAACTCTTGTCAACTGTGCTTGTGTTAAACTGTGCGCAGTATTTGTATGTTAATGAATGCATGGGACTAACAGCTGTCCCCTTCAGTTGGAGGCGATCCGACAAGATTTGCACATTGGCGGCCTGTTCCTGCTCTCTCTCTCTCTTTCTCTCTGTGCCTCAGCCAGCCCTGTGTTTCTGCACCCGGCAGGAATCTGCCTGTTTCATTGTGAGCAGGAAACTGGTTTCGACCTGATCTGCCTGGAAACATGTTTATCACAACCTGTGGACTGGGTCTCACCAGAGCCACGTTGGAGGGAAGGTCGGGGGTGGGGTGGGGTGGGGGGAGGTTAACCCTTTGAGGGCCGACAGCTGCCATCACTCTGGAAGGACTGTTTCCATACCCCACCCCCGACCCCCGCTCAGAGCTGGGGAGGGTGGGGTCGCCGGGGACTGCGAGGCTGGGTGTTAATGGGCAGTGACCTGGCGCCCAGCTCCCCGACACGTGGCTCTCCAGCAGCTTGCAGGAAGCCCCACAGCAAACCCCTGCTCACTGTGGAAAGAATCATTCATGGGATGTGGGCGTTGCTGGCAAGGCCGGCCATTATTGCCCGTCGCTGGTTGGCTTGACTGAGCGGCTCGCTGGGCTACTTGAAAACCACGTTGCTGGAGTCACATACAGAAAGAAATACTTGGATTTATAATAAAGCGCCCTTCATGACCACCGGCCTTCTTAAAGCGCTTTGCAGCCAGTGAAGTACCTTTGGAGTGCAGTCACTGTGGGAAACGCAGTAAACAATTTGCGCACAGCAAGCTCCTACAAACAGCAATGTGATCATGACCAGATAATCTGTTTTAGCTGTTGATTGAGGGATAAATATTGGCCAGGATACCGGGGATAACTCCCCGGCTCTTCCTCGAAATAGTTCCGTGGGATTTTTTACATCCACCTGAGAGGAACAGATGGGGCCTCGGTTTAATGTCTCATCCAAAAGACGGCACCTCCGACAATGCAGCACTCCCCCAGCACTGCACTGGAGTGTCAGCCTAGATTTATGTGCTCAAGCCCCTGGAGTGGGACTTGAACCCACAACCTTCTGACTCAGAGGTGAGTGTGCTACCCACTGAGCCACTAAAACCTATGTCAATATATAGGCTGGAATGGGTCAGGAAAGCAGGTTTCCTTCCCGAAAGGGCATCAGTGAACCAGTTGCATTTTTTAAGACAGTCCCATGGTCACTTTTAATGATTGCAGCATTTTATTCCAGATTTTTAAAACTGAATTCTCACCTTAGGCCTCAGTAAACACTGATTGAATCCCTGCAGACCAGCTCTACATTTTTACCTCCCCTGTTCATTATCCCCTCTCAAAGACACATGCTGGGAAATAATTCCACAGGCCTTCCATTTTTCATGTGTGATCGGATACAGTTTGTGTCAGCAGGCTACTCCACTGTGGGGGCATCACGGCTGCCCTTCATTCTGCCTCTATCCCTATGTACTCTGCAGCAGGGGTTCCAGGTAGCGATCCGGAGCAGCACCCAGAGCTGGGAATGCCCGGGAGCCTCCCAGAATTGACGCTGGATCCCTGGGGCACTGGGAGAAAAGCACTTTGTATCCGTGGCTCGTGAACTGTGTGGCCATCACTGCATGTGTTACACTCCCTGCTCCTCCAGCCCCTGTACCCAGGAACATCAGATCAATACACTGTACAACCCTCTCTCCCCATTCCCCGATCAATACACTGTACAACCCTCTCTCCTCATTCCCTGATCAATACACTGTACAAACCTCTCTCCCCATTCCCTGATCAATACACTGTACAAACCTCTCTCCCCATTCCCCGATCAATACACTGTACAACCCTCTCTCCCCATTCCCCGATCAATGCACTGTAC
Source organism: Pristiophorus japonicus (assembly GCF_044704955.1). Lineage (NCBI taxonomy): Eukaryota > Metazoa > Chordata > Chondrichthyes > Pristiophoridae > Pristiophorus > Pristiophorus japonicus. Next base: position 96,798,715 of record NC_091989.1, on the reverse strand, counting down.
AAACCTCTCTACCCATTCAATAGAAACATAGAAAAATAGAAAGTAGGTGCAGGAGTAGGCCATTCGGCCCTTCGAGCCTGCACCACCATTCAATATGATCATGGCTGATCATGCAACTTCAGTACCCCATTCCTGCTTTCTCTCCATACCCCTTGATCCCTTTAACCATAAGGGCCACAATTAACTCCCTTTTGAATATATTTAAGAACTGGCATCAACAACTTTCTGTGGTAGAGAATTCCACAGGTTCACAATTTTCTGAGTGAAGAAGATTCTCCTCATCTCAGTCCTAAATGGCTTACCCCTTATCCTTGGACTATGACCCCTGGTTCTGGACTTCCCCAACATCGGGAACATTCTTCCTGCATCTAACCTGTCCAATCCCGTCTGAATTTTATATGTTTCTATGAGATCCCCTCTCATTCTTCTAAATTCCAGTGAATATAAGCCTAGTCGATCCAGCCTTTCTTCATATGTCAGTCCTGCCATCCCGGGAATCAGTCTGGTGAACCTTCGCTGCACTCCCTCAATAGCAAGAATGTCCTTCCTCAGATTAGGAGATCAAAACTGTACACAATACTCAAGATGTGATCTCACCAAGGCCCTGTACAATTGCAGTAAGACCTCCGTGCTCCTATACTCAAATCCCTTCGCTATGAAGGCCAACATGCCATTTGCTTTCTTTACTGCCTGCTGCACCTGCATGCCAACTTTCAATGACTGATGTACCATGACGCCAGGTCTCATTGCACCTCCCCTTTTACTAATATGTCACCATTCAGATAATAATCTGCTTTCCTGTTTTTGCCACCAAAGTGGATAACCTCACACTTACCCACATTATACTGCATCTGCCATGCATTTGCCCATTCATCTAACCTGTCCAAATCACCCTGCAGCCTCCTAGCATCCTCCTCGCAGCTCGCACTGCCACCCAACTTAGTGTCATCTGAAAACTTGGAGATATTACATTAAATTCCTTTGTCTAAATCATTAATATATATTGTAAATAACTGGGGTCCCAGCACTGAACCCTGCGGCACCCCACTAGTCACTGCCTGCCATTCTGAAAAGGACCCATTTATTCCCTGCTTCCTGTCTGCCAACCAGTTCTCTACCCACATCAATACATTACCCCCAATACTATGTGCCTTAATTTTGCACACTAATCTCTTGTGTGGGACCTTGTCAAAAGCCTTTTGAAAGTCCAAATACACCACATCCACTGGTTCTCCCTTGTCCACTCTACTAGTTACATCCTCAAAAAACTCTAGAAGATTTGTCAAGCTTGATTTCCCTTTCATAAATTCATGCTGACTTGGACCAATCCTGTCACTGCTTTCCAAATACACTGCTATTACATCTTTAATAATTGATTCCAACATTTTCCCCACCACCGATGTCAGGCTAACCGGTCTATAATTCCCCGATCAATACATTGTACAATAGCACTATGCAATAACAATAGTGAAAAAGGATATTGGCTCAGAAATTCAAGATATATAATCAGTCTGGTTGGAGCTAAGGAGCACCAAGGGGCAGAAAACATTGGTGGGAGTTGTCTATAGACCTCCAAACAGTAGTCAGCATCATCATAGGCAGTCCCGCGTATCGAGGATGACTTGCTTCCACGCCAGAAAGGGATGAGTTCACAGGTGTTTCAATGAAGGACCTAATATTTCAGATCCCGAACTACATCCTGAAGGGTGGAAGATGCCTGTACGTGGATTTTTTTAACGTGTGGTGGCCGTTGCACACCAGCCACCACACGGGCTTGATAGAGCTAGGACTTGGTCCAGTGGTAAGGGTTAACCAAGGTGACTGGAGACTAGCTCTGCTGCACGGACCTAGTGCGCGCACATATCGCAGTGTGGGCTGGCCCGTGCTGCCTTTGGGCTCTGTAACTCATGCCTCTCCTGAGCCCCGATCACGTCGCTCTACAATCTATCACTGCTCCTTCGCCGCTCCTGCTGTATCTGCCCACGCCCCAATCAGCAACCTGGACCTTGGTGACTTTTGATCCAGTCGCCCTCTTCACAGCCGTCGCTCTCCTGAACCGGCTCACGCTGCACCTTGAAGTGGTATACCGCCACGTTGCTCCTTTGAAGGCCCCGACCTGCTGATGGTCCTTACAGGTCAATACAATCGCCAGAACGGGAGTTTGACCCAAACAGACGCTGTGGTGTTGTCGATCTTGTAACCAAGAAACTATGTACAAGATCTTTGACATGAATGGTAGGTTACCATTGACTTTTGTGATTGGTACAGTACAGGAGTAATAGCTCACCAGTTTCATCCATTCACAGTACTTTTAAGCTAAACTATTTGACAGACAATACTCTGAACCTCAACAGAACACACAAAACTGCATGTGCAACAATAATACATGTATACAAATGAAATATTCAGTGTGCAAGCAGTTTCTCCTTTGCTTTTAAAAAAAATCGCATTTCAATGCAAAGATACACATCAGAGTCGTATTAATCCAGAATACAATTCTTGATCATTTTAAGTCAATGTTATACTTAATACGGTCTGGTCCTTATAAAACAGAACATCCAAACTTACTGTGAACATCTCAATGACAGACTCACTAGCATTTGTAAAGAAGCTAGATGTACTTCTCAGAAACATGAGGCATTAATTCTAAAGAAACTAATGGAGACTTTTGCTTATGCTGAGTTCTCAAATTATTTCAGTTACAATAAGAACACTCCAAGATATTCTTGTTCCTTCTTTGTATTATAAAAAATGCAATCAAGACAGTTCTTGGGTTTTCCAATTTGCATTCATGGCACAATTCCTGACTCAAAACAACTTCAGGCACATCATTGTAGGGATGTGCTGAGCACAAACAAGACTACTCACCATCAGGAAGAACTGAAAATATAATTAAGCAGAGGGAATCTCCCCAGGAAGCTAATACACCACCAAAGGCTTGGGAGAATGGTTGCCTGTCCACCCTATAATGATGGTGAGTGAAGGAAAGTTTGCTCCCATATAGAACATCCAACTCATAGATTCAGGTTATTCACGCTCCCCCTATACATTAAACACTAATCTTGGTCAAGAATCTCCCCAACCACTGATGCTACTAATTTCTGTGGGAGACTAAAACATCCATGCTCAATTTCAGGAAAAACTTTGGAAAATTCCTTCCCGACTCTCTTAAGTTCCATTATATCATGGTTACCCATGGAGTATGCAAAACCTTGCCATGAACTAGTCAAATTTGTAAATGGAAAGCAAAACATTTTTAAAAAGATGACTAAACAACAAAGCTACTTGGAAAACCAAAAAGGTATAGTAACATTGATTGTGGAAAAAAATATTCACCCTCTTAAACATCCCTCTCCCCAGAACACAAACGCATCCCACATCCTAGAACTAGCAGGTACATTTTCTTTTTTCTAAATCATCATCACTAGAATTTTACGCAATCTTCATTCACCGTTTTCTCAGAACAAACCTTAAAAAACTGTACCATTGTTATAATATTTCAAAAAGAATATTCACGTTCCAGCAGCTGTGATATTGTTGGCACACTTCAACAATTTTAGAATGATCAAAAGCAATGTGTGTTCCTTATTTGCCCTGTAAACAAGGCTGGTATTACGAGAAGTATTATTTATTATTAAACAGTAGTGGTAGTGTAGGGGACGGCATCAAACAGGAAATTAGAGATGTATGTAGCAAGGTTACTACAGTAATCGTAGGTGACTTTAATCTACATATAGACTGGCCAAACCAAATTAGTAATAATACTGTGGCAGATGAATTCCTGGAATGTGTACGAGATGGTTTTTTAGACCAGTATATGGAGGAGCCTACTAGGGAACAGGCTAACCTAGATTGGGTATTGTTTAATGAGAAGGGGTTAATGAACAGTCTTGTTGTGCGGGGTCCTCTAGGGAAGAGTGACCATAACATGTTTGAATTTCTTATTAAGATGGAAAGTGAAGTAGTCCAATCCGAAACTAGGGTCCTAAATCTAAACAAAGGAAACTACGAAGGTATGAGGAATGAATTGGCTGTGATAGATTGGAAAGATTCATTAAAAGGCATGATGGTGGATAGGCAATGGCTAATATTTAAGGAACGAATGCATGAATTGTAACAGTTATATATTCCTTTCTCGCGTAAAAATACAAAAGGAAACGTGGCCCAACCATGGCTAACAAAAGAAATTAAGGATAGTATTAGATGCAAAAAGAAGTTATACAAAGTTGCCAGAAAAAGTAGCAAGCCTGAGGATTGGGAGCAGTTTAGAGTTCAGCAAAAAAGGACCAAGAGATTGATTAAGAGGGGAAAAATAGAGTAAGAGAGTAAACTTGCAAGGAACATAAAAACCAACTGCAAAAGTTTCTACAAGTACGTAAAAAGAAAAAGATTAGTGAAGACAAATGTAGGTGCTGTACAGACAGAAATGGAGAATAAGGAAATGACAGAACAATTAAATAAATACTTCGGTTCTATTTTCACGGAAGAGGACACAAATAATGTCCCAGAAATGCTAGGGAACCAAGGATCTAGTGAGCAAGAGGAATTAAAGGAATGATTATTAGTAAGAAAATAGTGCTGGAGAAACTAATGGGACTGAAAGCCGATAAATCCCCAGGGCCACATGATCTGCATCCCAGAATATTAAAAAAGAGGGAGCCATGGAAATAGTGGATGCATTGGTTGTCATCTTCTAAAATTCTATAGATTATGGAACAGTTCCTGCAGATTGGAGGGTGGCAAATGTAACCCCACTATTTAAAAAAGGAGGGAGAAGAAAAATGGGGAACTACAGACCGGTTAGCCTGACATCAGTAGTAGGGAAAATGCTGGAGTCTATTATAAAGGATGTGATAATGGCACACTTAGATAAATATCAACAGGATTAAACAAAGTCAACATGGATTTATGAAAGGAAAATCATGTTTGACAAACCTACTGAGGATGTAACTGATAGATTAGATAAGGGAGAACCAGTGGATGTAGTGTATTTGGATTTTCAGAAGGCCTTTGATAAAGTCCCACATACGAGGTTAGTGTGCAAAATTAAAGCACATAGAATTGGGGCTAATATATAAGCATGGATTGAAAATTGGTAAAATGACAGGAAACAGAGTGTAGGAATAAACGGGTCTTTTTCGGGGTGATGGGCAGTGACTAGTGGGGTACCACAGGGATCAGTGCTTGGGCCTCAGCTATTTACAATATATATAAATGATTTAGATGAGAAAACCAAATGTAATATTTCCAAGTTTGCTGACGACACAAAACTAGGTGGGATTGTGAGTTGTGAGGAGGATGCAAAGACGCTGCAAGGCGCTTTAAATAGGTTGAGTGAGTGAGCAAACACATGGCAGATGCAGTATAACGTGGATAAATGTGAAGTTATCCACTTTGGTAGCAAAAACATAAGGGCAAAGTATTATTTAAATGGTGATGGCTTGGGAAGTGTCGATGTACAGAGGGACCTGGGTGTCCTTGTACACCAGTCATTGAAAGCAACATGCAGGTGCAGCAAGCAGTTAGGAAGGCAAATGGTATGTTGACCTTCATTGCAAGAGGATTTGAGTACAAGAGCAAGGATGTCTTACTACAGTTATACAGGACCTTGGTGAGACTGCACCTGGAGTATTGTGTGCAGTTTTGGTCTCCGTACCTAAGAAAGGATATACTTGCCATAGAGGGAGTGCAACGAAGGTTCACCAGACTGATTCCTGGGATGGCAGGACTGTGGTATGAGGAGAGATTGGGTCGACTAGGCCTGTATTCACTAGAATTTGGAAGAATAAGAGGGGATCTCATTGAAACGTATAAAATTGTGATTGGGTTGGATAGCCTGGATGCGGGGAGGATGTTTCCCCTGGCTGGGAAGTCTAGAACAAGGGGTCATAGTCTCAGGATACGGGGTAGGAAATTTAGGACTGAAATGAGGAGAAATTTCTTCACTCAGCGGGTGGTGAACCTGTGGAATTCTCTACCACAGAAGGCTGTGGAGGCCAAGTCACTGAATATATTTAATAAGGAGATAGATAGATTTCAAGACACAAAAGGCATCAAGGGGTATGGGGAGAAAGTGGGAATATGGTGTTGAGATAGAGGATCAGCCATGATCATATTAAATGGCGGTGCAGACTCAAAGAGCCGAATGGCCTACTACTGCTCCTATTTTCTATGTTTCTATGTTTCAAACCTCTCTCCCCATTCCCCGATCAATACACTGTACAAACCTCTCTCCCCATTCCCTGATCAATACACTGTACAAACCTCTCTCCCCGTTCCCCGATCAATACACTGTACAAACCTCTCTCTCCATTCCCCGATCAATACACTGTACAAACCTCTCTCCCCATTCCCTGATCAATACACTGTACAACCCCCTCTCCCCGTTCCCCGATCAATACACTGTACAAACCTCTCTCCCCATTCCCCGATCAATACACTGTACAAACCTCTCTCCCCATTCCCTGATCAATACACTGTACAAACCTCTCTCCCGGATCCCCGATCAATACACTGTACAAACCTCTCTCCCCATTTCCCGATCAATACACTGTACGAACCTCTCTCCCGACCCATGAACAACCGATGAACTGTCTCGATGAGCATGTTGGACAGGGCGGGCGGAGTGCTATGGAGTTGATCAGCCACTTTGCTGCCCAGCCAGGTAGCTCACAAGCCGAGTGCTGTACAAATATTAGTTTGAGTTAGAGACTCACCGCGCATAAGGGAGGGGGTGGAATTTCTGGATGGTTTTGTCCAGGGTACAGCTACACCTCAGAGGAAAGCACAGGTGCAGGAGTGGGAGGGTGTGACTGTCAGTCAGCAGGCTGGGGGTAAGCGAGGGGAGATAGAGAATGTACTATAGACACTGGTGTTGTCCAATGACATGGTGGCCATCACTGAGACCTCGCTACAAGCTGGGCATGACTGGGCAATAAATAGTCCAGTCACATCTCTTTCCTCAGCAACTGTCTCCGGCTCCAACTTATTCCACGTGGATTCTAACTGAAATTCCACCCACCATGTTTCGGAACCACCCAGGATTACAGATCTCTCCGAGATAGTCAGTGTTCCTCGAATCATTGCTCTTGCCGCATCCTGGGATCCATACTCAACGCTATGCACTGCCGCATGCACACTCTCGACCTCTCTCTTCAGCAGCACCGAAAATGTCATCAACTTTGCTTCCAATTTTCACCCTTCCCTCACCTTCACATGGTCCATCTCCGACTCTTCCTTTCCCTTCCTCGACATCTCTCTCTCCATTTCTGGGGATAGGCTGTCGACTTATATCTACCATAAGCCCACTGATTTTCACAGTTACCTTCATTACACTTCCTCCCACCCCGCATTCTGTAAGGACTCCATTCCATTCTCCCAGTTTCTCCGTCTCCGTCGCATCTGTTCTGACGCCATCTTCCACACCAGTGCCTCTGATATGTCTTCCTTTTTCCTCAACCGAGGATTCCCCTCCACCGTTGTTAACACGGCCCACGACTGTGCCTGTTGTCTTTCCGGCACTTCTGCTTTCATCCCTTCCCCTCCTCCCAGAACCATGACAGGGTGCGCCGTGTCCTCACCTCCCACCCCACCAGCCTCCACATTCAACGGATCAACCGCCTCCATTTCCACCACCTCCAGCGTGATCCCACCACCAATCACATCTTCCCCTCCCCTCCCCTCTCAGCGTTCCGAAGGGACCGCTCCCTCCGTGACACCCTGGTCCATTCCTCAATCACCCCCTTCCCTTCCCACAGCACCTTCTCGTGCAAGCGCAGCAGATGCAACACCTGCCCTTTGATCTCCTCCCTTCCCATTGCACAGGGCCCCAAATACTCCTTCCAGGTGAAACAGCGAGGGACACCACGGCCCTCAATGTTTTTCTTCTGGTTCCTTCCAGGGTGCTACCAGAGATGTATTGGGGGGTCTCGCAGCCCGCTGCACATAAATGCATAAGGCCGGTGAGGGATGGATTGTTTGCCAGGGCTGGGAGTTATGTGAGTTTGCCCTGTGATGATAATCGCCAGAATGAGTGTGCACTCAGATTTGCCACTCTGACTGGATCCCCCGGGTACAGGGTGGCATCGATCACACACACACGTGGCAATCCGCACACCACCACTGCAACTGGGAGCTTTTATAAACCGCACGGGATTAAAAAAAATTTTTTTGTATAGCGCCTTTCACGACCACCGGACGTCCCAAAGCGCTTTACAGCCAATGAAGTACTTTTGAAATGTAGTCACTGTTGTAATGTCGGAAACGCGGCAGCCAATTTGCGCACAGCAAGCTCCCACAAACAGCAATGTGATACTTATTGTCTTCCTAACATAGATGAGACTGCACACAGGGAGGTTAAAGTAACAGTGACCTCAGTCTTTATTAAGACACTCCAGAGTGAGGAACAGGCCTTAGGGGCCGGCTTATATACAGTGCTCCCAAGGGATGCTGGAATCCCTTGGGACGTCAGGGGATCCCTGGTGGCGAAACATGGGATTGCATGCTTTACAGATACACAACATCATTCCCCCCAAAGTCAAAGTGAAAACTATTTACAAGGTGAGGCGGTCGGGAGCCTTTCTTTCCCTGGTGGACCGCCTCGGTACAAATGTCTGTTCTGGTGTGTTGGATGTGCCCTCGCTGGGCTGGCGTGTTGTTGGCCCTGCAGGGCTGCTGGGTGAGCCTGGCCTTGCTGGGCTGTTGGGCGTGATGGGTTTGATTTCCTGGTCCGGCGTGGTATCGTTGATCCTTTGGGTGTGTGTTGTGGGCTCGAAAAAGGAGGTGTCTGCTGTGGGTTGTTCAGGGCAGTCTGTGAACCGCAGCCTCGTTTGGTCCAGGTGCTTTCTGAAAATTTGTCCATTGTCGAGTTTGACTACAAACACCCGACTCTCTTCTTTAGCTATCACCATGCCCGCGATCCACTTGGGACCATGTCCATAGTTTAGCACATACTCAGGGTCATTCAGATCAATTTCCCGTGACATAGTGGCGCGACTATCGTTTACATTTTGTTGCTGCCGCCTGCTCTCTACCTGATCATGCAGGTTGGGGTGAACCAGCGAGAGTCTGGTTTTAAGTGTCCTTTTCATGAGTAGCTCAGCCGGGGGCACCCCTGTGAGCAAGTGGGGTCTCGTGCGGTACACGGGACAGGCGGGTTTGGAGTGAGCCTTCTGTGACTCGTTTAAGGCTCTGTTTGATTGTTTATACTGCCTGCTCTGCCTGCCCATTGGAGGCTGGTTTAAACGGGGCCAAGGTGACATGTTTGATCCCATTGTGGGTCATGAATTCTTTAAATTCGGCACTGGTGAAACATGGCCCGTTGTCACTGACCAGTATGTCAGGCAGGCCGTGGGTGGAAAACATGGCCCTCAGGCTTTCAATGGTGGCGGTGGCGGTGCTTCCCGACATTATTTCACATTCAATCCATTTTGTAAAAGCATCCACCACCACCAGGAACATTTTACCGAGAAACGGGCCCGCATAGTCGACATGGATCCTTGACCATGGTCTGGAGGGCCAGGACCACAAACTTAGTGGTGCCTCTCTGGGCACATGGCTCAACTGAGCACACATGCTGCATTGCCGTACACAGGACTCTAAGTCAGAGTCGATACTGGGCCACCATACGTGGGATCTGGCTATCGCTTTCATCATTACTATACCCTGATGTGTGATGTGGAGATCCGTGATGAACGTCTCCCTGCCCTTTTTGGGTAGCACTACACAGTTACCCCGCAACAGGCAGTCTGCCTGAATGGACAGCTCATCCTTTCACCGCTGGAACGGCTTGATTGGCTCTTGTATTTCAACGGGGATGCTGGCCCAGCTCCCATGCAGTAAACAGTTTTTTACTCGGGACAGCAGAGAGTCTTTGCTGGTCCAAATCCTAATCTGACGGGCCGTGACGGGTGATTTATCATTTTCAAACGCTTCCATGCCATCAACAAGTCTGCGGGCTGCGCCACCATCAACAAGTTTGCAGGCTGCGCCATTTCCACCCCCGTGGTGGGCAATGGTAGCCGACTGAGAGCATCCGCACAGTTCTCGGTGCCTGGCCTGTGGCGGATGGTATAGTTAAAAGCTGATAGCGCGAGTGCCCACCTTTGTATGCGGGCTGAGGCATTAGTATTTATCCCCTTGTTTTCAGCGAACAGGTATATGAGGGGCTTGTGATCGGTTTCCAGCTCAAATTTGAGGCCAAACAGGTACTGATGCATTTTCTTTACCCCGAACACACATGCTAAAGCCTCTTTCTCAATTATGCTGTAGGCCCTCTTAGACAAGCTCCTGGAGGCATAGGCGACAGGTTGCAACTTCCCCGCAACGTTAGCTTGTTGTAATACACACCCGACTCCGTACGATGACGCATCACAGTCTAGCACAAGTCTTTTACATGGGTTATACAATACAAGCAGCTTGTTGGAGCATAAAATGTTTTTGGCTTTCTCAAAAGCAATTACTTGTTTTTTTCCCCATACCCAGTTCTCACCTTTGCGCAATAACACATGTAGGGGCTCTAAGAGGGTGCTTAACCCCGGTAGGAAGTAACCAAAATAGTTGAGGAGTCCCAGGAATGACCACAGCTCCGTGATGTTCTGTGGCCTGGGCACGTTCCTGATAGCCTCTGTCTTGGCGTCTGTGGGCCGAATGCCATCCGCCGCGATCTTTCTCCCCAAAAACTCCACTTCTGTTGCCATGAAAACGCATTTCGACCTCTTCAGCCGCAGCCCGACATGATCCAGTCGCTGGAGGACCTCCTCCAGGTTTTGTAGGTGCTCGATGGTATCCCGACCCATGTCCAATATGTCGTCCTGAAAAACCACCTTGCGTGGTACCAATTTGAGTAGGCTCTCCATGTTTCTCTGGAAGATCGCTGCAGCCGACCGAATTCCAAACGGGCATCTGTTGTAGATGAACAGTCAGTTGTGTGTGTTAATGCAGGTAAGGCCCTTCGAAGACTCCTCCAGCTCCTGCGTCATGTAGGCCGAAGTCAGGTCGAGCTTGGTGAATGTCTTGCCTCCTGCCAGCGTCGCAAATAGGTCGTCTGCCTTAGGTAGCGGGTATTGGTCCTGTAGTGAGAAACGATTAATAGTTACTTATAATCGCCGCAAATCCTGACCGTGCCATCACTTTTGAGTACTGGAACAATTGGGCTGGCCCACTCGACGAATTCCACCGGGGAGATGATGCCCTCGCATTGCAGCCTGTCCAGCTCGATTTCCACTCTCTCTCTCATCATGTCACGTACTGCTCGCGCCTTGTGGTGAATGGGTCGTGCCTCTGGGACCAAGTGGATCCGCACCTTCGCCCCGGAAAAGTTTCCAATGCCTGGCTCAAAAAGGGAAGGAAATTTGTTAAGAACCTGGGTACATGAGGCCTCATCGACATGTGATAGCGCTCGGATGTCATCCCAGTTCCAGCGGATTTTGTCCAGCCAGCTCCTTCCAAGCAGTGTGGGGCCCACCGCCCAGGACAATCCAGAGTGGCAGTTCGTGCACCGTGCCCTCGTAAGTGATCTTGACCGTTGCACTGCCCAGGACAGTGATAAGCTGTTTGGTGTACGTTCTCAGTTTCGTGTGGATGGGGCTCAGGGCTGGTCTGAGTGCCTTGTTACACCACAGTCTCTCAAACATATTTTTACTCATGCTGGATTGGTTAGCGCCAGTGTCCAGTTCCATGGCTACGGGTAAGCCATTCAATTTTACATTTAGCATTATAGGTGGACATTTCGTCGAAAATAATTTTTTTAAAAAAATTTCAAAATATACTTTATTCATATAAAAATTTGCACAATACATTCGAAAGCAGTTCAGTACATTTGGATGCGGTCAGCAATTCCATACATTATATTTGGATGCTGACCGCAGTTCCGTTCAATACATTTCTTTACTTTACATTTCAAGGTACGATTCATACAATCCAGGGTACATTGTGGTACGTTCATCAAGTTACATTACATGTGTCACCATACGGTACACATTTCGTCGAAAATGTGTGCACCCCGTATACTTTAGAAACATAGAAACATAGAAGCATAGAAAATAGGTGCAGGAGTAGGCCATTCGGCCCTTCTAGCCTGCACCGCCATTCAATGAGTTCATGGCTGAACATTCAACTTCAGTACCCCATTCCTGCTTTCTCGCCATACCCCTTGATCCCCCTAGTAGTAAGGACCTCATCTAACTCCTTTTTGAATATATTTAGTGAATTGGCCTCAACAACTTTCTGTGGTAGAGAATTCCACAGGTTCACCACTCTCTGGGTGAAGAAGTTCCTCCGCATCTCGGTCCTAAATGGCTTACCCCTTATCCTTAGACTGTGACCTCTGGTTCTGGACTTCCCCAACATTGGGAACATTCTTCCTGCATCTAACCTGTCTAACCCCGTCAGAATTTTAAATGTTTCGATGAGGTCCCCTCTCATTCTTCTGAACTCCAGTGAATACAAGCCCAGTTGATCCAGTCTTTCTTGATAGGTCAGTCCCGCCATCCCGGGAATCAGTCTGGTGAACCTTCGCTGCACTCCCTCAATAGCAAGAATGTCCTTCCTCAGGTTAGGAGACCAAAACTGTACACAATACTCCAGGTGTGGCCTCACCAATGCCCTGTACAACTGTAGCAACACCTCCCTGCCCCTGTACTCAAATCCCCTTGCTATGAAGGCCAATATGCCATTTGCTTTCTTAACCGCCTGCTGCACCTGCATGCCAACCTTCAATGACTGATGTACCATGACACCCAGGTCTCTTTGCACCTCCCCTTTTCCTAATCTGTCACCATTCAGATAATAGTCTGTCTCTCTGTTTTTACCACCAAAGTGGATAACCTCACATTTATCCACATTATACTTCATCTGCCATGCATTTGCCCACTCACCTAACCTATCCAAGTCGCTCTGCAGTCTCACAGCATCCTCCTCGCAGCTCACACTGCCACCCAACTTAGTGTCATCCCACAAATTTGGAGATACTACATTTAATCCCCTCATCTAAATCATTAATGTACAGTGTAAACAGCTGGGGCCCCAGCACAGAACCTTGCGGTACCCCACTAGTCACTACCTGCCATTCTGAAAAGTACCCATTTACTCCTACTCTTTGCTTCCTGTCTGACAACCAGTTCTCAATCCATGTCAGCACAGTACCCCCAATCCCATGTGCTCTAACTTTGCACATCAATCTCTTGTGTGGGACCTTGTCGAACGCCTTCTGAAAGTCCAAATATACCACATCAACTGGTTCTCCCTTATCCACTCTACTGGAAACATCCTCAAAAAATTCCAGAAGATTTGTCAAGCATGATTTCCCTTTCACAAATCCATGCTGACTTGGACCTATCATGTCACCTCTTTCCAAATGCACTGCTATGACATCCTTAATAATTGATTCCATCATTTTACCCACTACCGATGTCAGGCTGACCGGTCTATAATTCCCTGTTTTCTCTCTCCCTCCTTTTTTAAAAAGTGGGGTTACATTGGCTACCCTCCACTCCATAGGAACTGATCCAGAGTCAATGGAATGTTGGAAAATGACTGTCAACGCATCCACTATTTCCAAGGCCACCTTCTTAAGTACTCTGGGATGCAGTCCATCAGGCCCTGGGGATTTATCGGCCTTCAATCCCATCAATTTCCCCAACACAATTTCCCGGCTAATAAGGATTTCCCTCAGTTCCTCCTCCTTACTAGACCCCCCGACCCCTTTATAACCGGAAGGTTGTTCGTGTCCTCCTTCGTGAATACCGAACCAAAGTACTTGTTCAATTGGTCCGCCATTTCTTTGTTCCCCGTTATGACTTCCCCTGATTCTGACTGCAGCGGACCTACGTTTGTCTTTACTAACCTTTTTCTCTTTACATATCTATAGAAACTTTTGCAATCCGTCTTAATGTTCCCTGCAAGCTTCTTCTCATACTCCATTTTCCCTGCCCTAATCAAACCCTTTGTCCTCCTCTGCTGAGTTCTAAATTTCTCCCAGTCCCCAGGTTCGCTGCTATTTCTGGCCAATTTGTATGCCACTTCCTTGGCTTTAATACTATCCCTGATTTCCCTTGATAGCCACGGTTGAGCCACCTTCCCTTTTTTATTTTTATGCCAGACAGGAATGTACAATTGTTGTAGTTCATCCATGCGGTCTCTAAATGTCTGCCATTGCCCATCCACAGTCAACCCCTTAAGTATCATTCGCCAATCCATCCCAGCCAATTCACGCCTCATACCTTCAAAGTTAGCCTTCTTTAAGTTCTGGACCATGGTCTCTGAATTAACTGTTTCATTCTCCATCCCAATGCAGAATTCCACCATATTATGGTCACTCTTCCCCAAGGGGCCTCGCACAATGAGATTGCTAATTAATCCTCTCTCATTACATAACACCCAGTCTAAGATGGCCTCCCCCCTAGTTGGTTCCTCGACATATTGGTCTAAAAAACCATCCCTTATGCACTCCAGAAAATCCTCCTCCACCGTATTGCTTCCAGTTTGGTTAGCCCAATCTATGTGCATATTAAAGTCACCCATTATAACTGCTGCACCTTTATTGCACGCACCCCTAATTTCATGTTTGATGCCCTCCCCAACATCACTACTACTGTTTGGAGGTCTGTACACAACTCCCACTAACGTTTTTTGCCCTTTGGTGTTCTGCAGCTCTACCCATATAGATTCCACATCATCCAAGCTAATGTCCTTCCTAACTATTGCCTTAATCTCCTCCTTAACCAGCAATGCTACCCCACCTCCTTTTCCTTTTATTCTATCCTTCCTGAATGTTGAATACCCCTGGATGTTGAGTTCCCAGCCCTGATCATCCTGGAGCCACGTCTCCGTAATCCCAATCACATCATATTTGTTAGCATCTGCTTCCTCTCTCTGAGGCTCAAAATTGCTTTGATCCACCATGGACCGATCTTCCTCTGCCACATGGTGGTTAACAGGTTTTGCAGAGTTTGCAACTCGTCTGCAAGCTCGTTGGAGGTGCCCCATTGTTCCACAGTTCTTGCAAACATACCCTTTGAAGCGGCATGAATAGGCTGAATGGAAGCCTCCACAACGCCAACAAGGTGTGAATTTCCTTGCATTCATCCTTTGTTGCGGACTCTGAGTCATCTGGGTCACCTGAGGCCTGCTGGCAGTTGCAGACTCGTGGTTCTGCCCTGTATATTTCTGCTCGCAAACACAGTTCCAGTTAATTTATTAACCTTGCTAGCACTTGCGTGCTGAGAGATTTGTTTGGTGTTATCACTGGTGGACATAAATGTCTGTGCTATCGCAATGGCCTTACTGGGGGTCGGTGTTTCTACAGTCAAAAGTTTTCGTAGGATGGTCTCGTGGCCAATGCCCAGTACAAAAAAGTCTCTGAGCATTTGCTCCAGGTAGCCATCAAACTCACATTGTCCTGCAAGTCGCCTTAGCTCGGCGACGTAGCTCGCCACTTCCTGACCTTCAGATCGTTGGCACGTGCAGAACTGATACCTTGCCACTAGCACGCTCTCCCTCGGGTTAAGATGCTCCTGAACCAGTGTACACAGCTCCTCATACGACTTATCTGTGGGTTTGACTGGAGCCAGAAGATTCTTCATGAGGCTGTAGGTCGGTGCCCCGCAGACCGTGAGGAGGACCGCTCTCCTTTTTGCAGCGCTTCCTTCTCTGTCCAGCTCGTTGGCTACAAAGTACTAGTCTAGCCATTCGACATATGCTTCCCAGACCTCACCCTCCAAGAACTTCTCCAGGATGCCCACAGTTTGCTGCATCTTTGCGTTGGATTCGTATACTCGTCGCCAGTTATTGTGTTCCTAACACAGATGAGACTGCACACAGGGAGGTTAAAGTAACAGTGACCTCAGTCTTTATCAAAACACTCCAGAGTGAGGAACAGGCCTTTAGGAGCTGGCTTATATACAGTGCTCCCAAGGGATGCTGGGATCCCTTGGGACTTCAGGGGATGCACTCCCTGGTGGCGGAACATGGGAGTGCATGCTTTACAGATACACAGCAATAACGACCAGATAATCTGCTTTAGTGATGTTGATTGAGGGATAAATATTGGCCAGGACACTGGGAATAACTCCCCTGCTCTTCTTCAAAATAGTGCCGTGGGATCTTTTACATCCACCTGAGAGATCCCTCCATAAGTCTCTCAAATTTAAATTTGCCATCATTTTTATTATCTCTCTGGAGTTATCATCCTTAAAGTTCTTCAGGGCTGAAATGTCCATCCGAGATAAAAATACATTAAAATCCCCCACTATACAAGGGTTTTCTGCCTCTGCCACTTCTGTGAATAACCACCGAAAAAACTCACGATGCTTGCAATGGTCATTCGGTGCATAGATATTAAAGAGATCACAATTCAATTCATCCATTTTTACCTTTAGCTGTAAAGATCTCCCCTCAGTGTCCTTGTCCACAATGCAACGTTCTCTTTTATGGACGAACTCACTAAAACAGCCACCCATCTACGGTTATTATTTGCGCAACTTGCAAACACTTCTCCCTTCCAAACCTTCCGAACTCTTTCTAGGATATCCTCATCCCAAAAGGTTTCTTGCAGACACAACAGGTCCATGCCTTTAAAACACTGCAACAACTGCTGCAATTTCTTCTCCCCCCTCAGTCCATTTACATTAATCAAGACCAATGTAATCATTGCTCCTAATAAAAGAAGTGTGCCTGATAATCCCCCCGTCATCATTAAATCTCTGGCCCTTCCCTCCTCTTATGCTCCTTCTCAACCTTTTGGGCAACTGTTGCTTTCTCCTGCAGCCTCCGGCTCTTTTTCACCTCCTGTTTGAACTCTCCCTGCAGTTTCAGCCTCTTCCTTACATTAAATTTAGGCCGAGGAACTGCCCTTCTCCCTCCTTCTGCCCCTCACTAACCTTTCCCTTTCAACATGATGCCCCCCACTCCCCAATTCCATGTCTCCATCCCCCTCTGACTCCTCACTCCCGAGCTCTTCTGTAATCTCCCATCCCTGTTCCCCATCAGATACAGAATCTCCCTTAGAGAGTCCTCCTACTAACCTGGTTTCTCCAAAAGTACCATTCCCTTCGGCCTCACCTCCACCGCTGACCCTTGCTCCCCGTTTCTTCTCTCTCTGGGACAATGGCGCATCTCCACCCATCTTGCTCCCTTTTGGCGTTTTGTCTCTCCGCTCCCATCCTGCTGCCCCTTTAAGGCTCCTGCCTCTTGCACCCTCTCCTGGTCTTGCCCCCTCCTGCTCCCCAAGATGTACAATTTCCCATCTCTCTTTGCAGTGCTGACACTTACCCTGTACCCCGCACCTCCCTCTACTCCCCCCACGGATACCTGAAGGTGAGTCATATTATGGCTCAACTCTGTCCCTGACCCGTGATGTCCTCCATTGACTTTGTCCTTTTCCACCATACTTGGTGTGTTTTCCACTATCTCTATCCTGTTTTCTGCTCCGCTATTTTTTGCCTCTTCTTGTGCTCTTTCCTCATTCCGTTCGGCGGCTGTGTCCTCCGCCTGCTCCCCTCGTCTGGCCACTCCACTCACACCTCCTGCTCCTTCTCCCATCTCCTCGTCACTCAAGGAGCTTCCTTCTGCCTCACACTCACAGCAGGTGGGGCCTTTGCGACAAACCGCACAGCTCTCTGCCTTGCAGTTCCGAGCGATGTGTCCAGACTTGCCACAGTTATAACAGTACAGGTCTGGGCAGCTTCTTACTAAATGGTCGTGTCTCAGACAGTAATAGCAAACCTTCACCTGGTTAACATACAGAACCCGGAAGTACTGCACTCCTTCCATTGTCTCGAATTTCATGCTATAGGGTAATGACTTCACCCCCTCTGGGAACCGCACTTTTACATAACGGGTTCCATCAGCTACTCATGTTCCAGGATAGTATCTCCTCTTTATTACTGAGCAAAGTTTAATATCCCACGACTCCAACTTTTTTATCAGCACATCGTCCTCAACATAAACCGGCAGGTCTAAGAATGAAACCACCACCTCTTCGGAATACAGCAAAGGTACATCCACGTACTTCTCACCGACCTTCAGGCTCAGGAAAAGTCTTTCCACTGACCGGCACTTGGGCTTTGGTCGGCAAGCAAAGCAACTTCCCTCACCGCAGTCCTCATGTACTGCCTGGATAATATCCCAAGCTCGCATCCTGGCAGTGAACCACCAATGTGTTTTCTTTTCCAGACCTCCTGGGGTCCTGGCCCAAATCTTTGGGCCTTTTATTCTCCCTCCTCAAGACATTCTCTCCCCTGGTTAAATTCACACTGGGAGCATTGTCCTCTGAGGGGCCTGGCACTCCAGGCCCCTCAGCAGCCACCTGGCTGATGTTTATGGGCCGACAGGGCCCGAAAATTTAAAAAAAAAAACCAAAAACCCACCACCAACTTTTTACACACTCACTCCAACTCCTGCAGTAATCAGCAGTACCTGCTCACTCCGAGCCCGTCCCATCGAGAGAGTGCTGCCTGCTGAGCCACAGCTGACACTCCATGAGCTCATCGATGTGCGGGTGGTGTCAACCACAAGAAGAGGTTCATGCCGGTCAGCGTCAGATTCCCTGGGAGCTTTCATGGTGCTTTCAAACTGCGGCAGTCCACCATTCCAGACTTTTTCATTCCAGGAAGCAGACTTAAAGATGCGCTCATAGGAGACACTTGAAACGCTCATGACCCCTGTGAAGGACCCTACCAATGAGGTGCAGGAACGCTACGAGAGCCACATGACCTCCAGGCGTGCCATCGAGCAAGCGATCGGAATGTTGACGATGTGCCTCGAGAGGTCTGGAGGAGCCCTTCAGTACTCGCCAGCCAGGGTGTCCAGAATTATGTTGTGCAATGTCCGGCACAACATTGTGCAGCAGAGAGGATTGCAACCGGAGGAGGACAAAGGTGTTTACCAGCCATCTTGGAATGAGGAACACAGAGAGGAGGAGGAATATGAATCTGAAGATGGGCACACATCACAAGAACAGTCGTTTACATTGCTACCCATGATGCCCTAATATCGCGAAGGTTTACCTGGTGTAAAACATCACAAATGAAATCCTGGGGTCTGCTCCCAGCATCAGCACCATCTTCCCTCCCTCCCTCTGCACTAAACAGTCCTGCAACCACTCAGCCACCTATTGCCCATCCGCCCAGTGGGTCCCGTCATGTACTGACAGTCACCATGAAACAAGTGAGAGGGCGAGTTGGAACTCGGGACGCAATAATGGGCAAGATGTGGAAGTGATGCTAATCAGTACATTTTATGTGGCATTATAAAAAAAGGAAACTTAACAACACAACATGTTGTCCAACGCCCATGTGCATACTGCTGTTCCTCCGATTTTAAATTTGGGTGGGAGGTCCCTTTACCGGGCTGTGGGGCCCATTCAAAGTTTCACACATGTGCAAAATTTCACCCTGGGAAAGTCAGTCCTGGCAGATAACTGCGGCTTCGGCGGGTTACAGTAGCCTTCTCTTACGCTTGCTACCACTTGTACATGGCGTAGCCCGTGTGGCTTCAGCAGAGGCAGGCGCCGATTATCTGCGCCGGTGCCTGGCTGTAGGTCCTGTGATGGGGCACCCTCAGAGGGAATGAGGTCCTCTGAGCATTCTTGCTGTATGTGTGCAAGGCCCAGAAGGCAAAAGAAAGGGATGTGAATTAGTCGTGGTGAGTCACAATCTGGACAATCACCATACTCCGTCTTCTCATAGTCTGGTCGTTGATGAACTGAAGTCAGCGAAATCTGTGTGTCAGAGATATCTGTAATTCTGTCACCAGCTCTCTGCCAGCTCGCTGTCTCTCCTTCTCCGACTGAGAGGGAAGTGGATGTGCTGCTTGTCTCCAGGACCTCCTCCTCTGTACCTGTGAGCTGGACCATTTGTGATGGCCCACCTCCAGTCCTGCCCCTCTCCCTCGCGTTTTGTGCTCACCTCTCCTACGCGGGGTGAGAAAACAGTGAGTGAGTGAAGGTGAGGTATTGACCTGATGGATGCAGTACATTCAGCGAGGGTGACTATGTAACACATGCATCACATTGCATAAGGATTGGGGTGAGTGTCAACGGTGGCTCGATAAATGGGGCGATGGTGAAGTATATCGAAAGGGAAGGCCGGGTGCTGCTGAAGGTTAAGTGGGTGCGAGGAGTGATGTGATGGAGAATGCTGGGAGAGGCAGAGTGAAAGGGGGAGGGGTGATTAAACCACAGTGTGGAAGTGAATCAGCAAATGTACTCACTTTTCCTGACCTGGTTAGGTCATTAAATCGCCTCCTACACTGCATCCATGACCTGGGCACAACGTTCCTTCTGCTCGCCTTCTCAGCTCCCCCCAACCATGTCTCCTGAGTGAGAGCAACAGGTTTCTTCCCCCCATTGCTGGGGAAACATCTGTCCCTCCTGCTGCTGACTGCACCCAGCACTAAGTTCTGGACTCCATCATTAAATCTGAGAGCTGCCCTTGCTCTACGTGCATCCAACAGGAGCACCTCATGCCTCCTCCAATGCCCATTTCTGCACTGTCCTTTTAAATAGAGCTGAGATCGCAACACGCGGGTGTGCATCACCCCCCCCCCCCAACTCCACCAAACCCCCCCAACCCACCCCAGTACCCTCCAACATCCCCCCGCACCCCCCACCCCCGAGCCCCCCCCATCCACCTCCCCCGTGCCACCCAAACCCACCTGCGCCCCCCACCCCCCCAAGCTCCCCTGCACCTCCCCAATTCCCCCCTCTGAGCCCCCCCCAACCCCCCCACCCCCCACCCCCTGCGCAGCTTGGAGACACCAGACTCCCAGCTTGCACCCTCCATAAACTGACATTCATCCAAAACTCGACAGCCCGTGTCCTAACTCGCACCAAGTCCTGCTCACCCATCACCCCTGTGCTCGCTGACCTACATTGGCTCCTGGTTAAGCAACGCCTCGATTTCAACATTCTCATCATTGTTTACAAATCCCTTCATGGCCTCACCCCTCCCTATCTCTCTAATCTCCCCCAAACCTCTGAGATCTCTGAATTCTCCAATTCTGGCCTCTTACGCCTCTCTGATTTCTATCGCTCCACCATTGGCGGCAGTGCCTTCAGCTGCCTGGGCTCTAAGCTCTGGTACACTCTCCCATGACCTTTCCCCACTCTCTACCTCTCTTTCCTCCTTTAAGATGCACCTTAAAACCTACCTTAACTGTCCGAACATCTCCTTTTGTGGCTCAGTGTGAAAGGTTTTGTTTGATATCATTCCTGTGAAGTGTTTCGGGATGTTTTACTACATTAAAGGCGCTCTATAAATTTATGTTGTTGTTGTTGAAACCTAGAAGTCAAAATTACTTAAATTCAGATTCCTATCCGCTGACTTGACTTCCAAGTTTCACCCACGCAATTCCACCTCCACTCGGAAGCTGCCTTCAGAGGCAGCGACTTTCTTGAGAGTATGTGCTGGATATGTTCTTCAACCAGTCAAAAATCTGATGTTAAAGGAACACCTCGTTAACAGTGACCATAAAATGATAGAATTCAATGTTAGGTTTGAGAGGGAGAAGGGTGAGTCACGAACCGAGATGTTACATTTAGGTAAGGTTGACTGTGGAGGGATGAGGCAGGAATTGACCACAATAGACTGGGCAGAACTAGCAACAGGTAAAACAATGATGGACGGTGGGTGGTGAAGTATGTTAGGAGTGTAGTCACTGTTGTAATGTGGGAAACACGCACAGCAAGCTCCCACAAACAGCAATGTGATAATGACCAGATAACCTGTTTCTTTATTATATTGATTGAGGGATAAATATTGGATGTGATTGGATGTGTACTGCAAAAATGGCCATTATGCCCTTTGTCTATGATTGGTCCCCTTGGAGGATAAGCCACTCCTTGAAGTTTCATAGGAATGTGTCACAGGAACCGCCCATCCCAAGGTCTCACTGACTTTGCAAATTGTAACTCGATCCACTTTGACTTCCTGAAGTGACAGAGGACGGAGTTCCCCAGAAGACAGCAAGGGCCAGCCAAAGTCCCTTACCCCAGTCCAGGTGCATCCTTCCCCACTTCTCCCCCCAACCCCCCCACCATAGATGGGGCATTGTGTATGAATTGTTAAGAGGTTTATTGGGTATAAATTGAATAGTGACAGTGTCGTGACTTCTGGATATCATCCACCCCAACGATATCTCTTGTAGGGGGTTGGAAGAATGTGATCCGTTTTCTCCCCACCCGTGTCTCTCCCCGCTCCCCCACCTGCGTCTCTTTCACTCTCCCCCATCCTCTCCCACTCGTTCCCCAGCCTCTCTCACTCACCCCCCAGACTTTCTCTCCCTCCCCCCAGCCTCTCTCCCTCCCCCCAGCCTCTCCCACTCGTTCCCCAGCCTCTCTCACTCACCCCCCAGACTTTCTCTCCCTCCCCCCAGCCTCTCTCCCTCCCCCCAGCCTCTCTCACTCGTTCCCCAGCCTCTCTCCCTCCCCCCAGCCTCTCTCCCTCCCTCCAGCCTCTCTCACTCTCCCCCCAGCCTCTCTCTCTCCCCCCAGCCTCTCTCTCTCTCCCCCCAGCCTCTCTCACTCGTTCCCCAGCCTCTCTTCCTCCCTCCAGCCTCTCTCACTCGTTCCCCAGCCTCTCTCACTCTCCCCCCAGCCTCTCTCTCTCCCCCCAGCCTCTCTCACTCTCCCCCCAGCCTCTCACACTCTCCCCCAGCCTCTCTCACTCACCCCAGCCTCTCTCACTCTCCCCCAGCCTCTCTCACTCACCCCAGCCTCTCTCACTCTCTCCCAGCCTCTCTCTCTCTCTCCCCCCAGCCTCTCTCTCTCCCCCCAGCCTCTCTCTCACTCTCCCCCCAGCCTCTCTCTCTCTCTCCCCCCAGCCTCTCTCACTCTCCCCCCAGCCTCTCTCACTCTCCCCCAGTCTCTCTCACTCTCCCCCAGCCTCTCACTCTCTCCCCCCAGCCTCTCTCTCTCTCCCCCCAGCCTCTCTCTCACTCTCCCCCCAGCCTCTCTCCCTCCCTCCAGCCTCTCTCACTCGTTCCCCAGCCTCTCTCACTCTCCCCCCCAGCCTCTCTCACTCTCCCTAGCCTCCCTCTCTCTCCCCCCAGCCTCTCTCACTCTCCCCCCCAGCCTCTCTCACTCGCCCCCCAGCCTCTCTCTCACTCTCCCCCAGCCTCTCTCTCTCTCCCCCCAGCCTCTCTCACTCTTCCCCCAGCCTCTCTCTCTCCCCCCAGCCTCTCACTCTCCTCCCAGCCTCTCTCATTCTCCCTCCAGCCTCTCTCACTCGTTCCCGAGCCTCTCTCACTCTCCCCCCAGCCTCTCTCTCTCCCCCCAGCCTCTCTCTCTCTCCCCTCAGCCTCTCTCACTCTCCCCCAGACTCTCTCTCACTCTCCCCCCAGCCTCTCTCACTCTCCCCCCAGCCTCTCTCTCACTCTCCCCCCAGCCTCTCTCTCTCTCCCCCCAGCTTCTCTCTCTCTCCCCCCAGCCTCTCTCTCACTCTCCCCCCAGCCTCTCTCCCTCCCTCCAGCCTCGCTCACTCATTCCCCAGCCTCTCTCAGTCTCTCCCCAGCCTCTCTCAGTCTCCCCAGCCTCTCTCTCTCTCCCCCCAGCCTCTCTCACGCTCCCCCAGCCTCTCTCACTCTCCCCCCCAGCCTCTCTCTCACTCTCCCCCCAGCCTCTCTCACTCTCCCCCCAGCCTCTCTCACTCTCCCCAGCCTCTCTCACTCTCCCCCCAGCCTCTCTCTCTCCCCCCAGCCTGTCTCACTCTCCTCCCAGCCTCTCTCACTCTCCCCCCAGCCTCTCTCACTCTCCCCCCAGCCTCTCTCTCTCCCCCCAGCCTCTCTCTCTCCCCCCAGCCTCTCTCACTCGTTCCCCAGCCTCTCTCACTCTCCCCCCAGCCTCTTTCACTCTCCCCCCAGCCACTCTCATTCTCCCTCCAGCCTCTCTCACTCGTTCCCGAGCCTCTCACACTCTCCCCCAGCCTCTCTCACTCACCCCAGCCTCTCTCACTCTCCCCCCAGCCTCTCTCACTCTCCCCAGCCTCTGTCACCCTCCCCCAGCCTCTCTCTCTCCCCCCAACCTCTCTCACTCGATCCCCAGCCTCTCTCACTCTCCCCCAGCCTCTCTCACTCTCCCCCCAGCCACTCTCATTCTCCCCCCAGCCTCTCTCTCTCTCCCCCCAGCCTCTCTCACTCTCCCCCCAGCCTCTCTCTCTCTCCCCCCAGCCTCTCTCTCTCTCCCCCCAGCCTCTCTCTCACTCTCCCCCCAGCCTCTCTCCCTCCCTCCAGCCTCTCTCACTCGTTCCCCAGCCCCTCTCACTCTCCCCCAGCCTCTCTCACTCTCCCCCCAGCCACTCTCATTCTCCCTCCAGCCTCTCTCACTCGTTCCCGAGCCTCTCACATTCTCCCCCAGCCTCTCTCACTCACCCCAGCCTCTCTCACTCTCCCCCAGCCTCTCTCACTCACCCCAGCCTCTCTCACTCTCCCCCAGCCTCTCTCTCTCTCTCCCCCCAGCCTCTCTCTCTCTCCCCCCAGCCTCTCTCACTCTCCCCCCAGCCTCTCTCACTCTCTCCCCCCAGCCTCTCTCTCACTCTCCCCCCAGCCTCTCTCACTCTCCCCCCAGCCTCTCTCACTCTCTCCCCCCAGCCTCTCTCTCACTCTCCCCCCAGTCTCTCTCTCTCTCTCCCCCAGCCTCTCTCACTCTCGCCCAGCCTCTCTCACACTCTCCCCCCAGCCTCTCTCTCTCTCTCCCCCCAGCCTCTCTCTCTCTCCCCCCAGCCTCTCTCTCACTCTCCCCCCAGCCTCTCTCTCTCTCCCCCCAGCCTCTCTCACTCTCCCCCCAGCCTCTCTCACTCTCCCCCAGTCTCTCTCACTCTCCCCCAGCCTCTCTCTCTCTCCCCCCATCCTCTCTCTCACTCTCCCCCCAGCCTCTCTCCCTCCCTCCAGCCTCTCTCACTCGTTCCCCAGCCTCTCTCACTCTTCCCCCCAGCCTCTCTCACTCTCCCACAGCCTCTCTCTCTCTCCCCCCAGCCTCTCTCACTGTCCCCCAGCCTCTCTCTCTCTCTCCCCCCAGCCTCTCACTCTCCTCCCAGCCTCTCTCATTCTCCCCCCAGCCTCTCTCACTCTCCCCCCAGCCTCTCTCTCTCTCCCCCCAGCCTCTCTCTCACTCTTCCCCCAGCCTCTCTCACTCTCCCCCCAGCCTCTCTCACTCTCCCCCAGTCTCTCTCACTCTCCCCCAGCCTCTCTCTCTCTCCCCCCAGCCTCTCTCTCTCTCCCCCCAGCCTCTCTCTCTCTCCCCCCAGCCTCTCTCACTCTCCCCCCTAGCCTCTCTCACTCTCCCCCCAGCCTCTCTCTCACTCTCCCCCAGCCTCTCTCTCTCTCCCCCCAGCCTCTCTCACTCTCCCCCAGCCTCTCTCACTCTCCCCCCAGCCTCTCTCTCTCCCCCCAGCCTCTCACTCTCCTGCCAGCCTCTCTCATTCTCCCCCCCCAGCCTCTCTCACTCTCCCCCAGCCTCTCTCTCTCTCCCCCCAGCCTCTCTCACTCTCCCCCCAGCCTCTCTCTCTCCCCCCCAGCCTCTCTCTCTCCCCCCAGCCTCTCTCTCTCCCCCCAGCCTCTCTCACTCGTTCCCCAGCCTCTCTCACTCTCCCCCCAGCCTCTCTCACTCTCCCCCCAGCCACTCTCATTCTCCCTCCAGCCTCTCTCACTCGTTCCCGAGCCTCTCACACTCTCCCCCCATCCTCTCTCACTCACCCCAGCCTCTCTCACTCTCCCCCCAGCCTCTCTCACTCTCCCCAGCCTCTCTCACTCTCCCCCCAGCCTCTCTCTCTCCCCCCCAACCTCTCTCTCTCCCCCCAGCCTCTCTCACTCTCCTCCCAGCCTCTCTCACTCTCCCCCCCAGCCTCTCTCTCTCTCCCCCCAGCCTCTCTCTCTCTCCCCCAGCCTCTCACACTCTCTCCCCCCAGCCTCTCTCTCTCTCTCCCCCCAGCCTCTCTCTCACTCTCCCCCCAGCCTCTCTCTCTCTCCCCAGCCTCTCTCACTCTCCCCCCAGCCTCTCTCACTCTCCCCCCAGCCTCTCTCACTCTCCCCACAGCCTCTCTCTCTCTCCCCCCAGCCTCTCTCTCTCCCCCCAGCCTCTCTCACTCGTTCCCCAGCCTCTCTCACTCTCCCCCCAGCCTCTCTCACTTGCCCCCAGCCTTTCTCTCTCCCCCCTAGCTCTCTCTCTACCCCCAACCCCTCGCTTTCCCCCCAGCCTCTCTGTCTCTCTACACCCCTCCCCCCCCCCACCCCAGCCTCTCTCTCCCCCCTGGCTCTCTCTTGCTCTTGGCCCCAGGACCTCCGCTCTCGGCCCCCCCAGGGTGGGGGCAGGGGCAGAGAGTAGGAGGAAAGGGAGAGGTGAGAGAGTCAGAGCCTCAGGTCCTGCTTCTCGGCACCACGTGGATGGAATGATTCAGGAGTGGGGGGGGGGGGGGGGGGGGTGGGCGGCAGAGCTTGACAGGGCGGGGATTGTCGCATGTCTGTCAAAAAAGTGCAGTATGGACCGGGCGGGGCGGGGGGGGGCAGGGCTGGACAGATGCCTGTCTGTCAAAAAAAGTGCAGTACAAATAGTTACATCGATAAATACTGGCCAGGACATCAGGAATAACTCCCCTGCTCTTCTTCGAAATAGTGGCCATGGGATCTTTTACATCCACCTGAGAGAGCAGACGGGGCCTTGGTTTAACGTCTCATCTGAAAGACGGCCCCTCAAACAGTGCAGCGCTCCCTCAGCCTGGATTTTGTGTGTTCAAGTCCCTGGAGTGGGACTTGAAACCACAACCTTCTGACTCAGAGGCGAGGGTGCTACCCACTGAGCACGGCTGACACACAAAGGGCTCGACTGGAGTAATGAAACAACCTTAGTACACAAGGGAAGTGAGAGATAGTATAAAACTAAACGAATGGCGGACTGGGAAGATATAAAGAACAACAAAGTCATACAAAGGAAGAGGCAAAAGCTGTACCAAGGACTAAGAGAAAAAGCTTGCGAAGGAAATCAAGAACATCACTAAGGTTTTTACAAATATACGAAGAGAATGCGGGAGGCTGAGAGTGATATGGGCCCCTGATTTACAGGTGCAGGTGATACAGTCATTGGAAATCAGGAAATGGCAGACTGACTAAATAACGACTTTGTATTGGTCTTCACAGTATAGGATGAGGATGAGGAGAAAGTACCAGAGATACAAGGAAAACTACAAATAAATCACGGGGAGGAACTAACTAGATTCAGTATCAGTAAATGAAATGGTGATGGAGAATCTAACGAGATTAAAGATAGACAAATCTCCAGGAACTGATGCTTCCCACCTCAGGGGATTAAACAAACTCAATGAGGAAACTGTTGATACTTCAGTCATGATCTTCCCAAACTCTCTCGATTCAGGAATTGCTCCCTTGGATGGGAAAACTGCCAATGTCACTCCATTATTTAAGAAGGGCAGGAGAGATAAACTAGGAAATTATAGGCCTATTAGTCTAACGTCAGTTGCGGGGAAGTTACTAGAATCTGTTATTAGGGGCAGAATGACTGAGCACTTGGACACATATGAGCCAATCTGGGAGCCAGCGTGGGTATGTAAAGCATAACAAAATTGTGTAATGAACCTAGTTGTATTTTTTGAAGAGGTAACTAACGTGGTAGATAAGGGAGTGTTTATGGATGTTATTTATATGGGCTTCCAGAAACATAGAAATATAAAAACATAGAAAATAGGTGCAGGAGTAGGCCATTCGGCCCTTGAAGCCCGCACCACCATTCAATAAGACCATGGCTGATCATTCCCTCAGTACCCCTTTTCTGCTTTCTCTCCATACCCCTTGATCCCTTTAGCCGTAAGGGCCATATCTAACTCCCTCTTGAATAAATCTAACGAACTGGCATCAACAACTCTCTGCGGTAGGGAATTCCACAGGTTAACAACTCTCTGAGTGAAGAAGTTTCACCTCATCTCGGTCCTAAATGCCTTACCCCTTATTCTTAGACTGTGTCCCCTGGTTCTGGACTTCCCCAACATCGGGAACATTCTTCCTGCATCTAACCTGTCCAGTGCCGTCAGAATTTTATGTTTCTATGAGATTCCCTTTCATTCTTCTAAACTCCAGTGAATATAGGCCCAGTCGATTCAATCTCTCCTCATATGTCAGTCCAGCCATCCCGGGATTCAGCCTGGTGAACCTTCGCTGCACTCCCTCAATAGCAAGAATGTCCTTCCTCAGATTAGGAGACCAAAACTGAACACAATATTCCAGATGAGGCCTCACCAAGGCCCTGCAGTAAGACCTCCCTTCTCCAATACTCAAATCCCCTAGCTATGAAGGCCAACATGCCATTTGCCTTCTTCACCGCCTGCTGCACCTGCATGCCAACTTTCAATGGCATGTAAGTTGTACCATGACACCCAGGTCTCGTTGCACCTCCCCTTTTCCTAATCTGCCGCCATTCAGATAATATTCTGCCTTCGTGTTTTTGCCCCCAAAGTGGATAACCTCACATTTATCCACATTATACTGTATTTGCCCACTCACCCAACCTGTCCAAATCACCCTGCAGTCTCTTAGCATCCTCCTCATAGCTCACACCGCCACCCAGCTTAGTGTCATCTGCAAATTTGGAGATATTACACTCAATTACTTCATCTAAATCATTGATGTATATTGTAAATAGCTGGGGTCCCAGCACTGAGCCCTGCGGCACCCCACTAGTCACTGCCTACTATTCTGAAAAGGACCCGTTTATCCCGACTCTCTGCTTTCTGTCTGCCAACCAGTTTTCTATCCATGTCAATACATTACCCCCAATACCATGTGCTTTAATGTTGCACACCAATCTCTTGTCAAAAGCCTTTTGAAAGTCCAAATACACCACATCCACTGGTTCTCCCATGCCCACTCTACTAGTTACATCCTCAAAAAATTCTAGAAGATTCGTCAAGCATGATTTCCCTTTCATAATTCCATGCTGACTTGGACCGATCCTGTCACTGCTTTCCAAACGCGCTGCTATTTCATCTTTAATAATTGATTCCAACATTTTCCCCACTGCTGATGTCAGGCTAACCAGTCTATAATTCCCCATTTTCTCTCTCCCTCCTTTCTTAAAAAGTGGTGTTACATTAGCTACCCTCCAGTCCATAGGAACTGATCCAGAGTCGATAGACTGTTGGAAAATGATCACCAATGCATCCACTATTTCTAGGGCCGCTTCCTTAAGTACTCTGGGATGCAGACTATCAGACCCTGGGGATTTATCGGCCTTCAATCCCATCAATTTCCCTAACACAATTTCCTGACTAATAAGGATTTCCTTCAGTTCTTCCTTCTCACTAGACCCTCGGTCCCCTAGTATTTCCGGAAGGTTATTTGTGTCTTCCTTCGTGAAGACAGAACCAAAGCATTTGTTCAATTGGTCTGCCATTTCTTTGTTCCCCATTATAAATTCACCTGATTCTGACTGCAAGGGACCTACGTTTGTCTTCACTAATCTTTTTCTCTTCACATATCTATAGAAGATTTGGGAGTCAGTTTTTATGTTCCCAGCAAGCTTCCTCTCATACTCTATTTTCCCCCTCCTAATTAAACCCTTTTTCCTCCTCTGCTGAATTCTAAATTTCTCCCAGTCCTCAGGTTTGCTGCTTTTTCTGGCCAATTTATATGCCTCTTCCTTGGATTGAACACTATCCTTAATTTCCCTTGTTAGCCACAGTTGAGCCACCTTCCCCGTTTTATTTTTACTCCAGACCGGGATGTACAATTGTTGAAGTTCATCCATGTGATCATTAAATGTTTGCCATTGCCTATCCAACCCTTTAAGTATCATTCGCCAGTCTATTCTAGCCAATTCACGTCTCATACCATCGAAGTTACCTTTCCCTAAGTTCAGGACCCTAGTCTCTGAATTAACGGTGTCACTCTCCATGTTAATAAAGAATTCTACCATATTATGGTCACTCTTCCCCAAGGGGCCTCGCACAACAAGATTGCTAATTAATCGTTTCTCATTACACATCACCCGGTCTAGGATGGCCAGCCCTCTAGTTGGTTCCTCGACATATTGGTCTCCAAAACCATCCCTAATACACTCCAGGAAATCCTCCTCCACCGTATTGCTATCAGTTTGGTTAGCCCAATCAATATGTAGATTAAAGTCGCCCATGATAACTGCTGTACCCTTAATGTATGCATCCTTAATTTCTTGTTTGATGCTGTTCCCAACCTCACTACTACTGTTTGGTGGTCTGTACACAACTCCCACTAGCGTTTTCTGCCCTTTGGTATTCCGTAGCTCTACCCATACAGATTCCACATCATCCAAGCTAATGTCCTTCCTTACTATTGCGTTAATTTCCTCCTCCTTTTCCTTTCTGTCTATCCTTCCTGAATGTTGAATACCCCTGGATGTTGAGTTCCCAGCCTTGGGCACCCTGGGTCCGTAATGCCAATTATATCATATGCGTTAATAGCTGCCTGCGCAGTTAATTCGTCCACCTTATTATGAATACTCGCATTGAGGCTCAGAGCCTTCAGGCTTGTCTTTTTAACACACATTGCCCCTTTAGAATTTTGCTGTAATGTGACCCTTCAACAAGGTTCCACATGAGAGACTGTTAACAAAAATGAGAGCTCATGGAATTAGAGGGAACTTATTGACTTGGATAGAGACTTGGCTCAGAGGCAGGAGACAGAGAGTTGGAATAATGGGTAGGTTTCTCCCTATCTCTGTAATCTGTTATTTGGGACAGAATGACAGCACTTGGACAAGTATGAGCTGATCAGAGAGCCAGCGTGTGTATGTAAAGGTTAAGTCATGTCTAACGAACATTCCAAGCAAGATAAAATCCAACACTGCCTTCAGTGCGCCAGTGCAGCCTTCGGTCGCCTGAGGAAGAGAGTGTTTGAAGACCAGGACCTCAAACCCGGCATCATGCTCATGGTCTACATAGTAGTGATACCCGCTCTCCTATATGCTTCAGAGACATTGACTATATACAGCAGACACCTCAAAGCACTGGAGAAATACCACCAACGCTGTCTCTGCAAGATCCTGCAAATCCATTGGCAGGATAGTCGCACCAATGTCAGTGTTCTCGATCAGGCCAACATCCCCAGCATCAAAGCACTGACCACACTCGACCAGCTCCGTTGGGCAGGCCACATCGTCCACATGCCCGACACAAGACTCCCAAAGCAAGTGCTCTACTCGGAGCTCCGACTCCGGCAAGCGAGCCCCAGGTGGGCAGAGGAAACGCTTCAAGGACACCCTCAAAGTCTCCTTGAAAGAATGCAACATGCCCACCAACACCTGGGAATCCCTGGCCCAAGACCGCTCAAAATGGAGGAAAAGCATCCGGGAAGGCGCCGAACACCTTGAGTCTCTTCGCCGGGAGCAAGCGGAGACGAAGTGGAAGGAGCGCTCGACCACCCAGACACCCCACCCACCTGTTCCTTCAACCAATGTCCCTTCAACCACTGTCTGCCCCACCTGTGACAGAGACTGTAATTCCCGCATCGGACTCTTCAGTCACCTGAGAACTCACTTTTAGTGTGGAAGCAAGTCTTCCTCGACTCCGATGGACTGCCGAAGAAGAAGAATCTCCTCTAGCCCCCTCCCCCATCCCTCGAGATGTCTGCGCTCCTCTAATTCTGCCCTCTTGAGCATCCCTAATTATAATCGCTCAACCATCGGTGGCCGTGCCTTCTGTTGCCTGGGCCCCAAGCTCTGGAACTCCCTCCCTAAATGTCTCCGCCTCTTTACCTCTCTTTTGTCCTTCAAGACGCTCCTTAAAACCGACCTCTTTGACCCAGCTTTTGATCACCTGCGCTAATTTCTACTTATGCGGCTCGGTGTCAAATTTTTTATCTCATAATACTCTTGTGAAGCAACTTGGGACATTTCACTACGTTAAAGGCACTATATAAATGCAAGTTGTTGTTGTTGTTGGTACACAAATTGGCAGGATGTGACTGGTGGTGTCGCCTAGGGATCTGTTCTGGGACCGCAGCGTTTCCCTATATTTCTCAATGTTTTAGATGAAGGAATAGAGAGCCATATCCAAGGCTACTCACAAGACTACTTTCGGTGGCGAAGCAATGTAGATGGGAGCAGGAGGTTGCAAATGGACATTGATAGATTACCCGAGTGGGCAAAACTGTGGCAGATGAAGTTTAATATGGGGGAAGTGTGAGATTATCCACTTTGGACCTAAGAAAGAAAGATCAGAGTTTTTCTAAATGGTGAGAAGCCAGGAACTGTGGATGAGCAGAGACATTTAAAGGTCCAAGCACAGAATCACTAAAAGCTAGCGGACAGCTACAAAAAATAATTGCAAAGGCCAATGGAATGTTAGATCTTATCTCAAGAGGCTGGAATACAAAGGGTGGGAGTAATGCTGCAGCTGTACAGAGCTCTGGTTAGATCACAAATGGAATATTGCATTCAGCAGGGGACACAACCTCACTAAACCTCTCCGCCTCTATCTCCTCTTTTAAGATGCTCCTTAAAACTTACCTCTTTCACCTTCCCTAATATCTCCTTCTTTGGCTCAGTGCCAATGTTTATCTGATTATGCTGCTGTGAAGCGCCTTGGAACATTTTGCAGAAAATGGCAAAGATCTTAAAAATCTCTCATAAGAACATAAGAAATATGAGCAGGGGTAGGCCATTCGGCCCCTCGAGCCTGCTCCGCCATTCAATAAGATCATGGCTGATCTCATTCTGGACTCAGCTCCACTTCCCCGTCCACTCCCCATAACCCTTTATTCTCTTATCGTTCAAAAATCTGTCTATCTCCGTCTTAAATATATTCAGTGACCCAGCCTCCACAGCTCTATGGGACAGAGAATTCCACAGATTTACAACCCTCAGAGAGAAGAAATTCCTCCTCATCTCTATATTAAATAGGCGACCCCTTATTCTGAAACTATGCCCCCTAGTTCTAAATTCCTCCACGAGTGGAAATATCCTCTCTGCATCTACCTTGGCGAGCCTCCTCAGAATCTTATATGTTTCAATAAGATCACCTCTCATTCTTCTAAACTCCAATGAGTATAGGCTCAACCTACTCAACCTGCCTTCATAAGTCAACCCCTTCATCTCAGGAATCAGCCTCGTGAACCTTCTCTGAACAGCCTCTAATGTAAGTATATCCTTCCTTAAATACGGAGACCAAAACTGTACGCAGTACTCCAGGTGTGGCCTCACCAATACCCTGTACAGTTGTAGCAGGACTTCTCTGCTTCTATACTCTATCCCCCTTGCAATAAAGGCCAACATTCCATTTGCCTTCCTGATTACTTGTACCTGCATACTAACGTTTTGTGTTTCGTGCACATATACTGTGCCGTGTGGACTTGTTCCCGTATTTAGCCCACAATGAGTTCCTTAACTGTGCCGTGCCCCCAAAGAGATTGGAGGCCAAAGGGACAGAGCATGTCAGCGCACTCACTGCCGCTGCTCTGGTGCACCATCTAGTGGTCTGTTTAAGAATCACTCAGCAAGCTATCTGCTTGGTGGGCCCTCACAGTCCAGGACTGGTGGCTGACTGGGGATAGCAGAGACAGAATAGAATACCTTGCTTTCAAAAGTACCCTTGATGGCTCAGAGTGTTTATCCACTTAGTGACTGAGACATACAGACCAGAAGGTTCAACACCACCCTCTGTGTCTCCACCATTGTGACTCTCTCACCTGAGTCAGAAAGTGTGGGTTCAAGTCCTGTTGTCGAGATTTGAGCACATAATCTAAGCTAATGACAGACAAGTTAGCCTAATGGTGGTAGAGACAATAATCTGGGAAAATAATTAATTGGCATTTGGAAATGTATGGGCTAATAAATGATGGCCAGCATGAATTTGTTCCAAGGCAAATCATGTTTGAGTAACTTGATTTGAATCATTTGATGTAGTAACAGAGAGGGGTGATGAGGGTCGTGTGGTTAATGATGTGTATATGGACTTTCCCAAGGCTTTTGATAAAGTTCCACATGATAGACTTGTTAGCAACATGAAAGAGACAGGACCAAAGGGCAGTGGCAGCGTGGATACAATGTTGACTAAGGGACAGAAAGCAGGGAGCAGTATGGAAGATGGTAACAGACTTCAGGAGAACATAGAAATTTACAGCGCAGAAGGAGGCCATTCCGGCCCATCGTGTCCGCGCCGGCCGACAAAGAGCCGCACGACCCTTGGTCAACAGCCCTAAAGGTTACATATAAACCTATGAACAATGATGGAAAGGCAAAGAGCACCCAGCTCAACCAGTCCGTCTGACACAACTGCGACACCCCTTATACTGAAAACATTCTACACTCCACCCCAACCGGAGCCATGTGATCTCCTGGTAGAGGTAAAAACCAGATAAAAACCAATTTAGGGAGAAAAAATCTGGGAAAATTCCTCTCCTACCCATCCAGGCGATCGAAACTAGTCCAGGAGATCACTCTGGCCGTATTCTATTCCCTGCAGTACTTACCATTATATCTGCTCCGTCCAACAAAAGGTCATCTAGTCTAATCCCAATTACCAGCTTTAGGTCCATAACCCTGCAGGTTACTGCATTTTAGGTGCCCATCCAACCATCTCTTAAAGGTGGTGAGGGTTTCTGCATCCACCACTCTTCCAGGCAGCGAGTTCCAGATCCCTACAACCCTCTGTGTAAAGCAGCCCCCCCTCAAATCCCCTCCAAACCTTCCACCAACCACCTTAAAACGATGCTGCCTCGTAATAGACCCCTCCACCAATGGAAATAGACCCTTACTATCCACTATGTCCTGGGCCCTCAATATTTTGTACATCTCAATGAGGTCTCCTCTCAACCTTCTCTGTTACAATGAGAACAAACCCAGCCTATCCAATCTGTCCTCATAACTAAGATTCTCCATTCCAGGCAACATCCTAGTAAATCTCCTCTGCACCCTCTCTAGTGCAATCACATCCTTCCTTTAATACTGCGACCAGAACTGCATGTAGTACTCCAGCTGTGGCCTAACCAAAGTATTATACAATTTAAGCATAACCTCCCTGCTCTTATATTCTATGCCTTGGCCAATAAAGGCAAGCATTCCGTATGCCTTCTTAACCACCTTATCCACCTGGTCTGCTACTTTCAGGGATCTGTGGACAAGCATTCCAAGGTCCCTTTGTTCATCTACACTATTAAGTGGCCTACCACTTATTGTGTATACCCTATCCTTATTAGCCCTCCCAAAGTGCATCACCTCACACTTCTCCAAATTAAATTCCATTTGCCACTGCTCTGCCCACCTGACCAGTAGATTGATCTCTTCCTGCAGTCCATGACTTTCCTCTTCATTATCAACTACACAGCCAATTTTAGTGCCGTCTGCAAACTTCTTAATCATACTCCCTATATTCAAATCTAAATCGTTGATATATACCACAAAAAGCAAGGGACCCAGTACTGAGCCCTGCGGAACCCCACTGGAAACATCCTTCCAGTCACAAAAACATCCATCAACCATTACCCTTTGCTTCCTACCTCCAAGCCAATTTTGGATCCAACTTGATATTTTGCCCTGTATCCCATGGGCTTTAACCTTCATGACCAGTCTACCATGTGGGACCTTATCAAAAGCATTGCTAAAATCCATATATACTACATCGTATGCACCACCCTCATCGATCCTCTTGGTTACCTCCTCAAAAAATTCAATCAGGTTAGTCAGACTCGATCTTCCCTTAACAAATCCGTGCTGACTGTCCCTAATTAATCCTTTCCTTTCCAAATGCAGATTTATCCTGTCTTTCAGGATTTTTCCAATCATTTTCCCACCACTGAGGTTAGGCTGACAGGCCTGTAATTACTCGGCCTATCCCTTTCTCCTTCTTAAACAAGGGTACCACATTAGCAGTCCTCCAGTCCTCCGGCACCATGCCCAGATCCAAAGAGGACTGGAAAATGATGGTCAAGGCCACTGCTATTTCCGCTTTTACTTTGCTCAACAGCCTGGGATGCATTTCATCCGAGCCTGGGGACATATCTACTTTCAAAGCTGCTAAATCCCTTAATAATTCCTCTCTCACTATATTTATTTCATCCAGAATATCACACTCCTCCTCGATAGCAGTATCTGCATTACCCCTTACCTTTGTGAAAACAGACGCAAAGTATTCGTTAAGAACCCTCCCAACATTTTCTGCCGCCACACAAAGATTACCCTCATGGTCTCTAATAGGCCCTACCCTTTCTTTAGTTACCCTCTTACTCTTAATATATTTAAAGAACATCTTAGGGTTTTCCTTAATTTTACTGGCCAAGAATTTCTCGTGCTCTCTCTTAGCATTCCTAATATCCTTTTTAATTTTGCCTCTTAACTTTCTATATTCCTCTAAAGATTCTACAGTATTTAGCCATTGATATATGACATCAGCGTCCCTTTTTTTCTTAATCCTCCCCTGTAAGTCCCTAGTCATCCAAGGGGCTCTAGAATTATTTTCCCCAGCCTTTTTCTTTAGGGGCACATGTTTGGTCTGAGCCCTCCGGATCTCCTCCTTGAATGCCTCCCACTGTTCCGACACTGATTTACCCACAAGTAGCTGTTTCCAGTCCACCAAGGCCAAATCACTCCTTAACTTAGCAAAATTAGCTTTTCCCCAATTCGGAATTTTTATTCCAGGCCTATTCTTGTCCTTATCCATAACCAACTTGAATCTGATTGTATTATGGTCACTGGCCCCCAAGTGCTCTCCCACTAATACCCCTTCAACCTGCCCAGCTTCATTCCCCAAAACTAAATCCAAGACCGCCCACTTTCGTGTTGGGCTTGCTACATACTGACTAAAAAAGTTCTCTTGAATGCATTTTAAGAATTCTGCACCCTCTATATTCTTCACACTAAATTTGTCCCAATTAATATTTGGATAGTTAAATTCCTCTACTATTACTACCCTATGGTTTTTGGACTTCACAGCAATTGGCCTACATATTTGCTCCTCAATCTCCCTCCCACTGTTTGGGGGTCTATAATACACGCCCAGCAGTGTGATCGCCCCTTTTTTATTTTTCAATTCGACCCATATGGCCTCATTTGGTGATCCCTCTAATATATCATCCAATATATCAGAGAGACAGACTATTATCTGAATGGTGACAGATTAGGAAAAGGGCAGGTGCAAAGAGACCTGGGTGTCATGGTACATCAGTCATTGAAGGTTGGCATGCAGGTACAGCAGGCGGTTAAGAAAGCAAATGGCATGTTGGCCTTCATAGCGAGGGGATTTGAGTACAGGGGCAGGGAGGTGTTGCTACAATTGTACAGGGCCTTGGTGAGGCCACACCTGGAGTATTGTGTACAGTTTTGGTCTCCTAACCTGAAGAAGGACATTCTTGCTATTGAGGGAGTGCAGCGAAGGTTCACCAGACTGATTCCCGGGATGGCGGGACTGACCTATCAAGAAAGACTGGATCAACTGGGCTTGTATTCACTGGAGTTCAGAAGAATGAGAGGGGACCTCATAGAAACGTTTAAAATTCTGACGGGGTTAGACAGGTTAGATGCAGGAAGAATGTTCCCAATGTTGGGGAAGTCCAGAACCAGGGGACACAGTCTAAGGATAAGGGGGAAGCCATTTAGGACCGAGATGAGGAGGAATTTCTTCACCCAGAGAGTGGTGAACCTGTGGAATTCTCTATCACAGAAAGTTGTTGAGGCCAATTCACTAAATATATTCAAAAAGGAGTTAGATGTAGTCCTTACTACTAGGGGAATCAAGGGGTATGGTGAGAAAGCAGGAATGGGGTACTGAAGTTGCATGTTCAGCCATGAACTCATTGAATGGCGGTGCAGGCTAGAAGGGCCGAATGGCCTACTCCTGCACCTATTTTCTATGTTTCTATGTTTCTATCCTTCCTCACCGCTGTAATATTTTCTTTAATCAGTACCACAACCACTCCCCCCCCTTTTTACCCCCCTCTCTATCTTGTCTAAAAATCCTGTAACCACGAATATTGATCTGCCAAACCTGCCCCTCTTTCAGCCATGCCTCTGTAATGGCTATAATATCTTACTCCCAAGTGTCTACCTGTGCTCTTAGCTCATCTGCCTTATTCGCTATACTCCTTGCATTAAAGTATATACCATTCATAGACCGACTGGTGAAATGGACAGATGAAATTTAACACAGAGGAGTTTTGGTAGGAGGAATGAGGAGAGGTAATATGAAATAAAGGGTACAATGTTAAAGGGGGTGCAGGAACAGACCTGGGGCTGTAGGTACACAAACCTTTGAAGGTGGCAGGGCAAGTTGAGAGGGCTGTTAAGAAAGCATCTGGGATCGTTGGCTTTATTAATCGAGGAATGGAGGACAAAGGCAAGGAAGTTCTGCTAAACCTTTATAAAACACTGGTTCGGCCCTAGCTGCAGTATTGTGTTCAATTCTGGGCATTACACTTTGGGAAGGATGTCCAGGCCTTGGAGCGGGTGCAGAGAGGATTTACTGCAATGGTACTTGGGATGATGGACTTCAGTTATGTGGGGAGACTGGAGAAGCCGGGGTTGTTCTCCTTAGAGCAGTGAGGTTAACAGGAGATTTGATGGAGGTGCTCACAATCATGGACGGTTGTGATAGAGTAAATAAGGAGAAACTGTTTCCAGTGGCAGAAGTGTCGGTAACCAGAGGACACTTATTTAAGGTGATTGGCCAAAGAACCAGAGGCAGTGTGAGGGATAAAAATGTACAGAGCGAGTTGATGCGATCTGGAACACACGGCCTGAAAGGGTGGTGGAAGCAGATTCAAAAGTAAGTTTCAAAAGGGAATTGGGACAAATACTTGAATGAAAAAACTTGCGGGGCTATGGGGAAAGAGCTGGGTAGTATGAAAAAATTGGATCGCTCTTTCAAAGAGCCGGCATGGGCATGATGGGCTGAACGGCCTTCTTTTGTGCTGTAAGATTCTATCAGCTAACACTCCAGTGCAGTACTGACAGAGTGCTGCACTTTTGGAGGTGCTGTCTTTCAAAATGGGATGATAAACTGAGGCCCCGTCTGCTCTCTTAGGTGGATGATAAAGATCTCATGGTACTATTTGAAGAAGAGCAGGGGAGTTCTCTCCGGTGTCCTGGCCAATATTTATCTCTCAACCAATATTACTATAGCAGATTATCTGGTTACTCATCATCATCATTGGCAGTCCCTCGGAATCGAGCAAGACTTGCTTCCACTCTAAAAATGAGTCCTTAGGTGGCTGAACAGTCCAATACGAGAGCCACAGTCCCTGTCACAGGTGGGACAGATAGTTGAGGGAAGGGGTAGGTGGGACTGGTTTGCCGCACGTTCCTTCCGCTGCCTGCGCTTGGTTTCTGCATGCTCTCGGCGATGAGACTCGAGGTGCTCAACACCCTCCCAGATGCACTTCCTCCACTTAGGGTGGTCTTTGGCCAGGGACTCCCAGGTGTCAGTGGGGATGCTGCACTTTATCAGGGAGGCTTTGAGGGTGTCCTTATAATGTTTCCTCTGCCCACCTTTGGCTCGTTTGCCGTGAAGGAGTTCCAAGTACAGCACTTGCTTTGGGAGTCTCATGTCTGGCATGCGAACAATGTGGCCTGCCCAGCAGAGCTGATCAAGTGTGGTCAGTGCTTCAATGCTGGGGATGTTGCCCTGGTCGAGGACGCTAATGCTGGTGTGTCTGTCCTCCCAGGGGATTTGTAGGATCTTGCGGAGACATCGTTGGTGGTATTTCTTCAGCGGCTTGAGGTGTGTACTGTACATGGTCTATGTCTCTGAGCCATACAGGAGGGCGGGTATTACTACAGCCCTGTAGACCATGAGCTTGGTGGTAGATTTGAGGGCCTGGTCTTCGAACACCCTTTTCCTCAGGCGGCCGAAGGCTGCACTGGCGCAATGGAGACGATGTTGGATCTCGTCGTCAATGTCTGCTCTTGTTGATAAGAGGCTCCCGAGATATGGGAAATGGTCCACGGTGTCCAGGGCCGCGTCGTGGATCTTGATGACTAGGGGGCAATGCTGTGCAGCGAGGACAAGCTGGTGGAGGACCTTTGTCTTATGGATGTTTAGCATAAGGCCCATGCTTTCGTACGTCTCAGTAAATACGTCGACTATGTCCTGGAGTTCAGCCTCTGTATATGCGCAGATGCAGGCATCGTCTGCATACTGTAACTTGATGACAGAGGTTGGGGTGATCTTGGATCTGGCCTGGAGATGACGAAGGTTGAACAGGTTCCCACTGGTTCTATAGTTTAGCTCCACTCCAGCGGGGAGCTTGTTGACTGTGAGGTGGAGCATGGCGGCGAGGAAGATTGAGAAGAGGGTTGGGATAATGATGCAGCCCTGTTTGACCCCAGTCCGGACGTGGATTGGGTTTGTAATGGATCCGTTGGTCAGGATCACGGCCTGCATGTCATTGTGAAGCAGGCGGAGGATGGTGACGAACTTTTGGGCGCATCCGAAACGGAGGAGGACGCTCCATAGACCCTCGCGGTTGACAGTGTCAAAGGCCTTTGTAAGGTCGAAGCAGGCCAGGCTGGCGTTGTATCTCCTGTGCTTTCTCCATCCACCATCTGTTCTTTAGG
This sequence comes from Pristiophorus japonicus, assembly GCF_044704955.1. Taxonomy (NCBI): domain Eukaryota; kingdom Metazoa; phylum Chordata; class Chondrichthyes; family Pristiophoridae; genus Pristiophorus; species Pristiophorus japonicus. Next base: position 96,758,199 of record NC_091989.1, on the reverse strand, counting down.
TCCCGAGTTTTTTGTTGGACCTTAGCCGTGAGCCGTCTGTAATGTTGCTTTGCTGATCCCGAGTTGGGTTGTTGCTTGAGGCTCAGAAATGCCCTGCGCTTGTGATCTATTAGCTCTTGAATCTCCTGATCGTTCTCATCAAACCAGTCCTGGTGTTTCCTGGTTGAATGACCGAGCGTCTCTTTGCAGGCACTGGTTATGGAGGCCTGGAGGGCAGACCAAGCACTGTGGGCATTCTACGTCTCGGGGTCATCAATGCACGCCAGGTTAGCTGTGAGACGCTGACTGTATAGGGTTCTCTTAGCTGAATCTTTAAGTGCCCCGGCATTGATTGTTTTGTGGCACTGCTTCTGCTGCCCCCTCCACTTTGGGGCTATGTTGATGTCAATGATGGATCTGGTTCCCATCACATTGCTGTTTGTGGGAGCTTACTGTGTACAAATTGGTTGCCGCCATTCCTACATTACAACATTTGCCACATTTCAAAGGTTCTTAGTTGGCTGTAGAGCACTTTGGGACATCCTGAGGTTGTAAGAGGTGCTATAGAAATGCAAGCTCTTTCTTTCTGTTTTACTTTTATCATCTGACTGAGCTCCCTGATGTCAGCTGATACCTGCCTGCTACAATTGGCCTCAGTGCCTCTGGGCTAGAGGAGAGAATCATCCTCCCATGGCTCCTGCTCTCTGGACTGGGTGGGAAGCTGGAAGCTGTGGACCTGGACCCATCCCTCTGGGGAGGAGGCCACAAAGGAGCATAAGCAGTACTGGAGGGATACACGGGGAGGCCAGGAGCAAATTTACCCCCACAAAGGGTTATCTGGACATAGAGCGCTTCACCACAGATGGCCATTGAAGCTGGTGGCATTTAAGAGGGAATTCAATAAACACTTAAAGAAGAAATAATATTAAAGGGTTGAGGGAAAGAGCGGGATAATGAGATTAGAGTAGACAGCTCCGTAGTAACATATATACAGGCACAAGGCCCCGCTGACTGCATGGCCTCCTTCAATATTTCAATTTCTATCATTCATTATTGGCCCTAACCCTAAAGAAGAGCAGGAAAGTTGTCCCCAGTTTGGCTGAGAGTCAGCGTTCTCACCTCTGAGTTGGAAGGTTGTGGGTTCAAGTCCCTCTTCAGAGACTTGAGCACAGAGGGCTCAATTTTCCCGGGTCATCTGTGCCCTTTTTTTTGGCGTAGGTATTTGAATCAAAGTTTCCTCCACCACTGGGACCCGCAGCCTAGGATGGTCGGAAACTAGAGAATGTCCCACCAGCACTCAAACCACTCGTCACGGAAGGGGCTGGCACCTCAATGGGCAGCACCTACACCTCCTCTAAGGTCAATAAAACAGGGGGGGGTTTCATCCATCTCCATCCCCTCCCCCTCCTCCTCATCCCCATGCTCTTGGTCTGGAAGGTGGAATTGGAAGATGTTCTCTTTAGGCTTGTCCTCGTCAGACTATGGAATTTGCAGGACTTACCCTCTCCCTCGAGTGTGGGCCCAGCTTGTGCAGAGGTGGTTGCTTTTCCAGGCAGGACCCATCAAAACAGCGACCCTGTCTTCTAAGGGTGTCGAGCCTCCTCCTGTTCGAGTTCTTTCCCTTTTATTATGTGCCACCTTCCTCTGTAAAGATGAAAATATAACTTTTTAGAGAGAGTGTCTTTCTGCTGGGTGGGACATATACAGCTGGTCACATTTACAATTACAATTTCAGTGAATAAATGAAAATATTACTTACACTAGCTACTTGACCAAGGTCCTGCCACTTCTCTTTACACTGGCCTCCAGACCTCGGGGTGGTCACCATTGTACAGTAATCTTCTGCAAGTTGGTTCCAGCGTTTCTTCATTTCTTTGGGTGGAACTTTTATGTGACCTCTGCTGGTGTCCAGCTCCTGCCATCTGGTCTCAATCACAGTAACTAGTGACTCCACTTCATCCTGTAAGACATTCTTGGTCCTTGCACCGCGCTGCATCTTGTACTGCTGCAGATCCAATTTTTCCAATGCTCTCACACAGGACTCAACATTGTCACACCCACAACTAACTCGTTAAAAATGGCCGATTGCCAACCTGGAGCTGTACTGCGCATGCGCGTCCATTGGAATCTGTGCATGCGCAGAAGATGCGGCATCATTTTTTCGGCGCAGACAGCAGGCTCCACCCCTCAAGGCGACTGGACAGGCTGCGTGGCAGCAAATTTGAAAAGTACATCGGGGAAACTTGGGACAAATATTTATGGCGCATTTCTGGCATAGAAAAATGGATGTAACTCTGGCAATACGTCAAAAAACAGGCTTGGGGAAAATTGAGCCCATAAATTTAGGCTGACACTTCAGTGCAGTGCTGAGGGAGCACTGCACTGTTGGAGGTGCCGTCATTTGGAGGAGATGTTAAACCGAGGCCCTGTCTGCTCTCAGGTGGACGTAAAAGATCCCATGGTACTATTTCGAAGAGGAGCAAGGGAGTTATCCCCGGTGTCTTGGCCAATATTTATCCCTCAAGCAACATAACAAAAGAACAGATTATCTGGTCACTATCACATTGCTGTTTGTGGGAGCTTGCTGTGCGCAAATTGGCTGCCACATTTCCTACATTATGACAGTGACTACACTCCAAAAGTACTTCATTGGCTGTAAAGCGCTTTGTGACATCCGGTGGTCGTGAAAGATGCTATATAAATGCAAGTCTTTTTTTCTTAAGAGCTGGCAGACTATTGGACCATGGAGGCCATCACAACTGAGCTTGATCTTGTTCTCACTAGACATCCAGACAAGATGCTGGATTGTGATGCTCTGTGGGGAAACCCTGGCTGATTTTGTTCCCCTCCCAAGTCCCGTGGCCGACGATAGCTTCCCAGCGTCAGCCCCGGCAAATATCAGTGCGAGGTCGGGAACTGTGCATTCACCCACCGAGCCAATGGGTGAGGGGTGGCCAAGGTCAAGTCGGTTTAACCCAACCACCTGACCTTGCTGCAACAAAGAGGGAAGCTCTCCTCTCTGCACCTCTGTTATGTCCGCTGCATAAATAAAACCGTCTTTTTCCACCTCCGTAACATCGCCCGTCTCCACCCTTGCCTCAGCTCATCCGCTGCTGAAGCCCTCATCCATGCCTTTGTTACCTCAAGACTTGACTATTCCAAGGCACTCCCAGCTGGCCTCCCAAGTTCTACCCTATGTAAACTAGAGGTGATCCAAAACTTGACTGCCCGAGTCCTAACTCGCACCAAGTCCCGCTCACCCATCCCCCTGTGCTCGCTGACCTACATTGGCTCCCGGTTAAGCAACACCTCGATTTCAAAATTCTCATCCTTGTTTTCAAATCCCTCCCTATCTCTGTAATCTCCTCCAACCCCACAACCCCCCGAGATGTCTGCGCTCCTCTAATTCTGCCCTGCTGAGCATCCCTGATTATAATCACTCAACCATCGGTGGCCGTGCCTTCTGTTGCCTGGGCCCCAAGCTCTGGAACTCCCTCCCTAAACCTCCCTGCCTCTCTACTTTTCTTTCCTCCTTTAAGACGTTCCTTAAAACTTACCTCTTTGACCAAGCTTTTGGTCACCTGCTGTAATTTCTTCTTGTGTGGCTCGGTGTTAAATTTTTTTGTTTTGATTTACAACACTTCTGTGAAGCGCCTTGGGACATTTTACTACATTAAAGGCGCTCTATAAATACAAGTTGTTGTTGTTATGTGGTTAGATAATGGTGACCATCTCCCGTCTCGCGTTCCCTTAAAGACCCCGAAAGCACTGCGACATAGCCCCTTTAAATGGTTGCGGGTCGTGGCTTTTACTTTGTAAGTTGAAGCCCCCGGTGTTGAAATTTTAGTCCTAAGCCTATCGATCTAACTAATCCCTGTCAGCCCTTCCTGTTAACTCTCTACCTGAGCCAGAATGGCATCAGATAAGATTCAGTCACTCTCGGGGAGGACTGTTTGCTTTAGCAGTGACCCCTGAGGAGACAGGTCAACGACCTTGCGGTGACCCCTGCTGATACTGCGAGGCCGAGTTCCACGGGCCTTTCACACAAGGCCATAGAGAAAGCAAAGGGCAGTGCAGCCAGCAATCGCGGCAGGCAAACAAATTGGCTGATTGTTTCTGCAGATTACCGGCGTGATCTGTCATAACGTTGGGTCCAATTCTGCCCGACGAGCCCGTCAGCCAATCGGGGGCACTCTCGGGGAGGCTACGTTTCTGGTGGCTCAGTGGTTGAATGCACCACCTAATTTGGTACTGAACCCCACAGAGCACAAAGGTCCCAGACTCAGGACTCGGGCTGTGCTGAGTTGACGCATCTCAGCCAGATTCGCTATTGGGCGGCTACAGTTAGAAGGCAAGTCCTTTAACAATTGGCCTCAGTGGTGCTTGGACCCGGGAGGGGTAAAATCAACCAGGGCTCCATGTGCGTGCGAGTGTGTATGTGTGTAATGCATGTGTGTATGTATGTAATTGCAGAGCGACGTGACCGGGGCCCAGGAGAGGTGTGAGTTCGGGGCCCAGAAGAGGCAAGGGCCCAGGGGCAGCACGGGCCAGCCCACACTGCGATATGTGTGAGCGCTGGGTCCGTTCAACAGAGCAGGTCTCCAGTTGTCTTGGTTAATCTTTGCCACCGGACCAAGACCTAGCTCTGTCAAGCCCGTGTGGTGGCTGGTGTGCAACAGTCACCACACATTAAAAAATCCATGCACAGGCATCTTCCACCCTTCAACATGTAGTTCGGGATCTGGAATATTAGGTTCTTCATTTAAACACCTGTGAACTCATTGAACTCATCCCTTTTTGGCGTGGAAGCAAGTCATCCTCGATTCGAGGGACTGCCAAAGAAGGCACCATATGAGTGTACTCCATGTGTGTGTGTATGTATGTATGTGTACGTGTGCACGTGTGTGTGCATCGGTAGGCGTGTATATGCGTGTGTGTATCTATAGGCGTGTACATGTGTGTGTGTGTGTGTGTGTGAGAGTGTGTGTGTGTCTGTGTGTGTGTCTGTGTGTGTGTGTGTGTGTGAGAGTGTGTGTGTGAGTGTGTGTGTGTGTGTGAGTGTGCGTGTGTGTGTGAGAGTGTGTGTGTTTGTGTCTGTGTGTGTATTTGTGTGTGAGTGTGTGAGCGTGTGTGTGTGAGTGTGTGTGTGTCTGTGTGTGTATTTGTGTGTGTGAATGTGTGTGTGTGAGTATGTGTGTGTGTGTCTATGTGTGTGAGTGTGTGTGTGTCTGTGTGTGTGTATTTGTGTGTCAGTGTGTGTGTATGAGTGTGTGTGTGAGTGTGTATGTGTGTGTGTGAGTGTGTGTGTGTATGAGTGTGTGTGAGTGTGTGTGAGTGAGTGTGAGAGTGTGTGTGTGTGTGTGTCTGTGTGTGTGAATGTGTGAGTGTGAGTGTGTGTCTGTGTGTGTATTTGTGTGTGAGAGTGTGAGCGTGTGTGTCTGTGTGTGTCTGTGTGTGTGTCTGTGTATGTGAGTGTGAGTGTGTGTGTGTGTGTGTCTGTGTGTCTGTGTGTGTATTTCTGTATGAGAGTGTGAGTGTGTGTGTGTGTGTCTGTGTGTGTATTTGTGTGTGAGCGTGTGTGTGTGAGTGTGTGTGTGTCTGTGTGTGTATTTGTGTGTGTGAGTGTATGTGTGTGTGTGTGAGTATGTGTGTGTGTGTCTATGTGTGTGAGTGTGTGTGTGTCTGTGTGTGTGTCTGTGTGTGTATTTGTGTGTGAATGTGTGTGTGTCTGTGTGTGTATTTGTGTGTGACTGTGAGTGTGTGTGTGAGAGTGTGTGTGTCTGTATGTGTGAGTGTGTGTGTATGAGTGTGCATGTGAGTGTGAGAGTGTGTGAGTGTGTATGTGTGTGTGTGTATGAGTGTGTGAGTGTGTGTGTGTGTGTGAGTGTGTGTGTTTGTGTGTATCTGTGTTTGTGTGTGTGAGTGTGAGTGTGTGTGTGTCTGTGTGTGTGAGTGTGAGTGTGTGTCTGTGTGTGTGTCTGTGTGTGTGTGAGTGTGTGTGTGTGTATGTGAGTGTGTGTGTGTGAGTGTGTGTGAGTGTGTGAGTGTGAGTGTGTGAGTGTGTATGTGTGTGTGTGAGTGTGTATGTGTGTATGTGTATGAGTGTGTGAGTGAGTGTGTGTGAGTATGAGAGTGTGTGTGTGTATCTGTGTGTGTGAGTGTGAGTGTGTGTGTGTGTGTGTGTGTATTTGTGTGTGTGAGTGTGAGTGTGTGAGTGTGTGTGTGAGTGTGTGTCTGTGTGTGTGTGTGAGTGTGTGTGTGTGTCTGTGTGTGTGTCTGTGTGTGTGAGTGTGAGTGTGTGAGTGTGTCTGTGTGAGAGAGTGTGTGTGTGTGTGTGTGTGTATGAGTGTGTGTATTTGTGTGTCAGTGTGTGTGTATGAGTGTGTGTGTCAGTGTGTTTGAGTGTGTGAGTGTGTGTGTATGGGTGTGTGTGAGTGTGTATGAGTGTGTGAGTGAGTGTGTGTGAGTGAGTGTGAGAGTGTGTGTGTGTGTGAGTGTGTATGTGTGTGTGTGTGTCTAAACCCGTCAGAATTTTAAACGTTTCTATGAGATCCCCTCTCATTCTTCTGAACTCCAGTGAATACAAGTCCAGTTTTGATCCAGTCTCTCTTGATATGTCAGTCCCGCCATCCCTTTCAGGTGCTGAACATTGTAATCAATCTGATCAGGAGACATCCAGAGAGATTCTGGTACCAGGTAGTCTCAGGTGGATGTAAAAGATCCCATGGCACTATTTTGAAGAAGAGCAGGGGAGTTATCCCCAGTGACCTGGCCAATATTTATCCCTCAATCAACATAACAAAAAAATAGATTTTCTGATCACTATCACATTTCTGTTTGTGGGAGTTTGCTGTGCACAAATTGGTTGCTGCGTTTCCCACATTACAACAGTGACTACACTCCAAAAACAAAATGACTTCATTGGCTGTAAAGCATCTTTGGACCTCCTGAGGTCATGAAAGGCGCTATATAAATTCACATCTTTCTTCATAACTGGCGAATGACAGGGGGCTGATTACTAAGGTGGGCTGTGTGGTCTGTGGGTATGTTAGTCTACGTTTTAAAATAATTCCCCTAAAGTTGTGTTAGTGCAGAGAACGGCCCAAGCAGCTGGCTGGCCCTGTGTTTCCCTCTGCACCGGCAGCCTCTCTCAGGGCGGGTCACGTCACATGGCTCAGAAAGCAGCCCCTCTCCTGTGTATTCAAGGAGCTTAGAGGATTTGTATCCATTACACACCTCATTTCCGCCTCATACACAGAAACATAGAAGATAGGTGCAGGAGTAGGCCATTCGGCCCTTCGAGCCTGCACCACCATTCAATAATATCATGTCTGATCAAAGTATATATATATTTTTTTTGACAACAAAGTGAAAATTTAGGAGGTTGCAGATGTGTCCAGCTGTTCGGTTGACTGAGCCCATAGACCAGGCCCCATTGTGACTGAGTCCATAGACCAGGCCCGACTGTGACTGGACCCATAGACCAGGCCCCATTGTGACTGGGCCCATAGACCCTGCCCCATTGTGACTGAGCCCATAGACCAGGCCCGACTGTGACTGGACCCATAGACCCTGCCCCATTGTGACTGGACCCAAAGACCAGGCCCCATTGTGACTGGGCCCATAGACCCTGCCCCATTGTGACTGAGCCCATAGACCAGGCCCGACTGTGACTGGGCCCATAGACCAGGCCCGACTGTGACTGGGCCCATAGACCAGGCCCCATTGTGACTGGGCCCATAGACCAGGTCCCATTGTGACTGAGCCCATAGACCAGGCCCCATTGTGACTGGGCCCATAGACAAGGCCTCATTGTAACTGAACCCATAGACCAGGCCCCATTGTAACTGAACCCATAGACCCGGCCCCATTGTGACTGAGCCCATAGATCAGGCCCCATTGTGACTGGGCCCATAGACCAGGCCCCATTGTGACTGAGCCCATAGACCAGGCCCCACTGTGACTGGGCCCATAGACCAGGCCCCATTGTGACTGGGCCCATAGACCCGGCCCCATTGTGACTGAGCCCATAGACACTGCCCCATTGTGACTGGGCCCATAGACCAGACCCCATTGAGACTGGGCCCATAGACCAGGCCCCATTGTGACTGAGCCCATAGACCAGGCCCCATTGTGACTGAGCCCATAGACCAGGCCCCATTGTGACTGGGCCCATAGACCAGGCCCCATTGTGACTGGGCCCATAGACCAGACCCCATTGTGACTGAGATTATAGACCAGGCCCGATTGTGACCGGACAGTGCTGTCCAGGCCCGATTATGACCGGACCATGCTGTCCCGGCCCAATCCACCCTAATTTGTGCTGAGTGAGCTGATCTCTTAGCCAACAGCAGGGGTCAGGGGTCGTACATTCTGCCTCAGTGCAGTTAGCTTAGCAAGGGCCATTAAATGAGCCGGAGTTTGTGCTCTTGATTGCTCTCCCGCCAGCACATGCGAGTGGATGGACTGCCGGTGAGGCTGGGATTGGACTCAGTTGTGAGGCATCCCATGGTTAAATAGACCAACGCCACACATGGGGAATGGCCACAGGGACCAGATATGTTCGCCTGGTGAGTAGCCGCAGGAGCTGTGCTTCTGTTTTGAAGGACCTACGGACCCCCAGAGCACCTTCTTCACTTTGGAGCTTGCAGAGAGTGGGGGCAGTTATAGAGTGTCAGCTGTGGCTCAGTGGGTAGCACTCTTGCCTCTGGGTCAGAAGGTTGTGGGTTCAAGTCCCACTCCATAGACATGAGCAATAGTTCAGGCTGCCACTCCAGTGCTGCACTGTTGGAGGTGCCCCCTTTTGGATGAAACATTAAACTGAGGCCCTGTCTGCTCTCTCAGCTGGATGTATAAGATCCCAAGGCTGTAATTCGGAGCCCTGCATTTATCCCCGGTGTCCTGGCCAATATTTATCCCTCAATCAACATAACAAAAAAATAGATTATCTGATCACTATCACATTGCTGTTTGTGGGAGCTTGCTGTAGGCAAATTGGCTGCTGCATTTCCCACATTACAACAGTGACTACACTTCAAAAGTATTTTATTGTCCTGAGGTCCTAAAAGGTGCGACATAATTGCAAGTCCTTCTTTGTTAAAGGTGCTTTGTATTTGGTTTAATGGGGTATTTGGTGCCACTAAAAATCAGGCCTTCCCAGTCATGAAGCCTGAAAGTTTACTCTGGGCAGGGGCGGACTGACTCCCCCAAACCAACACGGGATTCTCAGGGATAAGTGGGAGAGGGGGGCTGGTGGGACTTATAATATAGTGCTCTGGAATCATTCGCGGGTCACTCCGCCCCTGACTCTGGGGGGGCCATCAGCCGAGCGAGAGCCTTGCATGGGGAGCACGCAGCACAACCGGTGCGAACCGATAGGTTGCAGGCTGCCCCAGGCCTCGGTTGACCTCACAACCTTCCTTCTCACACTAGCTTTTCCCAGCCCTCCTAGCCGGTGACTTACATCTCTGCTTGGGCTCGGCACGGTGTCAGTGGAATTACCCCCCTCCCCCCCAGGGGAGCCTCGGCAACCCACGGACCGCACGGCCTGAGTGGCTACAATATCTGACATCCTTTGGAGGACGTCAGTGGCCAACAGGCCACCACAAGTAACCATAGCAACTGGGCTGTCTGCGTGCCCAGAGGCTAAAGTAGACCACTGGAGGCCTACGAGCACAGAACCGAGAGTATTAGACAGTGAGGAAATACATCCCTGGGCTCTGCGTCTGGAGACATTTATTTCATATGATTCCAAACCACATTACACGTTGTAAAACCTTGACTTTGATGGTGAGCTGATGCTGTGAGTGGAGAGTGGGATGGCTCCGGCCTACATTTGCTCTGTGTTTCTTTGCTTTGTCAAGAGATTTATGCCACCCTTGACCTTTGGGTATGTTTTCTCAGGAAGGCGGAATAATAGACAGGTGTGTGCAATAAAGCCAGTGACCGAGTGATGGATTAGTAGCAAAAAATTTCAAAGAGAGAAAGATTTAAGGGAAAGGACGATCTTGTTGCTCTCATTTTATCTGTCTTATTTTAGTGTCAGCTGTGGCTCAGTGGGTAGTACACGCGCCTCTGACAATTCCATTATTTGACATAAAATCATCATAGCCAGTCCCTCGGAATCGAGGAAGACTTTCTTCCACTCCTAAAGTGAGTCCTTTGGTGGCTGAACAGTCCGATACAAGAGTCACAGACCCTGTCGCAGGTGGGACAGACATTCGTCGGGGGAAAGGGGGGTGTTGGGACTGGTTTGCCACGCGTTCCTTCCGCTGCCTGCGTTTGACCTCTTCACGCTCGTGGCGTTAAGATTTGAAGAGCTCAACGCCCTCCCGGATGCACTTTCTCCACCTCGAGCAGTCTTCGGCCAGGGTCTCCCAGGTGTCAGTGGTGATGTTGCACTTTATCAGGGAGGCTTTGAGGGTGTCCTTGACCCGTTTCCGCTGCCCACCTTTGGCTCGTTTGATGTGAAGGAGCTCCGCATAGAGCAATTGCTTAGGGAGTCTCGTATCTGGCATGAGAACTATGTGGCCTGCCCAGTGAAGCTGATCGAGTGTGGTCAGTGCTTCAATGCTGGGGATGTTGACCTGGTCGAGGACACTGATGTTAGTGCGCCTGTCATCCCAGGGGATTTGCAGGATCTTGCGGAGACATCGTTGGTGATATAGCTCCAGTGACTTGAGGTGTCTTCTGTACATTGTCCATGCCTCTGATCCATACAGGAGGGTGGGTATTACTACAGCCCTGTAGACCATGAGCTTGGTGGTAGATTTGAGGGCCTGGTCTTCAAACACGCTTTTTCTCAGGCGGCCGAAGGCTGCACTGGCACACTGGAGGCGATGTTGAATCTCCGCATCAATGTCTGCCTTTGTTGATAGTAGGCTCCCGAGGTATGGGAAATGGTCCACATTGTCCAGGGCCGTGCCGTGGATCTTGATGACTGGGGGGGCAGTGCTGTGCGGCGAGGACAGGCTGGTGGAGGACCTTTGTCTTACGGATATTAAGCATAAGGCCCATGCTTTCATACACCTCAGTAAATACATCGGCTATATCCTGGAGTTCAGCCTCTGAATGTGCACAGACGCAGGCGTCGTCCGCGTAATGCAGCTCAACGACAGAGGTTGGGGTAATCTTGGACCTGGCCTGGGGGTGGCGTCGGTTAAACAACTTCCCACTGGTTCTGTAGTTTAGTTCCACTCCAGCGGGGAACTTGTTGACAGTGAGGTGGAGCATGGCGGCGAGGAAGATTGAGAAAAGGGTTGGAGCGATGATGCAGCCCTGTTTGACCCCGGTCCGGACGTGGATTGGGTCTGTGGTGGATCCGTTGGTAAGGATCACGGCCTGCATGTCGTCATGAAACAGACGAAGGATGTTGACAAACTTTTGGGGGCATCCAAAACGGAGGAGAACGCTCCATAGACCCTTGCGGTTGACAGTGTCAAAGGGCTTTGTAAGATCGAAAAAGGCCATGTATAAGGGCTGGTGCTGTTCCCTGCATTTTTCCTGCAGTTGTCGCGCTGCAAAGATCATGTCCGGTGTGCCCCGTAGGGGACGAAATCCACACTGCGACTCCGGGAGGAGCTCCTTGGCCACAGGGAGAAGATGGTTGAGGAAAACTCTAATGACAACCTTCCCAGTGGCTGATAGCAGGGAGATTCCCCTATATTTGCCACAGTCGAACTTGTCCCCTTTTTAAAGATGGTCACGATCTCTGCATCTCTGAGAGCTCCCAGGATGCTGTTCTCCCTCCAGATGAGAGAGATGAGGTCATGTATCCGCGCCAACAGCGCCTCTCCGCCATACTTTAGCGCCTCAGCAGGAATTCCATCCGCACCAGAAGCCTTGTTATTCTTGAGCTGTTTTATGGCTTTGTCTACCTCGTGCAACGTTGGAGTTTCACTGAGGTGGTGGCGGGTCACATGCTGCGGGATGGAGTCGAGAACACCCGAGTCAAAGGCAGAGTCTCGATTGAGGAGATCTTCGAAGTGCTCCTTCCAGCGGGCCCTGACAGCCTCGGTGTCCTTGATGAGTGTTTCCCCGTTCTTGACCAGGAGCGGGGTGGGGCCTTGGGAGTATGGCCTGTAGGTGGCCTTGATTGCGATGAAGAATCCTCGCATATCGTGGCTGTCGGCCAGTTGTTGTATCTCCTGTGCTTTCTCCATCCACCACCTGTTCTTTATGGTCACGGGTTTTTTGTTGGACCTCAGCCTTGAGCTGCCTGTAACGTTGCTTTGCAGCTCCTGAGTTGGGTTGTTGCTTAAGGCTCAGAAATGCTCTGCACTTACGATCTATTAGTTCTTGGATCTCCTGATCATTCTCATCAAACCAGTCCTGGTGTTTTCTGATTGAGTGACCGAGTGTCTCTTCATAGGCACTGGTTATGGAGACCTGGAGGGCAGACCAAGTGCTGTGGGCATTCTGCATCTCAGGGTCATCAAGGCACGCCAGATTGACTGTGAGGCGCTATAGGGCTCTCTTAGCTGGGTCTTGTAAGTGCCCCGGCATTAACTTTTTTGCGGCACTGCTTCTGCTGTCCCCTCTGCTTTGGGGCTATGTTTATATTGATAATGGATCGGATTAGGCGATGGTCCATTCAGCAGTCGTCAGCTCCTGTCATGGCATGGCTCAGACGATGACATAGTCAAGCAGGTGCCAGTGTTTGGAGCGAGGGTGTTGCCATGATGCCTTGTATTTGTCCCTCTGGTGGAACAGGGTGTTGGTGATGAGAAGTTCATGCTCTAGACATTTTGTCGGGAGTAGGGTACCGCTGGAGTTGGCTTTCCCTACCCCCTCTCTGCCAATCACGCCTCCCCAGAGGGCTGTGTCTTTGCCGACCCTGGCATTAAAGTCACCCAGGAGGATAAATTTGTCGCCCATGGGGACACGGGACAGGGATGTCTCGAGATTGGAATAAAAACCCTCTTTAGCCTCATCTGTTGCATCGAGTGTAGGGGCGTTCGCACCGATGACTGTGGCGCATTGGTCCTGAGGTAGGGTAAGGCGAAGAGTCATGAGGCGTTCGTTAACCCCGCAGGGAGAGTCTTTGAGGTGGTCGACCAGCTCAGTTTTGACGGCGAGGCCGACTCCATGAAGACGGCGTTCTTTCTCTGGTTTCCCTTTCCAGTAGAAGTGTAACCTCCACCTTGTTCCTTGAGCCGGCCTTCCTCTGCCTGCGGGTCTCGCTTAGGGCGGCGATGTCAATGTCAAAACATCTAAGTTCCCGGGCAACTATGGTGGTGCGGCGTTCCGGTCTGATGCTGTTGGAATTGTCCATGAGGGTCCTGACGTTCCAGGTCCTGAACTTCATGTTAACGGAGTGGAAGATGCCTGTGCGTGAGTTCCGGCAACCACACGGGCTGAGCTGAGCAAGGTCTTGGTCCAGTGGCAAGGGGGTCCAAGACGACTGGAGACCAGGCCCTGCTGTATGGGCCTAGTTGCCTACAGCGAGGTGTTGGCCGCAGGCTTGGCGCCGAGTTGCACCATTGATGGTAGATGGCCCGAGGCTTGGTTGGGCAGCAGGCATTGGGAAGGTCAGCTGTCCACTGGGATTCTGAGGGGTGTTTTGGAAAGTTTCTTCCAAGGTTAAAAATTTCCCCCAAGGTTTCCAAGTTGTTTTAAAAGTTTAAGGACTAGAACCTCCACTTTTTTTGCCTGCTTAACGTCCACTTAACGTCCATTTAACCGCTGAAATGATGTATAACGTCCAGATATCGCCCATTTTGGCACAAAATTGAAACTGGTGGGCTTTTTTAGGAGACTTATCGCTGAGCATTATTTTCCCAATGGGCTAAACGCTAAGAAAAAAATATTACCGCCCACACACTTTTTTTTGGCGGAATCAGCAGAATGGGCAATTTCAATGCCCATATTATCGGCCAGCGTTACTTTCCTCATGGACTTAACGCCGAGATTCAATAATAATGCCTGGCGACTGTTTTTTGTCGTAAAGAGCATATTTACCCAAACTAGCAGCCACGGAGATCGCCCACCATCAATTTCACACATATCGCCCAGAATATCGCCCGCCCAAAAAACCGCCCACAAAAAGTGGAACTAACGGGACAGATATCAATGGTGTGGCTGGCATTTGTTAAGTTCCATTCTTACGTGAGGAGCTGATATTGGAAAGATTTGCCTGAAAGAGAACTGATGTGAGTGACAACGCTGACACATTGCTGTGTGTATGCAGCTCAGACATCAATGGTGCCCATCACCTTGGTGCCAGTTAAAGTTTATGTTGATTGATGTTAAGTTGTATTAAACCCTTTCACGGTAAGGAATCACTAGTGTGTAAAGGTCCCGCTATCTGAGACAATGCACAACAAGGTTATGTTCAGTAACAAAAGTTTAATACCAACATTGGTCTGAAATCATAAGTATCACAGCCAATAACACCCAAACCCCGCCCACACCCCACTTTTCCCACCATTGACATAAATCACATGTTCAACATGTCCAGCAACACAAAATACAAAGGCAAAGCAGGAGTGTGGTCCCCAGCCCCCATACATTGCAACAAATTGCATACACCCAGATGGAGATATAACACAGCCATCACTTGCGGACATGCACCTCACTTTCCTTACCCCCTCCCCTTCTCCTCCCCATCACTATCCCTTCCCCTCCTCACTCCACGGCACCTGGCCGAGGAGCTCCTCAGGTGGTGCCTCATTGTGGGGGATAAAGGCAGATGCGTTGGTTGGATGGGTATGGGAGCGGGGGGTGCTGAGGGGGCAACATTCTCTGATGCAGAAGCAGGATCTTGGTCCTTGCTCACATCTGTCGTTCGCAGTGGTGTTGCGGAATTTAGGGGTGGAGTGCCGCGCTCTCGGACCACTGGGAGGCCTGTGCCAGCAGTGTTCCTGGCTATCGCATCCAGGGCCTCCGCCATCCGCGGAATGTATTCGGTCATGATGGCCAGGTATCGGGATATGCACCCCAATGCCTCGATGAGCTGATCAACAATGTCTACTGTCCTCCTGGATAACTGAACCATCTCCCCACTGTCATGTCGCGCTCATGGAACAGACCTGCTGCGTCCACGAGGCCTCCGCAGGGTCGGCACCGTCCTGGGGACAAATGAGGTGCCCTGTGGCGAGGTGCTTGGGGCCGGCACCTCCAGAGTGGAAGTGGGAATGACCGGAGGACCAATAGATGGCCTTGGGGTGGAATGGGTTCTGGAGCGTGGTGATGCAGGTTCTTCGAAGTCCGCGCTCTCATCCGTCGAGAACAGACCCAGCGGATTGACGGGCGACAATCGGAGCTCCTCAGCACCAGATGTAGCAGGATCGTCCGCCGACTCCTGTCCTGCGCCCCCATCTTCTGGCCCCTGTGGCCCTGCCTGGGGCCGGGCTGTTGGCTGAGCTGCAAAACACAAATGAGGTTATTAGAGGAGAAGTGGGTGTTAGGGTCACAAGGTGAGTCCAGCGCTACACACAGCATATGCACAACAAAAGCACCACTGCTCTCAAAATCATCGCAGAGATCACATTTCATGACCATCAACACATTATGCATTGCAATGATTTACATTCGGCCAGCATTATTTTTATGACATTTTTAGAAATCATCTATCATATATGATTGGTTGGATATGAGTTAGTGTGGCATCTATAGACTTTACATCACGCAATGGTGTAAGCTTTACTCACGTGGCATCACTTCAGGGTCTGCAGATGCGTCCATGGCTGTCCGGGGGTGCTTCCCCATGAGTGCTAGCACTCGCTCCTCCATCTCTGTGATGTCGCTGGGGACTGGTGGCCCCCCACCCATTCGCCTCTGCACAGACCTCATCGTCGATAGCTTCTTCTGTAAAAGGTGACAGGACGACATGGCATGAGATCATTGCGTGATATCATTGCTAGGTACTGTCACAGAGACTGATACAACACATAACCGACAGATGTAATCATCATTATTATGATTATCATTCTTTACCTAAAGATGTACACCGTGACCGCAGGCTTTGAGTAAAACATTCCCGGTCAAAGTGCAAGACCTCACATCTGCTGATAGTCACTCATGACTGTTACAAATCAAATTATATACGTACATAAGTACATGTAAATCAATGTAATACTCGTGCGGATCCCACAAGGTCGTTCCATCGTTTGCGGCATTGGTTGCCCTCATGCACCTCGTTGGTCGCTGACGAGACCACCTCTGCTATCTCGGTCCATATCCTCTGGTAGGCCTTTGGGGTGGGCTTCCCACACCCTCCCTGTGTCAAATCACCCCAGCATGACTCGACCTCCTGCAGGAGGGAGGCATTTACCTCATCCGAGGACCTCGTCGCTCTTTTGCGGCCTCCAATGTGCTCCTTTCCCACCTCACTGCTCTCTCCAGCGTCAGTCTCCACAGCATGCTGTGATGCCTCCTCCTCTCCCTCCATTATAGGCCAAATTCGGGCAAATATGTGGCTGGTAACAGCTCATTTTTGTTTGCCTACTTGTGTGAAGCTCTAAAGTCTCCCTCCTTCCTCCCAAAGCAGCCACACCACACCCAGACACGCCTTCAGTCCCTCTGAGCTCCCTCTCTCTCTGTCTCCTCTTCTGCACATGTCATGGTGACCCTTGACCTCCTGAATCGTGGGAATCGAGTGTTGCCATGCCGTTGCTAAGGACGGCCACACTTTATGGTAGCAGGTCAAAAAAATTTAACGCGACCGCCCATTTGATATCGCTCGCGGTAACGTCCATTTTCAAAAATGTAAACTAGGTGTTTTGAGAATGGGCGAGAAGCCGATGATCTGAAACCCTTTTTTACCGCCCACGCCGGAAATAACACCCATTTTTGGGCGATATGCTCAAAAGTGGAGGTTCTAGCCCTATGACTTTAAAACTATTTCCAGATTATTTTTTAAAGTTACACAGGTCGATTGAAGGTTTAATAAATAGATTAAGAGTTGGTTAAAAATTGATAAAAAAGTCTAAAATATAAATCAAGTTATTTAAAGGTTAGTGTTCACCACTAGCGACCGAGGGCAGGTACAGCCCGTCGTTGGGTCAAGCCCTCTGGCCGAAGGGACCCGGAGTGTGTTGTTGAAGTAAACCTAATGGATCTGTAGTTATCTGTGCCTCTTTTGTTACCATGACGTAAGAAAGAAAGAAAGAAAGAAAGAAAGAAAGGAAGAAAGAGAGAGAGACAGTGAAGTACTTTTGGGGTGCAGTCACTTGTAGTAGTGCTGAGGGAGCGCTGCACTGTCGGAAATGCCGTCCTTTCGGATGAAATGTTAAACCGAGGCCCCAACTGCTCTCTCAGATGGATGTAAAAGATCCCATGGCACTGTTTTGAAGAAGAGCAGGGGAGTTATCCCCAATGTCCTGGCCAATGGTTATCCCTGAATCAACATCACAAAAACAGATTATCTGGTCATTGTCACTGTCATGTATGTACATGATGTTTGTAGCCACCAGATGGTGTCATTGTTGGAGGCCACTGAGCAGTACACACATACTCAGTTTGAACCTTTATTGCATACATAACATTTGACGACGAGAATACAAGATTGTTTGCAAAATGAGCATGATTGGATTTTTAGAGCGATTCGTGGAGGGAGAAGATTGGGCAGACTTTGTGAGCCGTTTGAACCAGTACTTCGTGACCAACAAAATGAAGGGGGTCAATGATGCAGATCGGCGCCGGGCCGTGTTCCTCACTGTGTGCGGTTCAAAGATCTATGATCTGATAAAGAATTTACTCATGTCTAGTGATCCAACAGAGAAAATGTACGAGGGGTTGTGTAAATTGGTACGGGAGCACCTCAAGCCAGATGACGGCATAATCATCTCGAGATACAGGTTTTATACACACGTTCGATCAGAGGGCCAGAGCCCGGCGGAATTCGTTGCCGACCTGAGATGTCTAGCGGGACGGTGCAAGTTTGGGACGGTGTTGGCAGGACTTCTTTGTTATCGGTATTAACCGCGAGGTGATCCTGTGCAAACTTCTGGCGGTGGAGCTGTTGGATTTAAAAAGGGCCATCCAGATCACTCAATCATGTATGACGACGGACAGGTGACTAAAGCAAATAGCGGTGAAGAACCGAACCTCGGCAAGTACTGTAAATGCGATTGATTTGGCATTTGGCAGAGCGGCACATGGCAGGGCCTATCCGGCTGCGTTCGTGAAACCTGTGGCTGCCCAAAGTCCGCCAGCGGGAATGTATCCGACTTCTCCGTGTTGTCGTTGTGGGGGAAATCATTGGCACCTGCAGTGCCGATTTAAGCAATATAGTGGCAAAGGCTGTCTGAGAGTGGGGCATCTCCAGAGCAAGTGTCATCAGATGAGCAAGCGAGCTGCAACACACCATGTGGAGGATGAGAGCCAGACTAGTGCGGACCCCGATACGCAATCCGAGATGCCAGAGGGGGAAGTTTATGGACTGTACTCTTTCATAGCCAAGAGTAAACCAATTTTGATTGATGTGAAGTTTAACGAGATATCGGTATCGATGGAACTGGACACAGGGGCAAGTCAATCGATCATCAACGAGGGGACATTTAATAAGCTGTGGGGTACTAAGACTGTGAGGCTGAGCCCTGTTAACGCCAAGCTGCGCACGTACACCAAAGAACTGATAAAAGTGATTGACAGTGCACAAATTAATGTGTCATATAACGGTGCTGTTCACGAGTTACCACTGTGGATTGTTCCAGGCAATGGCCCAACGCTGCTCGGCAGGAGCTGGTTGGAGAAAATCAGATGCGACTGGAATGACATAAAGGTGTTGTCATTGGAGGAAGATACATGTGCCCAAGTATTGAGCAAGTTCCCCTCGCTGTTCGAACCGGGTATCAGCAACTTCATGGGAGCCAAGGTGCAGATCCACGTGGACTCAGATGCAAGACCCGTCCATCATAAAGCTCGGGCAGTGCCGTATATGATGAGGGAGAAGGTCGAAATTGAACTGGACAGACTCCAGCGTGAAGGGATCATATCACCGGTTGAATTTAATGAATGGGCCAGCCCCATTGTTCCTGTGCTGAAAGTGATGGCACAGTCAGAATCTGTGGAGACTACAAGGCTACGATCAACAGGGTTTCGAAACAAGATCAGTACCCGTTACCGAAAGCGGATGACTTGTTTGCGACGCTAGCCTTGGGAAGTCGTTCACAAAACTGGACTTGACATCGGCCTATATGACACAGGAGTTGGTCGAGACATCGAAGAGACTCACGTGCATTAACACACACAAAGGATGTTTATTTACCACAGGTGCCCTTTCAGAATTCGCTCGGCTGCAGCAATATCCCAGAGGAATATGGAGACTCTACTGAAGTCTGTTCCCAGAACCGTCGTGTTCCAAGATGACATCCTGATCATCGGTCGTGACTCCAAGGAACATCTGAACAAACTGGAAGAGGTTCTACTGTGTTTGGACAGAGTGGGACTCAGACTTAAATGCCCGAAGTGCGTCCTCATGGCACCGGAGGTCGAATTCCTTGGGAGGAAAATCACTGCTGATGGCATCAGACCGACTGAAGTGAAAACCAAAGCCATCAAGAATGCACCCAAGCTGCAGAACGTGATAGAACTGCATTCGTTCCTGGGTCTACTCAACTACTTTGGTAACTTCCTTCCTAAATTGAGCACCTTATTTGAACCACTGCACATGCTATTGAGAAAATGCAACAACTAGGTGTGGGGCGCATCGCAAGACAGAGCGTTCGAGAAAGCCACCAATCTGCTTTGCTCGAACAAGCTGCTGGTACATTATGACCCATGTAAGCACTTAGTTTTGGCCTGTGACACATCGTCATATGGAATTGATTGCGTGTTACAACAAGCCAATGAGTTGGGGAAACTTCAACCTGTCGGGTATGCATCCAAAAGTTTGTCTAAAGCAGACAGAGCCTACAGCATGGTAGAAAAAGAAACTTTAGCGTGTGTGTACGGTGTTAAAAAGATGCATCAATACCTGTTCGGTCTGAGGTTTGAATTAGAGACCGATCACAAGCTGCTCATTTTATTGTTTTCCGAGAGCAAAGGTATCAATATCAACGCTTCATCCCGCATCCAAAGGTGGGCGCTGACATTATCTGCCTATGATTATGTCATTCGCCACAGACCTGGCACAGAGAATTGTGCCGATGCTTTGAGCCGGTTGCCGTTGCCCACACCGGAGGTAGAAATGCCACAACCGGTGGATCTAATGTTAATCATGGATGTTTTTGAGAGTGAAGGTACCCCTGTCACGGCTCAACAAGTTAAGGCCTGGACCAGCCAGGACCCGATATTATCGGTGGTAAAGGGTTGCATCCTCAAAGGAGATTGGTCTGCCATACCTAAGCAGTGTGTGAGGAGGCCAAACCGTACATGCGTCAGAAGGACGATCTGTCTATTCAAGCAGATTGCATATTGTGGGGCAATCGAGTTGTAATGCCTAAGAAAGGGAGAGAGAAGTTTGTGCGTGAGTTACACAGCACACATCCGGGTATAGTGATGATGAAGGCCATCGCCAGGTCCCATGTATGGTGGCCAGGTATTGATTCTGAGCTGGAAGCATACGTGCATCAGTGCATGCAGCTCAGCAAAGCACCAGCAGAATCACCACTGAGTCTGTGGTCATGGCCATCCAAACCTTGGTCCAGGATCCATGTAGATTTTGCAGGTCCCTTCCTGGGCAAGATATTTTTAGTGGTGGTGGATGCTTATTTGAAGTGGATAGAATGTATAAGCATGTCATCCAGTATATCCATGGCAACCATAGAGAATCTCAATGTCATGTTCGCGACACATGGTCTGCCTGACATAGTGGTGAGCGACAATGGGTCGTGCTTCATTAGTCAGGAGTTTCAGGAGTTTGTGAAACTTAATGACATAAAACATATAAGGTCAGCACCGTTCAAGCCTGAGTCCAACGTGCAAGCAGAACGTACAGTACAAATTATCAAGCAAAGCATGAGGAGAGTAACCCAAGGGTCACTGCAGACCCGCTTGTCTTGCATGCTGCTGAGTTACAGGACAAGACCCCACACACTCATAGGGGTCTCGCCTGCTGAACTCATGATGAAAAGAGGTCTCAAGATCAAGTTATCTCTTGTACACCTGGATCTAAGTAATCATGTTGAATACAGAAGACAGAGTCAACAAGGGTACCACGATCGCACAACTATGTCACGCGAGATTTCTGTTAATGATCCTGTATATGTGTTGAATAATGGTCAGGGTCCCAAATGGATTGCTGATACGGTCATAGCCAAGGAGGGCAACAGAGTATTTGTTATTAAGCTCAAGAAAGGGCAAACTTGCAGGAAACACATGGATCAAACAAAGCTGAGGCACACAGACGAGCCAGAACAGTCGGACGAAGAAACCGTCGACGACCAACCAACCTACCAGCAACCTTCAGTGGACTCAAGGGTCATCAGTGAACCCGGAATTTCCATCACGGATTTGTTCAATAAAAATGGACTTGCAATTCCTGACATGGCCGCTGCCACCCCCAACAAGTCAGCCATCCAGCCACCAGCCACAACAGACTCCGCACATTCACCCAAGGCCAGAATCGAACTGAGACGGTCAACCCGGCAATGTAAAGCACCAAACCATCTCATCTGTGAAAGACTGTGATAAGATCTCAGAGGAGGGTATTGTCATGTATGTACATTCTGTTTGTAGCCACCGGATGGTGTCATTGTTGGAGGCCACTGAGCAGCACGCACATGGTGCTGCTCTGGTATAAAAGGCCAGCCATTTTGTGAGTCAGGCACTTTGGGCCGTAATAAAGCAGAGCCAACATTGTACCTTGCTTAGTTAAACAGTACTCAGTATGAACCTTTATTGCATACATAACAGTCACATTGCTGTTTGTGGGAGCCTGCTGTGCACAAATTGGCTGCTGCATTTCCCACATTACAACAGTGACTACACTCCAAAGGTACTTCATTGGCTGTAAAGCGCTTTGAGAGGTCCGGTAGTCTTTCTTAACATTGTGTAATGTGCTTCTTGTATGATAGAAGCAGGAGTAGGCGATTCAGTTCATATAAAATTGGGCAAATTCTTCCCCTTATTATACTGCGAACAGTTCTGGTCACCATATTATAAACAGGATATAGAGGCACTGGAGAGGGTGCAGAGAAGATTTACAAGGATGATGCCAGAAATACAAGGGTATACATATCAGGAAAGGATGAACAGGCTGGGTCTCTTTCCCCTTCAAAAGAGAAGGCTGAGTGGTGACCTAATAGAGGTCTTTAAAATTCTGAAAGGTTTTGATAGAGTGGATACAGAGAGAGTGTTTCCACTTGTGGGGAAGAGCATAACTAGAGTCCATCAATATAAGATCGTCACCAAGAAATCCAACAGGGAATTCAGAAGGAACTTCTTTACCAGAGAGTGGTGAGAACTTCTTTACCTCAGGGAGTGGCTGAAGCGAACGGTATAGGTGCATTTAAGGGGAGGCTAGAAAAGTATATGAGGGAGAAGGGAATAGAGGGTTATGCTGATAGAGTTAGATGAAGAAAGACGGGAGGAGGCTCGAGTGGAGCATAAACGCCAGCATGGACTGGTTGGGCTGAATGGTCTGATCCTGTGCTGTATATCCTGTGTGATTCCATAATTTCTGGCCTGCCTCCTGTGATTCCACTGTGTGTGTGTGTGTGTGTGTGTGTGTGTGTGAGTGTGTGTGTGTGTGAGTGTATGTGAGTGCATGTGAGTGTGTGTGTGTGCGTGCGTGAGTGTGTGTGAGTGTGTGCGTGAGGGAGTGTGTGTGTGTGTGAGTGTATGTGTGCACAAGTGTATGTGAGTGTATGTGTGTATGCGTGTGTGTGTGTGTGTGTGTGTGTGCATCTGTGTATGTGCGTGTATGTGTGTTAATGTGTGTGTGTGTGCTTGCGTGAGTGTGTGTGTGTGAGTGTGTGTGTGCGTGGGTGTTATTGTGTGTATGTATATGTGTGTGTGTGTGTGTGGGTGTTATTGTGTATATGTATATCTGTGTGTGTGAGTGTGTGTGGGTGTGAGTGTGTATGTGTATATCTGTGTGTGAGTGTGTGTGTGTGTGCATTTGTGTGTATGAGTTTGTGTGTGCGTGTGCACATCTGTGTGTGTGTGAGAATGTGTGAGCGTGTGTGTGTGTGCATCTGTGTGTGTGTGTGAGTGTGCGTGAGTGTGTGTGTGTGAGTGTGATTGTGCGTGAGCGTGTGTATGTGTGTGTGTTTGAGTGAATGTGTGCGTGTGTGAAT
Source organism: Pristiophorus japonicus (assembly GCF_044704955.1). Classification (NCBI taxonomy): domain Eukaryota; kingdom Metazoa; phylum Chordata; class Chondrichthyes; family Pristiophoridae; genus Pristiophorus; species Pristiophorus japonicus. The sequence continues at coordinate 96,735,037 of NC_091989.1, read as the reverse complement.
GTGTGTGTGTGTGTGTGTGCATGAGGGAGTATTTGTATGTGTGTGTATCTGTGTGTGTGTGAGTCTATACGAGTGTGTGTGTGTGTGTGTCTGTGTGTGAGTGTGTGTGATTGCCTGTGCATGTGTGTGTGTGTGTGAGTGTGTGTGGGTGTGAGCGTGTGTGTGTATATCTGTGTGTGTCAGTGTGTGCGCGTGTGACTGCGTGTGTGTGTGAGCGTCTGTGTGTGTGCGCGTGTATGTGTGTGTGTGAGTGTGTATGTGTATGTGAGTGTATGTCTGTGTGTGTGTGTGTGAGTGTGTGCGTGCGTGCATCTGTGTGTGTGTGAATGTGTGTGTGTGTGTGTGTTAGTGTGCGAAACTTAGAAACATAGAAAAAAGATGCAGGAGTAGGCCATTTGGCCCTTCGAGCCTGCACCACCATTCAATAAGATCATGGTTGATCATTCTCTCAGTACCCCTTTCCTGCTTTCTCTCCATACCCCTTGATCCCTTTAACCGTAAGGGCCATATCTAACTCTTGAATATATCCAATGAACTGGCATCAACAACTCTCTGCGGCAGGGAATTCCACAGGTTAACAACTCTCTGAGTGAAGAAGTTTCTCCTCATCTCAGTCCTAAATGGCCTACCCCTTATCCCGAGACTGCATCCCCTGGTTCTAGACTTCCCCAACATCGGGAACATTCTTCCCGCATCTAACCTGTCCAGTCCCGTCAGAATCTTATACGTTTCTATGAGATCCCCTCTCATCTTTCTAAACTCCAGTGTATAAAGGCCCAGTTGATCCAGTCTCTCCTCATATGTCAGTCCAGCTATCCCTGGAATCAGTCTGGTGAACCTTCGCTGCACTCCCTCAACAGTAAGAACATCCTTCCTCAGATTAGGAGACCAAAACTGAACACAATATTCCAGGCGAGGTCTCACCAAGGACCTGTACAACTGCAGTAAGACCTCCCTGCTCCTATACTCAAATCCCCTAGCTATGAAGGCCAACATACCATTTGCCTTCTTCACCGCCTGCTGTAGCTGCATGCCAATTTTCAATGACTGATGAACCATGACACCCAAGTCTCGTTGCACCTCCCCTTTTCCTAATCTGCCGCCATTCAGATAATATTCTGCTTTCGTGTTTTTGCTCCCAAAGTGGACAACCTCACATTTATCCACATTATACTGCATTTGCCATGTATTTGCCCACTCACCTAACCTGTCCAAGTCACCCTGCAGCCTCTTAGCATTCTCCTCACAGCTCACATCGCCATCCGGTTTAGTGTCATCTGCAAAGTTGGAGATATTACACTCAATTCCTTCATCTAAATCATTGGTTTATATTGTAAAGAGCTGAGGTCCCAGCACTGAGCCCTGCGGCACCCCACTAGTCACTGCCTGCCATTCTGAAAAGGACCCGTTTATCCCGACTCTCTGCTTCCTGTCTGCCAACCAGTTCTCTATCCACGTCAGTACATTACCCCCAATACCATGTGCTTTGATTTTGCACACCAATCTCTTATGTGGCACCTTGTCAAAAGCCTTTTGAAAGTCCAAATACACCACATCCACTTATCCACTCTGCTAGTTACATCCTCAAAAAATTCCAGAAGATTCGTCAAGCTTGATTTTCCCTTTCATAAATCCATGCTGACTTGGACCGATCCTGTCACTGCTGTCCAAATGCGTTGCTATTTCATCCTTAATGATTGATTCCAACATTTTCCCCACTACTGATGTCAGGCTAACTGGTCTATAATTACCCGTTTTCTCTCTCCCTCCTTTTTTAAAAAGTGCTGTTACATTAGCTACCCTTCAGTCCATAGGAACTGATCCAGAGTCAATAGACTGTTGGAAAATGATTACCAATACATCCACTATTTCTCGGGCCACTTCCTTAAGTACTCTGGGATGCAGAATATCAGGCCCCGGGGACTTATCGGCCTTCAATCCCATCAATTTTCCTAACACAATTTCTCACCTAATAAGGATATCCTTCAGTTCCTCCTTCTCACTAGACCCTCGGTTCCCTAGTACATCCGGAAGGTTATTCGTGTCTTCCTTCGTGAAGACAGAACCAAAGTATTTGTTCAATTGGTCTGCTATTTCTTTGTTCCCCATTAGAAATTCACCTGAATCCGACTGCAAGGGACCTATGTTTGTCTTCACTAATCTTTTTCTCTTCACATATCTATAGAAGCTTTTGCAGTCAATTTTTATGTCCCCGGCAAGCTTCCTCTCGTACTCTATTTTCCCCCTCTTAATGAAACTCTTAATCCTCCTCTGCTGAATTCTAAATTTCTCCCAGTCCTCATGTTTGCTACTTTTTCTGGCCAATTTATATGCCTCTTCTTTGGATTTAACACTATCCTTAATTTCCCTTGTCAGCCACGGTTGAGCCACCTTCCCCGTTTTACTTTTACTCCCGATAGGGATGTACAATTGTTGAAGTTCATCCATGTGACTTTTGAATGTTTGCCATTGCATATCCACCGTCAACCCTTTAAGTATCATTCGCCAGTGTATTCTAGCCAATTCACGCCTCATACCGTCGAAGTTACCTTTCCTTAAGTTCAGGACCCTAGTCTCTGAATTAACTGTGTCACTCTCCATCTTAATAAAGAATTCTACCATATTATGGTCACTCTTCCCCAAGGGGCCTCGCACAACAAGATTGCTAATTAGTCCCTTCTCATTACACATCACCCAGTCTAGGATGGCCAGCCCTCTAGTTGGTTCCTCGACATATTGGTCTAGAAAACCATCCCTAATACACTCCAGTAATCCTCCTCCAGCACATTGCTACCAGTTTGGTTAGCCCAATCAATATGTAGATTAAAGTCGCCCATGATAACTGCTGTACCTTTATTGTACACGTCCCTTATTTCTTGCTTGATGCTGTCCCCAACCTCACTACTACTGTTTGGTGGTCTGTACAAAACTCCCACTAGCATTTTCTGCCCTTTGGTATTCCATAGCTCCACCCATACCGATTCCACATCATCCAGGCTAATGTCCCTCCTTACTATTGCATTAATTTCCTCTTTAACCAGCAATCCCACCCCGCCTCCTTTTCCTTTCTGTCTATCCTTCCTAAATGTTGAATACCCATGGATGTTGAGTTCCCAGCCTTGGTCACCCTGGAGCCATGTCTCTGTGATGCCAATTACATCATACCCGTTAACTGCCATCTGCGCAGTTAATTCATCCACCTTATTCCGAATACTCCTCGCATTGAGGCACAGAGCCTTCAGGCTTGTCTTTTTAACACACTTTGCCCCTTTAGAATTTTGCTGTAACGTGTGCCTTTTTGTTTTTTGCCTTGGGTTTCTCTGCCCTCCACTTTTACTATTCCCCTTTCTAGCTTTTGCTTCTGCCTCCATTTTATTTCCCTCTGTCTCCCTGCATAGGTTCCCATCCCCCTGCCATATTAGTTTAACTCCTCCCCAACAGCACTAGCAAACATTCCCTTAGGACATTGGTTCCGGTCCTGCCCAGGTGCAGGTGTGTGTGTGAGTGTGTGTGTGAGTGTGTGTGTGTGTGAGTGTGTGTGTGAGATTGTGTGTGTGTGTGTGAGTGAGTATGTGAGTGTGTGAGTGAGTGTGTGTTTGTGAGTGTGTGAGTGAGTGTCTGTGTGTGAGTGAGTGTGTGAGTGTGTGTTTGTGAGTGTGTGAGTGTGAGTGTGTGTGTATGATTGTGTGTGTGTGTGTGAGTGTGTGAGTGAGTGTCTGTGTGTGTGTGAGTGAGTGTGTGAGTGTGTGTGTGAGTGAGTGTGTGAGTGTTTGTGAGTGTGTGTGTGTGTGAGTGTGAGTGTGTGTGTATGATTGTGTGTGTGTGAGTGAGTGTGTGAGTGAGTGTCTGTGTGTGAGTGAGTGTGTGAGTGAGTGTGTGTTTGTGAGTGTGTGTGTTTGTGTGAGTGTGAGTGTGTGTGTATGATTGTGTGTGTGTGAGTGAGTGTGTGAGTGAGTGTCTGTGTGTGAGTGAGTGTGTGAGTGTGTGTTTGTGAGTGTGTGTGTGTGTGTGAGTGTGAGTGTGTGTGTATGATTGTGTGTGTGTGAGTGAGTGTGTGAGTGAGTGTCTGTGTGTGTGTGAGTGAGTGTGTGTGAGTGTGTGTGTGAGTGTGAGTGTGTGTGTATGATTGTGTGTGTGTGAGTGAGTGTGTGAGTGAGTGTCTGTGTGTGTGTGAGTGAGTGTGTGTGTGAGTGAGTGTGTGAGTGTGTGTTTGTGAGTGTGTGTGTGTGAGTGAGTGTGTGAGTGATTGTGTGAGTGTGTGTGTGAGTGAGTGTGTGAGTGTGTGTTTGTGAGTGTATGTGTGTGTGTGAGTGTGAGTGTGTGTGTATGATTGTGTGTGTGTGAGTGAGTGTGTGAGTGAGTGTGTGAGTGTGTGAGTGAGTGTGTGTGTGAGTGAGTGTGTGAGTGTGTGTTTGTGAGTGTGTGTGTGTGTGAGTGTGAGTGTGTGTGTATGATTGTGTGTGTGTGAGTGAGTGTGTGAGTGAGTGTGTGTGAGTGTCTGTGTGTGTGTGAGTGAGTGTGTGAGTGTGTGAGTGAGTGTCTGTGTGTGTGTGAGTGAGTGTGTGTGTGTGAGTGAGTGTGTGAGTGTATGAGTGAGTGTCTGTGTGTGTGTGAGTGAGTGTGTGAGTGAGTGTGTGAGTGTGTGTGTGAGTGAGTGTGTGAGTGAGTGTGTGAGTGCTGGTAGCAATGACTCCTGCAGTGAGCACCCGCCACACACACATATTGCCGATGGAGGAGGCCAAGTGCTCCTGGGTAGAATGCAAAGCTGAGAACCTCTGCGACAGCACTCTGTGTATGGTGTAAGTGGACTCCTCCATCCTCCCTGGCACAGTGGGCAGAGTGCCAGGCAGCACTCCTGTGCCTCCAGTATTCTCCTTTTCATTGTTGTCCCTGATTTCTACACCTCTATCCTCCTGAGCAGAGCTTGGAGAGGACAGCGCCCGTACCGTGTACCCACCTTGGCCGTCCCTGCTCCCACTATCTTATCCCGCTCACCTGTACCCGTCTATCGCACCCACTCCATGTGCCAGTCTCTGATCTGGTGCCTGCCGCACATGAAGCGATGGCGATGTGCCTTCGGGGGAATGAGGTCCGCAGGGGTCTTCTCCCGGGGCTGGTGTTCATCCTGCTAGGGCCCTGGGCAAATAAATGACTTGCATTTATATAGCGCCTTTCACAACCACCGAACATCTCAAAGCGCTTTACAGCCAATGAAGTACTTTTGCAGTGTAGTCACTGTTGTAATGTGGGAAATGCAGCACCCAACTTGCGCATAGCAAGCTCCCACAAACAGCAATGTGATAATTGTTATGTATGCAACCTTATGTAACCTGTATCCCTCCGCCACTAGAGGGCGGACCTATTGGAGTCCCAAGGGATCCCAGCATCCGTTGGGAGCACTGTATATAAGCAGACCTCCCATGCTGTACCAACATTCTGGAGTTAGAATAAAGGAACTAAGGTCACACTTACGCACATTTACAGTACTCAGTTACATTACTTGGTTATGAACATAACAATAATGACAGATAATCTGTTTTAGTTATGTTGATTGAGGGATAAATATTGGCCGGGACACCGGGGATAACTCCCTGCTCTTTTTCAAAATAGTGCCGTGGGATCTTTTTTTACATCATCTGAGAGATCAGATGGGGCCTCGGTTTAACGTCTCATCCGAAAGACGGCTCATTTAGTACCGTTGCAGATGCCCAATTTCACCTCCTCCAACTTCCCTCCGAGCAGCAGTGGGCTGCTCCAGTTTCCCAGCCGGCCTTTAGGACCGGCACCTTTGATCGGGCCCTGAGATTTGGGACAGGGTCTACCTCCCGACGGATGGGAATCCTGCTCGACCTCACTTCCCATGGCGGGGCAGGAAGCTGAAGGAAGCCGCAGATTCTGGGCCCCTGCTGTTTATTTGGCTGCCTGTTGCTGCAAGTTAGGATATGAGCAGGGAATTGACGTCATGTCCATTGAGGGCCTGGCATCACCATGCTTTTAAACATTTGTTCATTCGACATGGGCATCGCTGGCATTTATAGCCCATCCCCGATTGCCGTTGAGGAGGTGGTGATGGTGAGCTGCCTTCTGGAACCGCTGATGTAGCAGGGTGGTAAAACTGGCTCGCTGGGCCATTTGAGAGGGCAGTTAATGAGTCAACCACACTGTGGGTCTGGAGTCACACATTGGCCAGACCAGGTAAGGACAGCAGATTTTAAAAAGGAGGCAGACAAAAAGCAGGAAACTATAGACCAGTTAGCCTAACATCTGTGGTTGGGAAAATGTTGGAGCAGTAGCAGGACATTTGGAAAAGCAAAATTCGGTCAGGTAGAGTCAGCATGGATTTATGAAAGGGGGAGTCATGTTTGACAAATTTGCTGGATTACTTTGAGGATGTAACAAACAGGGTGGATAAAGGGGTGTCATGTATTCAACCAGCATTGTAACCCATGTATAATCTGACCTAAGTTGTACACTGTGAGAACAATGACCACTAGGCGGTGAACTTGTGTGAGACACTCCTAACCTAGACCTTCAGATATAAAAGGGGAAGCTCCACCCACTTCCATCACTTGAGTGCTATGGAATAAAGGGCAGGTCACAGACTGACCTTCTCTCAAGCATGGGTCTCGTGTGCATTTATACTGTATAGTCAGGATGTATCAAGGGGAACCAGCAGATGTGGTGTATTTGGGCTTCCAGAAGGCATTTGACAAGGTGCCACATAAAAGGTTACTGTACAAGATACAAATTCACGGGGTTGGGGGTAATATATTAGCAGAGAACAGAGAGTCGGGATAAATGGTTAATTCTCGGGTTGGCAACCAGTAACTAGTGGGGTGCCGCAGGGATCAGTGCTGGGACCCCAACTATTTACAATCTATATTAACGACTTGGAAGAAGGGACTGAGTGTAATGTAGCCAAGTTTGCTGATGATACAAAGATGGGAGGAAAAGCAATGTGTGAGGAGGACACAAAAAATCTGCAAAAGGACATAGACAGGCTAAGTGAGTGGGCAAAAATTTGGCAGATGGAATATAATGTCGGAAAGTGTGAGGTCATGCACTTTGGCAGAAAAAAATCAAAGAGCAAGTTATTATTTAAATGGAGAAAGATTGCAAAGTGCTGCAGTACAGCGGGACCTGGGGGTACTTGTGCATGAAACACAAAAGGATAGTATGCAGGTACAGCAAGTGATCAGGAAGGCCAATGGTATCTTGGCTTTTATTGCACAGGGGATGGAGTATAAAAGCAGGGAAGTATTGCTACAGCTATATAAGGTATTGGTGAGGCCACACCTGGAATACTGCGTGCAGTTTTGGTTTCCATATTTACGAAAGGATATACTTGTTTTGGAGGCAGTTCAGAGAAGGTTCATTAGGTAGATTCTGGGGATGAGGGGGTTGACTTATGAGGAAAGGTTGAGTAGGTTGGGCCTCCACTCATTGGAATTCAGAGGAACGAGAGGTGATCTTATCGAAACGTATAAGATTATGAGGAGGCTTGACAAGGTGGATGCAGAGAGGATGTTTCCACTGATGGGGGAGACTCGAAATAGAGGGCATGATCTTAGAATAAGGGGCCGACTATTTAAAACTGAGATGAGGAGAAATTTGTTCGCTCAGAGGGTTGTAAATCTGTGGAATTTGGTGCCTCAGAGAGCTGTGGAAGCTTGAATAAATTTAAGACAGAAATAGAGTTTCTTAAACGATAAGGGGAGCGGGCGGGGAAGTGGAGCTGAGTCCATGATCAGATCAGCCATGATCTTATTAAATGGCGGAGAAGGCTCGAGGGGCTCCTATTTCTAGTGTATTTCCCTTAAGGACATTAGTCAACCAATGACATTATGCCAATTCAGTAATTACATGGTATCATTACTGATACTAGCTTTTATTCCAGATTTATGTATTTAATTAACTGAATTCCCCGAGCTACTGTGGTGGGATTGGAACTCACGGCTCAGGATCAATTTTCCAGACCTCTGGATGACTAGCTCACTAAAATAACCACTCTGCTACCGCACCCTGTTGCCATGTGGAGGGGTGTGTGTTACACGGTAAAAGAAAGAAAGACTTGCATTTATACAGCGCCATTCACATCCTCCGGACCTCCCAAATGCACTTCACAATGCTTTGCTGCCACATTTCCCACAACCTTCTGCCACACGACAGGCAGGAGACACTTCCAGATTGAGCTACTGCCCTTTGGGGGGTGATTCCGCCCTCCAGCATGCCAGGTGGGAGCAGCACCATCGGGGCAGACTGCAGATGAGTGATTACAATCAAACCAGGTCTGTATTCAGGGCTCTCATTGGCTTGTCAGGGCTTTTCAAAATGTTGGAGAGTTCTTGCCGTGTTTCTCGGTTGGTGTTTGACCAAACGCCAACCTGGTGCTGTCTCCTATTAGGCCTGGAACCCGCTGGTTCATGCACAATATCCTTATTGTATTAACAGAGGACGGGGTTTGGACAGATCCCAGGCTCACTCTGTCTGTGCGTGACTTTTGTGCACTGACAATGAATCCTCTGGTTCCCGTCTGCTGCTGAAACCCTTGTTGTAAGGGATCTGTGCACTAAAGCGATGTGTTTATAAAACCACTTCAATCCACTATATCTTAACTCCCAGACATCCAACATGGTTTATTAAACACACTGAATGTGTTGAGACAAAGTGGAATGTTGTGTGACGGTCAGTCTGTGTTGGAGCTGCCCATTTATGGTGCCTCACACAGTAAACGTTAATTTGTCTGACAACAGAAGTCAGTCATGTGCAACTTAAGCTCTCTCGCTGTGGTAGATACAAAGAAAGAAAGAAAGACTTGGATTTATATAGCGCCTTTCACGATCACCAGATGGCTCAAAGAAAGATATATTCACAACCTCAGGTCATCCCAAAGCACTTTACAGCCAATGAAGTACTTTTGGAGTGTAGTCACTGCTGTAATGTGGGAAACACGGCAGCCAATTTGCACACAGCAAGCTCCCACAAACAGCAATGTGATAATGACCAGATAATCTGTTTCAGTTAAATACAGAGGGGCATTGGGCTTTCTCTAGGGCCCTGCTGGGGTAAAGGTCCCTGTTATGGTATAGGAACATAGGAAGGAGCGTAGGAACAGGAGTAGACCATTCAGCCCCTTGAGTCTGATCGGTCATTCAGTCAGATCATGGCTGACCTGTACCTTGCATTCAGAACAAAGGGTGCCAGGCTCAATTTGCATTCTCTGCACAGCCAGCAGGTCTCAGCCAGCACACAACGTTTATCAGCAGCCCCGGGCTGGACTACAGGGGACAATTGACCACAGGCTCGTGCGACTGTGATTGGAAAATACACGTGTATATTGTGGATGAGGATAGGATTGGACTCGCTGACAATCGTTCACTGTCTGAACTTGAATGTGGAGACTGGCCCTTTACACACCCCGTTCTCCAACCACCCAACTCAGTCCTCTCCAGCGCCACTCGCCTCTGGTCTGACTGCTCCAAACACCCCCACACTCCAGAGACCTGAGGACATAATCTAGGCTGACACTCCAGTGTAGCGCTGAGGGAGCCCTTGTTGTAAGGGATCTGTGCACTAAAGCGATGTGTTTATAAAACCACATCATTGGGCCTGATGTTAGCACCATACCTCAACATCAGTAGCACCAACGCTGTCCAATGAAAAGACCCCAATCGACACGGAGACCTTAAGACCCCACGTACACAGATAATGGATCTCCTTGTCTATGCCCTATGAACCTACAGAGGACCAGGGCTTACAGGGTTAATGTATGAGGACAGGTTGCATGAACTTGGCTTGAATTCCCTTGAGTATTAAAGGTTGAGGGCGATCTGATCGAGGAACTTCAAATGTTAAAAAGATTTGACAGGGTGGTTACGGAGAAACTATTCCCTCGACTGGGGGAGTCAAGAACAAGGGGAGGTAATCTTACAATAGAGCCAGGCCGTTTGGGAGGGGAATCAGGGAGCACTTTTTTGCGGAAAGGTTAATAGAGATCTGTAACTCTCTCTCCCAAAAGGCTGTGAATCCTGGGGAACAATTGGAGCTGTCAAGTCTGGGATCAATAGATATTTTGTTCGGTAAAGGGATTGGGAGCAAAGGAAGTACAATGGGGGTTGAGGTACAGACCAGCCACGATCTAATTGAATGGCGGAACAGGTTCGAGGGGCTGAATGGCCTCCTCCTGCTCCTATTGGACGAGGAATAAATGAGGGAATGTTGTGCTGTCAGGGCAGCCCTCTTGAAGCCTAGCATTAAAGTGATGTTGTGTTAATGAAGGATGAGGTAATGATGTCAAACTACTATCCATCTTATCTAGCATCGCCCCTTCCAGGTAATACGTCTCACCATATAATGAATGCATCAAAGAGTGAGCGGAAGGTTGACGTGACAGCAGGTGGTCACACAGGGGAGTTGGAGCTTTCCCCTGAGGGAAGCTGTCGTCATGCAGTTGCCTGGAGTGTAGCTTGTCATTCTGATGTTGATTTATGGTATGCCCGTGACAGTTGAGGCAGGGAACTGAGTGATGATAGCACCTTGTTACTCTATTTCAGTGCGGAACCGGCCTTTGTACAAACTAAGAAAGGGGCCTGAGGTTTGCAACTTTACAGCCTGTCCCACCTTCTCGGTAACTTTCTTATTTTCCAAGTCAAGTGCAGAAAAAAGACAGACTTGGATTTATATAGCGCCTTTCACGACCACCGGACGTCTCAAAGCACTTTACAGCCAACAAAATGCTTTTGGAGTGTAGTCACTGTTGTAATGTGGGAAACGCAGCAGCCAATTTGCACACAGCAAGCTCCCACAAACAGCAATGTGATAATGACCTGACAATCTGGTTTTCCTGTTATGATGATTAAGGGATAAATATTGGCCAGGACACCAGGGATAACTCCCCTGCTCTTCTGCAAATTAGTGCCATGGGATCTTTTATATCCACCTGAGAGAGCAGATGGGGCTTTGGTTTGTCTTATCCAAAAGACAGCACCGCACTGGAGTGTCAGCCTAGAATTCCATGCACAGGTCCCTGGAGTGGAACTTGAACCCACAACCTTCCGACTCAGAAGCGAATGTGCTGCCCACTGAGCCACAGCTGATTCAGCAACAAGTCTTGCCCTGTGTGCAATTGTGTTTCCTTTTCCTTTTTCGCCTGGGTACTAGCTACTGGAGAGTGAATTGCTGTGTCCTCCATAAACCTCGCGCTCCACATGAACTCTCTTACCCATAGTCACCGTCTCTCCCTTGATCTGTTTACCCGTGGTATCAATCACAGACAAAACCATCTCCGATTACTTCCGTGTATCCCTCACCATTCACGTCCCCCCTTCCCCCTTCCAACGCCACCTCCCTCTGCATCCGCCCCTGAAATGAACTCTCCCCCGGGTCACTTACGACGACACATTCACATTCCCAACAGTCTAGTCTTTGGCCCTTCATTTCCTGCCATATTTGTGCAGCTATCGATCTGCTCAACCCACCCTCATCTCCGCCTTTCGTACCATTTTACCCAGTAAAACCATTCCTCTCTCCCACTCTGCTCATTCCCCCAGCACGGACCCCCATTGGCAGCCACTCAAGTCTGAGAGATGTAGATGTAAGTGGATCTGGTTTATCCACCCGTCACTGTGGTGTCAGCCGTGGCTCAGTGGGTAGCACTCTTGCTGCTGGGTCAGAAGGTTGTGGGGTCAAGGCCCCCTTCAATGACTAGAATGCATAAATCTCAACTGACACTCCACTCCAGTGCAGTGCTGAGGGAGTGCTGCACTGTCAGAGGTGCTGTCTTTCAAATGAGACATTAAACTAAGGCCCTGTCTGCCCTCTCGGGTGGGGTGGGAAAGATCCCATGACACTATTTTGAAGAAGAGCAGGGGAGTTATCCCCGGTGTCCTGGCCAATATTTATCCCTCAATCAACATAACAAAAACAGATTATCTGGTCATTATCACACTGCTGTTTGTGGGAGCTTGCTTTGCGCAAGTTGGCTACTGCATTTCCCACACTTCATTGGCTGTAAAGCGCTTTGAAATGTCCGGTGGTTGTGAAAGGCGCTATATAAATCCAAGTCTTCCTTTTGTATCTGGCTGGACCATCCTGGAGAGAAATGGTAACCCCTGGCTTCTGTCTCTTAAACCCCGCTTCCTTGCCCCTGCCCTCTCCACCCTCACCTCCAACAATAAATGTAAGAAGTTCATAGACTTCTTTGGCCAAGATTGAGACCATTCATTCAGCTGCCTCTGCTGCCTCCCGCTTCCTCCTGCCACCCCACGCTCAGATACTCTCCTGCCTGGCCCTGATCCCACATCTTCCTCTAGGTCCTTTCCCGTCTTTCTTAATGCCCGCTGCAGGTTCATCTTGTTCATGCGATTCTCTTTGTGCTCCTTCGATTCCGTTCCGACTAAAGTGCTAACCTCCCCACTTCCCGAACTGGTCCCCATGCTCCATGCTCTCCTCAGGTACTGTCTCGCTCACTTTTCAAATCTTCATCATTACCCACTTCAAAAAAAAACCTTTAGCCCCTCAATCCTTGCAAACTACCGTCGCATCTCCAACCTCTCTTTTCTCCCCAAAGTCATTGAGCAGATTGTCGCCTCCCAAATCCAGGTTTGAAATGGCCCTAATCAAAGTAATAAATGACATCCTCTGTGGCTGTGAGCAGGCTGTGTTTCCCATTGTTACAATCCTGGTGTGCAGCCATCGACAGGGTGAAACACACCACCTTCTCCATTGTCCAGTGCCCAGTGGCACTGCCCTCGCTTGTTACCACCCTGACCTATCTAACCCTAGATAGACAATCCAGCAGAGGGTTCAGATCCAACACTCTCACCATTAATTCTGGAGATCTCCCTCCTCTTCCCCATCTACATGCTGTCCCTTGTGGCATCATCTGAAGACATGGGGTCAACTGGGAAATATACGCTGACGACACTCAGTACGACTTCTCCGCCACCTCTCTGAACCTCTCCACTGTCTGTGTGACATCAGACCGTTTGTCCAGCATTCAGGGGTCAAAATTTGGCATCGCCGATGTTGTCACCGCCTGAGTGCTGGCTTTAGCACTCGGAGTTAGGCGCAGCCTCAAAAATTAACATTCTCATCCTTGTTTATAAATCCCTCCAAGGCCTTGCCCCTCCCTAATCTCCTCCAGCCCCACAAATCATCGAGATGTCTGCGCTCCTCTAATGCTGGCCCCTTGAGCGTCCCTGATTATAATCGCTCAACATTGGTTGCCTTCTGAGGCCTGGGCCCTAAGCTTGAAATTCCCTCCCGAAGCCGGTCCACCTCTCTCTCCTCCTTCAAGATGTTCCTGAAACCGAACTCTTCCCTGTCCTAATATCTCCTTTTTGTGGCTCAGTGGCAATTATTTTTGATAATTGCTCCTGTGAAACGTGCTGGGACATTTGACAATGTTAAAGGTGTTATATAACTGTTGTTGTTGGTGCAGTGCAAAGTGCAGCTATTTTAACTTCTGCTACCTTACCCTCTACATTCCGGCTAACACTTCTGAATGCGACAGGAAGTCTGGCAGGACCCAGGATTCCCAGGCCTCTACTCGCAATCCCGGCTCCACAGAATTTGCAAGAGGCCTCAGGATAGGCCGGACTTCTGTCCATTCCCAAACACGGCCCCTGACCTCAGAGAGGACGGTACCGAGGGGAGGATTTCCGGAACGGTTTCCCGAGTGACCTGGACATAGGGTTTGTGAGCTGAGCGATTGAGCGGCTGAGACCTGACCGACTGTGAGCTGAGCGACTGTGAACTGACTGACTGACCAACTGACCAACAACTGTGAACTGAGCGACTGTGAACTGACTGACTGACCAACTGACCAACAACTGTGAGCTGAGCGACTATGAACTGACTGACTGACCAACTGACCAACAACTGTGAGCTGAGCGACTGTGAACTGACTGACTGACCAACTGACCGACTGACCAACTGAACAACTGACCAACTGAACAACTGACCGACTGTGAGCTGAGCGACTGAGCGACTGTGATGAGCGACAGGAGCTGTCTGGGCAAACATTGGGTGAACAACAGGCGGGGCCAGGCTGCTCTGTTACCCATTGGGCAGCTGGACTTTGTGTTTGACCACACACGCACTGTTGCCAGGGCGATGGTGTCAGTGACCACAGGTGATGGAGGCTGAGTGACTGGGTGGTGAGTCACAGCCAGAATGCCCTGGGCTGGATGGTGAGGAACATGCTGCTTACTGAGGGAGTGGGCGATTTACACCCACTCACAGAGCCCGGCTCGCCTTTGTTACCGTGCCAACCCACAGCATACAACCCACGGCAGGCAGGGTCTGTGGTTGAAGTCATGTTGCTCAACGAGTCTGGCTTGTGGCAATCGCCCTTATGTTGAGAGAAAGACCACAGATAGCGGCTACGGAATTTCCTTTGCGGGAAGCCTGTATCGCGGATTGTGATCACAATAACATTGTCAGCACATCTTAGTGTTTGGCAACGAAATGGAAGGGTCTTCACAGGCAGTGCAAACAAGTGACAATGGGATAAAGGTTACACAATCCTGTCGGCTGTGTATCAGGGTCAGGAACAGTGTCGTTGAGGGTGTACATCAGGAACAGTGTCGGTGAGGGGGTATATCAGGAACTGTGCCGGTGGGGAGCACATCAGGAGCAGTGTCGGTGAGGGGGTATATCAGGAACTGTCTCGGTGAGGGGGTATATCAGGAACTGTCTCGGTGAGGGGGTATATGAGGAACATTGTCGGTGAGGGGTAATATCAGGAACAGTGTCGGTGAGGGGGTATATCAGGAACATTGTCGGTGAGGGGGTATATCAGGAACAGTGTCGGTGAGGGGGTATATCAGGAACAGTGTCGGTGAGGGGGTATATCGGGAACAGTGTCGGTGAGGGGGTATATCAGGAACATTGTCGGTGAGGGGGTATATCAGGAACAGTGTCGGTGAGGGGGTATATTGGGAACAGTATCGGTGAGGGTGTATATCAGGAACAGTGTCGGTGAGGGGGTATATTGGGAACAGTGTCAGTGAGGGGGTATATCAGGAACAGCGTCGGTGAGGGGTATATCCAGAATAGTGTCTGTGAGCGGCTATATCAGGAACCGTGTCGGTGAGGGGGTATATCAGGAACAGTGTCGGTGGGGGGTATATCAGGAACAGTGTCGGTTGGGGGTATATCTGGAACAGTGTCGCTGAGAGGGTATATCAGGAACAGTGTCGGTGAGGGGGTATATCAGGAACAGTTTCGGTGAGGGTGTATATCAGGAACAGTGTCGGTGAGGGGGTATATCAGGAACAGTCTCAGTGAGGGGGTATATCAGGAACAGTTTCGGTGAGGGGGTATATCAGGAACAGTGTCGGTGAGGGAGTATATCAGGAACAGTGTCGGTGAGGTGGTATATCAGGAACAGTGTCAATGAGGGGGTATATCAGGAACAGTTTCGGTGAGGGGGTATATCAGGAACAGTGTCGGTGAGGGAATATATCAGGAACAGTGTCGGTGAGGGGGTATATCAGGATCAAGAACAGTGTTCGGGTTCCCAGGCCTCCAGTCGGAATCCTGGCTCCAGAGAATTTGCGAGAGGCCTTGGGATAGGCCGGACTGCTCTCCGTTCCCAAACACGGCCACTGACCTCAGAGGGGTCGGTGCCGATGGGAGGATCTCCGGTACGGTTTCCCAAGTGACCTGGAGATAGGGCCTTTGAGCTCAGCGATTGAGCGACTGCCCGACTGTGAGCTGAGTGAGTGAGCGACTGTGAGCTCAGCGATTGAGCGACTGTGAGCTGAGCGACTGACCAACTGTGTGCTGTGAGAGTGAGCGACGGTGAGCTCAGCGATTGAGCGCCTGTGTGCTGAGTGACTGAGCGACTGTGAGCTGAGTGAGTGAGCGACTGTGAGCTGAGCAAGTGAGCGACTGTGAGCTGAGCGACTGAGCGACTGTGAGCTGAGCGACTGACCGACTGTGAGCTGAGCGACTGAGCGACTGTGATGAGCGACAGGAGCTGTCTGGGCAAACATTGGGGGAACAGCAGGCGGGGCCAGGCTGCTCTGTTACCCATTGGGCAGCTGGACTTTGTGTTTGACCACACACGCACTGTTGCCAGGGCGATGGTGTCAGTGACCACAGGTGATGGAGGCTGAGTGACTGGGTGGTGAGTCACAGCCAGAATGCCCTGGGCTGGATGGTGAGGAACATGCTGCTTACTGAGGGAGTGGGCGATTTACACCCACTCACAGAGCCCGGCTCGCCTTTGTTACCGTGCCAACCCACAGCATACAACCCACGGCAGGCAGGGTCTGTGGTTGAAGTCATGTTGCTCAACGAGTCTGGCTTGTGGCAATCGCCCTTATGTTGAGAGAAAGACCACAGATAGCGGCTACGGAATTTCCTTTGCGGGAAGCCTGTATCGCGGATTGTGATCACAATAACATTGTCAGCACATCTTAGTGTTTGGCAACGAAATGGAAGGGTCTTCACAGGCAGTGCAAACAAGTGACAATGGGATAAAGGTTACACAATCCTGTCGGCTGTGTATCAGGGTCAGGAACAGTGTCGTTGAGGGTGTACATCAGGAACAGTGTCGGTGAGGGGGTATATCAGGAACTGTGCCGGTGGGGAGCACATCAGGAGCAGTGTCGGTGAGGGGGTATATCAGGAACTGTCTCGGTGAGGGGGTATATCAGGAACTGTCTCGGTGAGGGGGTATATGAGGAACATTGTCGGTGAGGGGTAATATCAGGAACAGTGTCGGTGAGGGGGTATATCAGGAACATTGTCGGTGAGGGGGTATATCAGGAACAGTGTCGGTGAGGGGGTATATCAGGAACAGTGTCGGTGAGGGGGTATATCGGGAACAGTGTCGGTGAGGGGGTATATCAGGAACATTGTCGGTGAGGGGGTATATCAGGAACAGTGTCGGTGAGGGGGTATATCAGGAACATTGTCGGTGAGGGGGTATATCAGGAACATTGTCGGTGAGGGGGTATATCAGGAACAGTGTCGGTGAGGGGTTATATCGGGAACATTGTCGGTGAGGGGGTATATCAGGAACATTGTCGGTGAGGGGGTAGATCAGGAACATTGTCGGTGAGGGGGTATATCAGGAACAGTGTAAGTGAGGGGGTATATCAAGAACAGTGTCGGTGAGGGGGTATATCAGGAACAGTTTAGGTGAGGGGGTATATCAGGAACAGTGTCGGTGAGGGGGTATATCAGGAACAGTGTAGGTGAGGGGGTATATCGGGAACATTGTCGGTGAGGGGGTATATCAGGAACATTGTCGGTGAGGGGGTATATCAGGAACAGTGTCGGTGAGGGGGTATATCAGGGTCAGGAACAGTGTCGGTGAGGGGGTATATCAGGAACAGTTTCGGTGAGGGGGTATATCAGGAACAGTGTCGGTGAGGGGGTATATCAGGGTCAGGAACAGTGTCGGTGAGGGGGTATATCAGGAACATTGTCGGTGAGGGGGTATATCAGGAACAGTATCAGTGAGGGGGTATATCAGGAACAGTATCGGTGAGGGGGTATATCAGGAACAGTATCAGTGAGGGGGTATATCAGGAACAGTATCGGTGAGGGGGTATATCAGGAACAGTGACGGTGAGGGGATATATCAGTAACAGTGTCGGTGAGGGGTTATATCAGGAACAGTGTCGGTGAGGAGGTATATCAGGAACAGTGTCGGTGAGGGGGTACATCAGGAACATTGTCGGTGAGGGGGTATATCAGGAACAGTGTCGGTGAGGGGGTATATCAGGAACAGTGTCGGTGAGGGGGTATTTTAGTAACAGTGTCGGTGAGGGGTTATATCAGGAACATTGTCGGTGAGGGGGTATATCGGGAACAGTGTCGGTGAGAGGGTATATCAGGAACAGTGTCGGTGAGGGGGTATATCAGGAACAGTGTCGGTGAGGGGGTATATCAGGAACAGTGTCGGTGAGGGGGTATATCGGGAACAGTGTCGTTGAGGGTGTACATCAGGAACAGTGCCGGTGGGGGGCATATCAGGAGCAGTGTCGGTGAGGGGGTATATCAGGAACTGTCTCGGTGAGGGGGTATATCAGGAACTGTCTCGGTGAAGGGGTATTTTAGTAACAGTGTCGGTGAGGGGGTATATCAGGAACAGTGTCGGTGAGGGGGTATATCAGGAACATTGTCGGTCAGGGGGTATATCAGGAACAGTGTCGGTGAGGGGGTATATCAGGAACATTGTCGGTGAGGGGGTATATCAGGAACAGTGTCGGTGAGGGGGTATATCAGGAACATTGTCGGTGAGGGGGTATATCAGGAACAGTGTCGGTGAGGGGGTATATCAGGAACAGTGTCGGTGAGGGGGTATATCAGGAACATTGTCGGTGAGGGGGTATATCAGGAACATTGTCGGTGAGGGGGTATATCAGGAACAGTGTCGGTGAGGGGGTATATCATGAGCATTGTCGGTGAGGGGGTATATCAGGAACAGTGTAAGTGAGGGGGTATATCAAGAACAGTGTCGATGAGGGGGTATATCAGGAACAGTTTCGGTGAGGGGGTATATCAGGAACAGTGTCGGTGAGGGGGTATATCAGGGTCAGGAACAGTATCGGTGAGGGGTATATCAGGTACATTGTCGGTGAGGGGGAATATCAGGAACAGTGTCGGTGAGGGATATATCAGGAACAGTGTCGGTGAGGGGGTATATCAGGAACAGTGTAAGTGAGGGGGTATATCAGGAACAGTGTCGGTGAGGGGGTATATCAGGAACAGTGTCGGTGAGGGGGTATATCAGGAACAGTGTCGGTGAGGGGGTATATCAGGAACAGTGTAAGTGAGGGGGTATATCAGGAACAGTGTCGGTGAGGGGGTATATCAGGAACAGTGTCGGTGAGGGGGTATATCAGGAACAGTGTCGGTGAGGGGATATATCAGGAACAGTGTCGGTGAGGGGGTATATCAGGAACAGTGTCGGTGAGGGGATACATCAGGAACAGTGTTGGTGAGGGGGTATATCAGGAACTGTCTCGGTGAAGGGGTATTTTAGTAACAGTGTCGGTGAGGGGGTATATCAGGAACAGTGTCGGTGAGGGGGTATATCAGGAACATTGTCGGTCAGGGGGTATATCAGGAACAGTGTCGGTGAGGGGTTATATCAGGAACAGTGTCGGTGAGGGGTTATATCAGGAACAGTGTCGGTGAGAGGGTATATCAGGAACAGTGTCGGTGAGGGGGTATATCAGGAACAGTGTCGGTGAGGGGGTATATCAGGAACAGTGTCGGTGAGGGGGTATATCGGGAACAGTGTCGTTGAGGGTGTACATCAGGAACAGTGCCGGTGGGGGGCATATCAGGAGCAGTGTCGGTGAGGGGGTATATCAGGAACTGTCTCGGTGAGGGGGTATATCAGGAACTGTCTCGGTAAAGCGGTATTTAATAACAGTGTCGGTGAGCGGGTATATCAGGAACAGTGTCGGTGAGGGGTTATATCAGGAACATTGTCGGTCAGGGGGTATATCAGGAACAGTGTCGGTGAGGGGGTATATCAGGAACATTGTCGGTGAGGGGGTATATCAGGAACAGTGTTGGTGAGGGGGTATATCAGGAACTGTCTCGGTGAAGGGGTATATCAGGAACAGTGTCGGTGAGGGGGTATATCAGGAACAGTGTCGGTGAGGGGGTATATCAGGAACAGTGTCGGTGAGGGGGTATATCAGGAACAGTGTCGGTGAGGGGGTATATCGGGAACATTGTCGGTGAGGGGGTATATCAGGAACAGTATCAGTGAGGGGGTATATCAGGAACAGTATCGGTGAGGGGGTATATCAGGAACATTGTCGGTGAGGGGGTATATCAGGAGCAGTATCAGTGAGGGGGTATATCAGGAACAGTGTCGGTGAGGGGGTATATCAGGAACAGTGACGGTGAGGGGGTATATCAGTAACAGTGTCGGTGAGGGGTTATATCAGGAACAGTGTCGGTGAGGGGGTATATCAGGAACAGTGTCGGTGAGGTGGTACATCAGGAACATTGTCGGTGAGGGGGTATATCAGGAACAGTGTCGGTGAGGGGGTATATCAGGAACAGTGTCGGTGAGGGGGTATTTTAGTAACAGTGTCGGTGAGGGGTTATATCAGGAACAGTGTCGGTGAGGGGGTATATCAGGAACAGTGTCGGTGAGGGGTGATATCAGGAACAGTGTCGGTGAGAGGGTATATCAGGAACAGTGTCAGTGAGGGGGTATATCAGGAACAGTGTCGGTGAGGGGGTATATCAGGAACAGTGTCGGTGAGGGGGTATATCGGGAACAGTGTCGTTGAGGGTGTACATCAGGAACAGTGCCGGTGGGGGGCATATCAGGAGCAGTGTCGGTCAGGGGGTATATCAGGAACTGTCTCGGTGAGGGGGTATATCAGGAACTGTCTCGGTAAAGGGGTATTTTAGTAACAGTGTCGGTGAGCGGGTATATCAGGAACAGTGTCGGTGAGGGGGTATATCAGGAACAGTGTCGGTGAGGTGGTACATCAGGAACATTGTCGGTGAGGGGGTATATCAGGAACAGTGTCGGTGAGGGGGTATATCAGGAACAGTGTCGGTGAGGGGGTATTTTAGTAACAGTGTCGGTGAGGGGTTATATCAGGAACAGTGTCGGTGAGGGGGTATATCAGGAACAGTGTCGGTGAGGGGTGATATCAGGAACAGTGTCGGTGAGAGGGTATATCAGGAACAGTGTCAGTGAGGGGGTATATCAGGAACAGTGTCGGTGAGGGGGTATATCAGGAACAGTGTCGGTGAGGGGGTATATCGGGAACAGTGTCGTTGAGGGTGTACATCAGGAACAGTGCCGGTGAGGGGGTATATCGGGAACAGTGTCGTTGAGGGTGTACATCAGGAACAGTGCCGGTGGGGGGCATATCAGGAGCAGTGTCGGTGAGGGGGTATATGAGGAACTGTCTCGGTGAGGGGGTATATCAGGAACTGTCTCGGTAAAGGGGTATTTTAGTAACAGTGTCGGTGAGCGGGTATATCAGGAACAGTGTCGGTGAGGGGTTATATCAGGAACATTGTCGGTCAGGGGGTATATCAGGAACAGTGTCGGTGAGGGGGTATATCAGGAACATTGTCGGTGAGGGGGTATATCAGGAACAGTGTTGGTGAGGGGGTATATCAGGAACTGTCTCGGTGAAGGGGTATAACAGGAACAGTGTCGGTGAGGGGGTATATCAGGAACAGTGTCGGTGAGGGGGTATATCAGGAACAGTGTCGGTGAGGGGGTATATCAGGAACAGTGTCGGTGAGGGAGTCTATCGGGAACATTGTCGGTGAGGGGGTATATCAGGAACAGTATCGGTGAGGGGGTATATCAGGAACAGTATCGGTGAGGGGGTATATCAGGAACATTGTCGGTGAGGGGGTATATCAGGAACAGTATCAGTGAGGGGGTATATCAGGAACAGTATCGGTGAGGGGGTATATCAGGAACAGTGACGGTGAGGGGGTATATCAGTAACAGTGTCGGTGAGGGGTTATATCAGGAACAGTGTCGGTGAGGGGGTATATCAGGAACAGTGTCGGTGAGGGGGTACATCAGGAACATTGTCGGTGAGGGGGTATATCAGGAACAGTGTCGGTGAGGGGGTATATCAGGAACAGTGTCGGTGAGGGGATATTTTAGTAACAGTGTCGGTGAGGGGTTATATCAGGAACAGTGTCGGTGAGGGGGTATATCAGGAACAGTGTCGGTGAGGGGTGATATCAGGAACAGTGTCGGTGAGAGGGTATATCAGGAACAGTGTCAGTGAGGGGGTATATCAGGAACAGTGTCGGTGAGGGGGTATATCAGGAACAGTGTCGGTGAGGGGGTATATCGGGAACAGTGTCGTTGAGGGTGTACATCAGGAACAGTGCCGGTGGGGGGCATATCAGGAGCAGTGTCGGTGAGGGGGTATATCAGGAACTGTCTCGGTGAGGGGGTATATCAGGAACTGTCTCGGTGAAGGGGTATTTTAGTAACAGTGTCGGTGAGGGGGTATATCAGGAACAGTGTCGGTGAGGGGGTATATCAGGAACATTGTCGGTCAGGGGGTATATCAGGAACAGTGTCGGTGAGGGGGTATATCAGGAACATTGTCGGTGAGGGGGTATATCAGGAACAGTGTCGGTGAGGGGGTATATCAGGAACATTGTCGGTGAGGGGGTATATCAGGAACAGTGTCGGTGAGGGGGTATATCAGGAACAGTGTCGGTGAGGGGGTATATCGGGAACAGTGTCGGTGAGGGGGTATATCAGGAACATTGTCGGTGAGGGGGTATATCAGGAACATTGTCGGTGAGGGGGTATATCAGGAACAGTGTCGGTGAGGGGCTATATCATGAACATTGTCGGTGAGGGGGTATATCAGGAACAGTGTAAGTGAGGGGCTATATCAAGAACAGTGTCGATGAGGGGGTATATCAGGAACATTGTCGGTGAGGGGGTATATCAGGAACAGTGTCGGTGAGGGGGTATATCAGGGTCAGGAACAGTATCGGTGAGGGGGTATATCAGGAACATTGTCGGTGAGGGGGAATATCAGGAACAGTGTCGGTGAGGGGGTATATCAGGAACAGTGTCGGTGAGGGGGTATATCAGGAACAGTGTAAGTGAGGGGGTATATCAGGAACAGTGTCGGTGAGGGGGGAAATCAGGAACAGTGTCGGTGAGGGGGTATATCAGGAACAGTGTCGGTGAGGGGGTATATCAGGAACAGTGTAAGTGAGGGGGTATATCAGGAACAGTGTCGGTGAGGGGGTATATCAGGAACATTGTCGGTGAGGGGGTATATCAGGAACAGTGTCGGTGAGGGGGTATATCAGGAACAGTGTCGGTGAGGGGGTATTTCAGGAACAGTGTCGGTGAGGGGGTATATCAAGAACAGTGTCGGTGAGGGGGTATATCAGGAACAGTGTCGGTGATGGGGTATATCTAGAACAGTGTCGGTGAGGGGGTATATCAGGAACAGTGTCGGTGAGGGGGTATATCAGGAACAGTGTCGGTGAGGGGATATATCAGGAACAGTGTCGGTGAGGGGGTATATCAGGAACAGTGTCGGTGAGGGGATACATCAGGAACAGTGTTGGTGAGCGGGTATATCAGGAACTGTCTCGGTGAAGGGGTATTTTAGTAACAGTGTCGGTGAGGGGGTATATCAGGAACAGTGTCGGTGAGGGGGTATAACAGGAACATTGTCGGTGAGGGGGTATATCAGGAACAGTGTTGGTGAGGGGCATATCAGGAGCAGTGTCGGTGAGGGGGTCTATCAGGAACTGTCTCGGTGAGGGGGTATATCAGGAACTGTCTCGGTAACGCGGTATTTAATAACAGTGTCGGTGAGCGGGTATATCAGGAACAGTGTCGGTGAGGGGTTATATCAGGAACATTGTCGGTCAGGGGGTATATCAGGAACAGTGTCGGTGAGGGGGTATATCAGGAACATTGTCGGTGAGGGGGTATATCAGGAACAGTGTTGGTGAGGGGGTATATCAGGAACTGTCTCGGTGAAGGGGTATATCAGGAACAGTGTCGGTGAGGGGGTATATCAGGAACAGTGTCGGTGAGGGGGTATATCAGGAACAGTGTCGGTGAGGGGGTATATCAGGAACAGTGTCGGTGAGGGGGTATATCGGGAACATTGTCGGTGAGGGGGTATATCAGGAACAGTATCAGTGAGGGGGTATATCAGGAACAGTATCGGTGAGGGGGTATATCAGGAACATTGTCGGTGAGGGGGTATATCAGGAGCAGTATCAGTGAGGGGGTATATCAGGAACAGTATCGGTGAGGGGGTATATCAGGAACAGTAACGGTGAGGGGGTATATCAGTAACAGTGTCGGTGAGGGGTTATATCAGGAACAGTGTCGGTGAGGGGGTATATCAGGAACAGTGTCGGTGAGGGGGTACATCAGGAACATTGTCGGTGAGGGGGTATATCAGGAACAGTGTCGGTGAGGGGGTATATCAGGAACAGTGTCGGTGAGGGGGTATTTTAGTAACAGTGTCGGTGAGGGGGTATATCAGGAACAGTGTCGGTGAGGGGGTATATCAGGAACAGTGTCGGTGAGGGGTGATATCAGGAACAGTGTCGGTGAGAGGGTATATCAGGAACAGTGTCAGTGAGGGGGTATATCAGGAACAGTGTCGGTGAGGGGGTATATCAGGAACAGTGTCGGTGAGGGGGTATATCAGGAACAGTGTCGGTGAGGGGGTATATTGGGAACATTGTCGGTGAGGGGGTCTATCAGGAACAGTGTAAGTGAGGGGGTATATCAGGAACTGTCTCGGTGAAGGGGTATTTTAGTAACAGTGTCGGTGAGGGGGTATATCAGGAACAGTGTCGGTGAGGGGGTATAACAGGAACATTGTCGGTGAGGGGGTATATCAGGAACAGTGTTGGTGAGGGGCATATCAGGAGCAGTGTCGGTGAGGGGGTATATCAGGAACTGTCTCGGTGAGGGGGTATATCAGGAACTGTCTCGGTAAAGCGGTATTTAATAACAGTGTCGGTGAGCGGGTATATCAGGAACAGTGTCGGTGAGGGGTTATATCAGGAACATTGTCGGTCAGGGGGTATATCAGGAACAGTGTCGGTGAGGGGGTATATCAGGAACATTGTCGGTGAGGGGGTATATCAGGAACAGTGTTGGTGAGGGGGTATATCAGGAACTGTCTCGGTGAAGGGTTATATCAGGAACAGTGTCGGTGAGGGGGTATATCAGGAACAGTGTCGGTGAGGGGGTATATCAGGAACAGTGTCGGTGAGGGGGTATATCAGGAACAGTGTCGGTGAGGGGGTATATCGGGAACATTGTCGGTGAGGGGGTATATCAGGAACAGTATCAGTGAGGGGGTATATCAGGAACAGTATCGGTGAGGGGGTATATCAGGAACATTGTCGGTGAGGGGGTATATCAGGAGCAGTATCAGTGAGGGGGTATATCAGGAACAGTATCGGTGAGGGGGTATATCAGGAACAGTAACGGTGAGGGGGTATATCAGTAACAGTGTCGGTGAGGGGTTATATCAGGAACAGTGTCGGTGAGGGGGTATATCAGGAACAGTGTCGGTGAGGGGGTACATCAGGAACATTGTCGGTGAGGGGGTATATCAGGAACAGTGTCGGTGAGGGGGTATATCAGGAACAGTGTCGGTGAGGGGGTATTTTAGTAACAGTGTCGGTGAGGGGTTATATCAGGAACAGTGTCGGTGAGGGGGTATATCAGGAACAGTGTCGGTGAGGGGTGATATCAGGAACAGTGTCGGTGAGAGGGTATATCAGGAACAGTGTCAGTGAGGGGGTATATCAGGAACAGTGTCGGTGAGGGGGTATATCAGGAACAGTGTCGGTGAGGGGGTATATCAGGAACAGTGTCGGTGAGGGGGTATATTGGGAACATTGTCGGTGAGGGGGTCTATCAGGAACAGTGTAAGTGAGGGGGTATATCAGGAACAGTATCAGTGAGGGGGTATATCAGGAACAGCGTCAGTGAGGGGTATATCAGGAACAGTGTCGGTGAGGGGATATATCAGGAACAGTGTAAGTGAGGGGGTATATCAGGAACAGTGTCGGTGAGGGGGTATATCAGGAACAGTGTCGGTGAGGGGATATATCAGGAACAGTGTCGGTGAGGGGGTATATCAGGAACAGTGTCGGTGAGGGGATACATCAGGAACAGTGTTGGTGAGGGGGTATATCAGGAACTGTCTCGGTGAAGGGGTATTTTAGTAACAGTGTCGGTGAGGTGGTATATCAGGAACAGTGTCGGTGAGGGGGTATATCAGGAACAGTGTCGGTGAGGAGTTATATCAGGAACAGTGTCGGTGAGAGGGTATATCAGGAACAGTGTCGGTGAGGGGGTATATCAGGAACAGTGTCGGTGAGGGGGTATATCAGGAACAGTGTCGGTGAGGGGGTATATCGGGAACAGTGTCGTTGAGGGTGTACATCAGGAACAGTGCCGGTGGGTGGCATATCAGGAGCAGTGTCGGTGAGGGGGTATATCAGGAACTGTCTCGGTGAGGGGGTATATCAGGAACTGTCTCGGTAAAGGGGTATTTTAGTAACAGTGTCGGTGAGCGGGTATATCAGGAACAGTGTCGGTGAGGGGTTATATCAGGAACATTGTCGGTCAGGGGGTATATCAGGAACAGTGTCGGTGAGGGGGTATATCAGGAACATTGTCGGTGAGGGGGTATATCAGGAACAGTGTTGGTGAGGTGGTATATCAGGAACTGTCTCGGTGAAGGGGTATAACAGGAACAGTGTCGGTGAGGGGGTATATCAGGAACAGTGTCGGTGAGGGGTATATCAGGAACAGTGTCGGTGAGGGGGTATATCAGGAACAGTGTCGGTGAGGGGGTCTATCGGGAACATTGTCGTTGAGGGGGTATATCAGGAACAGTATCAGTGAGGGGGTATATCAGGAACAGTATCGGTGAGGGGGTATATCAGGAACATTGTCGGTGAGGGGGTATATCAGGAACAGTATCAGTGAGGGGGTATATCAGGAACAGTATCGGTGAGGGGGTATATCAGGAACAGTGACGGTGAGGGCGTATATCAGTAACAGTGTCGGTGAGGGGTTATATCAGGAACAGTGTCGGTGAGGGGGTATATCAGGAACAGTGTCGGTGAGGGGGTACATCAGGAACATTGTCGGTGAGGGGGTATATCAGGAACAGTGTCGGTGAGGGGGTATATCAGGAACAGTGTCGGTGAGGGGGTGTTTTAGTAACAGTGTCGGTGAGGGGTTATATCAGGAACAGTGTCGGTGAGGGGGTATATCAGGAACAGTGTCGGTGAGGGGTGATATCAGGAACAGTGTCGGTGAGAGGGTATATCAGGAACAGTGTCAGTGAGGGGGTATATCAGGAACAGTGTCGGTGAGGGGGTATATCAGGAACAGTGTCGGTGAGGGGGTATATCGGGAACAGTGTCGTTGAGGGTGTACATCAGGAACAGTGCCGGTGGGGGGCATATCAGGAGCAGTGTCGGTCAGGGGGTATATCAGGAACTGTCTCGGTGAGGGGGTATATCAGGAACTGTCTCGGTGAAGGGGTATTTTAGTAACAGTGTCGGTGAGGGGGTATATCAGGAACAGTGTCGGTGAGGGGGTATATCAGGAACATTGTCGGTCAGGGGGTATATCAGGAACAGTGTCGGTGAGGGGGTATATCAGGAACATTGTCGGTGAGGGGGTATATCAGGAACAGTGTCGGTGAGGGGGTATATCAGGAACATTGTCGGTGAGGGGGTATATCAGGAACAGTGTCGGTGAGGGGGTATATCAGGAACAGTGTCGGTGAGGGGGTATATCGGGAACAGTGTCGGTGAGGGGGTATATCAGGAACATTGTCGGTGAGGGGGTATATCAGGAACAGTGTCGGTGAGGGGGTATATCAGGAACATTGTCGGTGAGGGGGTATATCAGGAACATTGTCGGTGAGGGGGTATATCAGGAACAGTGTCGGTGAGGGGGTATATCATGAACATTGTCGGTGAGGGGGTATATCAGGAACAGTGTAAGTGAGGGGGTATATCAAGAACAGTGTCGATGAGGGGGTATATCAGGAACATTGTCGGTGAGGGGGTATATCAGGAACAGTGTCGGTGAGGGGGTATATCAGGGTCAGGAACAGTATCGGTGAGGGGGTATATCAGGAACATTGTCGGTGAGGGGGAATATCAGGAACAGTGTCGGTGAGGGGGTATATCAGGAACAGTGTCGGTGAGGGGGTATATCAGGAACAGTGTCGGTGAGGGGGTATATGAGGAACAGTGTAAGTGAGGGGGTATATCAGGAACAGTGTCGGTGAGGGGGTATATCAGGAACAGTGTCGGTGAGGGGGTATATCAGGAACAGTGTCGGTGAGGGGGTATTTCAGGAACAGTGTCGGTGAGGGGGTATATCAAGAACAGTGTCGGTGAGGGGGTATATCAGGAACAGTGTCGGTGATGGGGTATATCTAGAACAGTGTCGGTGAGGGGGTATATCAGGAACAGTGTCGGTGAGGGGGTATATCAGGAACAGTGTCGGTGAGGGGGTATATCAGGAACAGTGTCGGTGAGGGGTTATATCAGGAACAGTGTCGGTGAGGTGGTATATCAGGAACAGTCTCGGTGAGGAGGTATATCAGGAACAGTGTCGGTGAGGGGATAATCAGGATCAGTGTCGGTGAGGGGGTATATCAGGAACAGTGTCGGTGAGGGTGTATATCAGGAACAGTGTCGGTAAGGGTGTATATCAGGAACAGTGTCGGTGAGGGGGTATATCAGGAACTGTCTCGGTGAGGGGGTATATCAGGAACTGTCTCGGTGAAGGGGTATTTTAGTAACAGTGTCGGTGAGGGGGTATATCAGGAACAGTGTCGGTGAGGGGGTATATCAGGAACATTGTCGGTCAGGGGGTATATCAGGAACAGTGTCGGTGAGGGGGTATATCAGGAACATTGTCGGTGAGGGGGTATATCAGGAACAGTGTCGGTGAGGGGGTATATCAGGAACATTGTCGGTGAGGGGGTATATCAGGAACAGTGTCGGTGAGGGGGTATATCAGGAACAGTGTTGGTGAGGGGGTATATCGGGAACAGTGTCGGTGAGGGGGTATATCAGGAACATTGTCGGTGAGGGGGTATATCAGGAACAGTGTCGGTGAGGGGGTATATCAGGAACATTGTCGGTGAGGGGGTATATCAGGAACATTGTCGGTGAGGGGGTATATCAGGAACAGTGTCGGTGAGGGGGTATATCATGAGCATTGTCGGTGAGGGGGTATATCAGGAACAGTGTAAGTGAGGGGGTATATCAAGAACAGTGTCGATGAGGGGGTATATCAGGAACAGTATCGGTGAGGGGGTATATCAGGAACAGTGTCGGTGAGGGGGTATATCAGGGTCAGGAACAGTATCGGTGAGGGGGTATATCAGGAACATTGTCGGAGAGGGGGAATATCAGGAACAGTGTCGGTGAGGGGGTATATCAGGAACAGTGTCGGTGAGGGGGTATATCAGGAACAGTGTCGGTGAGGGGGTATATCTGGAACAGTGTCGGTGAGGGGGTATATCAGGAACAGTGTCGGTGAGGGGGTATATCAGGAACAGTGTCGGTGAGGGGGTATATCAGGAACAGTGTCGGTGAGGGGTTATATCAGGAAAAGTGTCGGTGAGGTGGTATATCAGGAACAGTGTCGGTGAGGGGGTATATCAGGAACAGTGTCGGTGAGGGGATATATCAGGAACAGTGTCGGTGAGAGGGTATATCGTGAACCGTGCCGGTGAGGGGGTATATCTGGAACAGTGTCGGTGAGGGGGTATATCTGGAACAGTGTCGGTGAGGGGGTATATCAGGAACAGTGTCGGTGAGGGTGTATATCAGGAACAGTGTCGGTGAGGGTGTATATCAGGAACAGTGTCGGTGAGGGGGTATATTGGGAACATTGTCGGTGAGGGGGTCTATCAGGAACAGTGTAAGTGAGGGGGTATATCAGGAACAGTATCAGTGAGGGGGTATATCAGGAACAGCGTCAGTGAGGGGTATATCAGGAACAGTGTCGGTGAGGGGATATATCAGGAACAGTGTCGGTGAGGGGGTATATCAGGAACAGTGTCGGTGAGGGGGTATATCAGGAACAGTGTCGGTGAGGGGATATATCAGGAACAGTGTCGGTGAGGGGGTATATCAGGAACAGTGTCGGTGAGGGGATACATCAGGAACAGTGTTGGTGAGGGGGTATATCAGGAACTGTCTCGGTGAAGGGGTATTTTAGTAACAGTGTCGGTGAGGGGGTATATCAGGAACAGTGTCGGTGAGGGGGTATATCAGGAACATTGTCGGTCAGGGGGTATATCAGGAACAGTGTCGGTGAGGGGGTATATCAGGAACAGTGTCGGTGAGGGGTTATATCAGGAACAGTGTCGGTGAGAGGGTATATCAGGAACAGTGTCGGTGAGGGGGTATATCAGGAACAGTGTCGGTGAGGGGGTATATCAGGAACAGTGTCGGTGAGGGGGTATATCGGGAACAGTGTCGTTGAGGGTGTACATCAGGAACAGTGCCGGTGGGGGGCATATCAGGAGCAGTGTCGTTGAGGGGGTATATCAGGAACTGTCTCGGTGAGGGGGTATATCAGGAACTGTCTCGGTAAAGGGGTATTTTAGTAACAGTGTCGGTGAGCGGGTATATCAGGAACAGTGTCGGTGAGGGGTTATATCAGGAACATTGTCGGTCAGGGGGTATATCAGGAACAGTGTCGGTGAGGGGGTATATCAGGAACATTGTCGGTGAGGGGGTATATCAGGAACAGTGTTGGTGAGGGGGTATATCAGGAACTGTCTCGGTGAAGGGGTATATCAGGAACAGTGTCGGTGAGGGGGTATATCAGGAACAGTGTCGGTGACGGGGTATATCAGGAACAGTGTCGGTGAGGGGGTATATCAGGAACAGTGTCGGTGAGGGGGTATATCGGGAACATTGTCGGTGAGGGGGTATATCAGGAAGAGTATCAGTGAGGGGGTATATCAGGAACAGTATCGGTGAGGGGGTATATCAGGAACATTGTCGGTGAGGGGGTATCTCAGGAACAGTATCAGTGAGGGGGTATATCAGGAACAGTATCGGTGAAGGGGTATATCAGGAACAGTGACGGTGAGGGGGTATATCAGTAACAGTGTCGGTGAGGGGTTATATCAGGAACAGTGTCGGTGAGGGGGTATATCAGGAACAGTGTCGGTGAGGGGGTACATCAGGAACATTGTCGGTGAGGGGGTATATCAGGAACAGTGTCAGTGAGGGGGTATATCAGGAACAGTGTCCGTGAGGGGGTATTTTAGTAACAGTGTCGGTGAGCGGTTATATCAGGAACAGTGTCGGTGAGGGGGTATATCAGGAACAGTGTCGGTGAGGGGTGATATCAGGAACAGTGTCGGTGAGAGGGTATATCAGGAACAGTGTCAGTGAGGGGGTATATCAGGAACAGTATCGGTGAGGGGGTATATCAGGAACAGTGTCGGTGAGGGGGTATATCATGAACATTGTCGGTGAGGGGGTATATCAGGGTCAGGAACAGTGTCGGTGAGGGGGTATATCAGGAACATAGTCGGTGAGGGGGTATATCGGGAACAGTGTCGTTGAGGGTGTACATCAGGAACTGTCTCGGTGAGGGGGTATATCAGGAACTGTCTCGGTGAAGGGGTATTTTAGTAACAGTGTCGGTGAGGGGGTATATCAGGAACAGTGTCGGTGAGGGGGTATATCAGGAACATTGTCGGTCAGGGGGTATATCAGGAACAGTGTCGGTGAGGGGGTATATCAGGAACATTGTCGGTGAGGGGGTATATCAGGAACAGTGTCGGTGAGGGGGTATATCAGGAACATTGTCGGTGAGGGGGTATATCAGGAACAGTGTCGGTGAGGGGGTATATCAGGAACAGTGTCGGTGAAGGGGTATATCGGGAGCAGTGTCGGTGAGGGGGTATATCAGGAACATTGTCGGTGAGGGGGTATATCAGGAACAGTGTCGGTGAGGGGGTATATCAGGAACATTGTCGGTGAGGGGGTATATCAGGAACATTGTCGGTGAGGGGGTATATCAGGAACAGTGTCGGTGAGGGGGTATATCATGAACATTGTCGGTGAGGGGGTATATCAGGAACAGTGTAAGTGAGGGGGTATATCAAGAACAGTGTCGATGAGGGGGTATATCAGGAACAGTTTCGGTGAGGGGGTATATCAGGAACAGTGTCGCTGAGGGGGTATATCAGGGTCAGGAACAGTATCGGTGAGGGGGTATATCAGGAACATTGTCAGTGAGGGGGAATATCAGGAACAGTGTCGGTGAGGGGGTATATCAGGAACAGTGTCGGTGAGGGGGTATATCAGGAACAGTGTAAGTGAGGGGGTATATCAGGAACAGTGTCGGTGAGGGGGTATTTCAGGAACAGTGTCGGTGAGGGGGTATATCAGGAACAGTGTCGGTGAGGGGGTATATCAGGAACAGTGTAAGTGAGGGGGTATATCAGGAACAGTGTCGGTGAGGGGGTATATCAGGAACATTGTCGGTGAGGGGGTATATCAGGAACAGTGTCGGTGAGGGGGTATATCAGGAACAGTGTCGGTGAGGGGGTATTTCAGGAACAGTGTCGGTGAGGGGGTATATCAAGAACAGTGTCGGTGAGGGGGTATATCAGGAACAGTGTCGGTGAGGGGGTATATCAGGAACAGTGTCGGTGAGGGGGTATATCAGGAACAGTGTCGGTGAGGGGTTATATCAGGAACAGTGTCGGTGAGGGGGTATATCAGGAACAGTCTCGGTGAGGGGGTATATCAGGAACAGTGTCGGTGAGGGGATATATCAGGAACAGTGTCGGTGAGAGGGTATATCGTGAACCGTGCCGGTGAGGGGGTATATCAGGAACAGTGTCGGTGAGGGGGTATATCTGGAACAGTGTCGGTGAGGGGGTATATCAGGAACAGTGTCGGTGAGGGTGTATATCAGGAACAGTGTCGGTGAGGGTGTATATCAGGAACATTGTCGGTGAGGGGGTATATCAGGAACATTGTCGGTGAGGGGGTATATCAGGAACAGTGTCGGTGAGGGGGTATATCAGGAACAGTGTCGGTGATGGGGTATATCTAGAACAGTGTCGGTGAGGGGGTATATCAGGAACAGTGTCGGTGAGGGGGTATATCAGGAACAGTGTCGGTGAGGGGGTATATCAGGAACAGTGTCGGTGAGGGGTTATATCAGGAACAGTGTCGGTGAGGTGGTATATCAGGAACAGTCTCGGTGAGGAGGTATATCAGGAACAGTGTCGGTGAGGGGATAATCAGGAACAGTGTCGGTGAGGGGGTATATCAGGAACAGTGTCGGTGAGGGTGTATATCAGGAACAGTGTCGGTGAGGGTGTATATCAGGAACAGTGTCGGTGAGGGGGTATATCAGGAACTGTCTCGGTGAGGGGGTATATCAGGAACTGTCTCGGTGAAGGGGTATTTTAGTAACAGTGTCGGTGAGGGGGTATATCAGGAACAGTGTCGGTGAGGGGGTATATCAGGAACATTGTCGGTCAGGGGGTATATCAGGAACAGTGTCGGTGAGGGGGTATATCAGGAACATTGTCGGTGAGGGGGTATATCAGGAACAGTGTCGGTGAGGGGGTATATCAGGAACATTGTCGGTGAGGGGGTATATCAGGAACAGTGTCGGTGAGGGGGTATATCAGGAACAGTGTCGGTGAGGGGGTATATCGGGAACAGTGTCGGTGAGGGGGTATATCAGGAACATTGTCGGTGAGGGGGTATATCAGGAACAGTGTCGGTGAGGGGGTATATCAGGAACATTGTCGGTGAGGGGGTATATCAGGAACAGTGTCGGTGAGGGGGTATATCATGAGCATTGTCGGTGAGGGGGTATATCAGGAACAGTGTAAGTGAGGGGGTATATCAAGAACAGTGTCGATGAGGGGGTATATCAGGAACAGTTTCGGTGAGGGGGTATATCAGGAACAGTGTCGGTGAGGGGGTATATCAGGGTCAGGAACAGTATCGGTGAGGGGGTATATCAGGAACATTGTCGGTGAGGGGGTATATCAGGAACAGTGTCGGTGAGGGGGTATATCAGGAACAGTGTAAGTGAGGGGGTATATCAGGAACAGTGTCAGTGAGGGGGTATATCAGGAACAGTGTCGGTGAGGGGGTATATCAGGAACAGTGTCGGTGAGGGGGTATATCAGGAACAGTGTAAGTGAGGGGGTATATCAGGAACAGTGTCGGTGAGGGGGTATATCAGGAACATTGTCGGTGAGGGGGTATATCAGGAACAGTGTCGGTGAGGGGGTATATCAGGAACAGTGTCGGTGAGGGGGTATTTCAAGAACAGTGTCGGTGAGGGGGTATATCAAGAACAGTGTCGGTGAGGGGGTATATCAGGAACAGTGTCGGTGAGGGGGTATATCTGGAACAGTGTCGGTGAGGGGGTATATCAGGAACAGTGTCGGTGAGGGGGTATATCAGGAACAGTGTCGGTGAGGGGGTATATCAGGAACAGTGTCGGTGAGGGGTTATATCAGGAACAGTGTCAGTGAGGTGGTATATCAGGAACAGTCTCGGTGAGGGGGTATATCAGGAACAGTGTCGGTGAGGGGATATATCAGGAACAGTGTCGGTGAGGGGGTATATCAGGAACAGTGTCGGTGAGGGGGTATATCAGGAACATTGTCGGTCAGGGGGTATATCAGGAACAGTGTCGGTGAGGGGGTATATCAGGAACAGTGTCGGTGAGGGGTTATATCAGGAACAGTGTCGGTGAGAGGGTATATCAGGAACAGTGTCGGTGAGGGGGTATATCAGGAACAGTGTCGGTGAGGGGGTATATCAGGAACAGTGTCGGTGAGGGGGTATATCGGGAACAGTGTCGTTGAGGGTGTACATCAGGAACAGTGCCGGTGGGGGGCATATCAGGAGCAGTGTCGTTGAGGGGGTATATCAGGAACTGTCTCGGTGAGGGGGTATATCAGGAACTGTCTCGGTAAATGGGTATTTTAGTAACAGTGTCGGTGAGCGGGTATATCAGGAACAGTGTCGGTGAGGGGTTATATCAGGAACATTGTCGGTCAGTGGGTATATCAGGAACAGTGTCGGTGAGGGGGTATATCAGGAACATTGTCGGTGAGGGGGTATATCAGGAACAGTGTTGGTGAGGGGGTATATCAGGAACTGTCTCGGTGAAGGGGTATATCAGGAACAGTGTCGGTGAGGGGGTATATCAGGAACAGTGTCGGTGAGGGGGTATATCAGGAACAGTGTCGGTGAGGGGGTATATCAGGAACAGTGTCGGTGAGGGGGTATATCGGGAACATTGTCGGTGAGGGGGTATATCAGGAAGAGTATCAGTGAGGGGGTATATCAGGAACAGTATCGGTGAGGGGGTATATCAGGAACATTGTCGGTGAGGGGGTATATCAGGAACAGTGTCGGTGAGGTGGTATATCAGGAACAGTCTCGGTGAGGAGGTATATCAGGAACAGTGTCGGTGAGGGGATAATCAGGAACAGTGTCGGTGAGGGGGTATATCAGGAACAGTGTCGGTGAGGGTGTATATCAGGAACAGTGTCGGTGAGGGTGTATATCAGGAACAGTGTCGGTGAGGGGGTATATCAGGAACTGTCTCGGTGAGGGGGTATATCAGGAACTGTCTCGGTGAAGGGGTATTTTAGTAACAGTGTCGGTGAGGGGGTATATCAGGAACAGTGTCGGTGAGGGGGTATATCAGGACCATTGTCGGTCAGGGGGTATATCAGGAACAGTGTCGGTGAGGGGGTATATCAGGAACATTGTCGGTGAGGGGGTATATCAGGAACAGTGTCGGTGAGGGGGTATATCAGGAACATTGTCGGTGAGGGGGTATATCAGGAACAGTGTCGGTGAGGGGGTATATCAGGAACAGTGTCGGTGAGGGGGTATATCGGGAACAGTGTCGGTGAGGGGGTATATCAGGAACATTGTCGGTGAGGGGGTATATCAGGAACAGTGTCGGTGAGGGGGTATATCAGGAACATTGTCGGTGAGGGGGTATATCAGGAACAGTGTCGGTGAGGGGGTATATCATGAGCATTGTCGGTGAGGGGGTATATCAGGAACAGTGTAAGTGAGGGGGTATATCAAGAACAGTGTCGATGAGGGGGTATATCAGGAACAGTTTCGGTGAGGGGGTATATCAGGAACAGTGTCGGTGAGGGGGTATATCAGGGTCAGGAACAGTATCGGTGAGGGGGTATATCAGGAACATTGTCGGTGAGGGGGAATATCAGGAACAGTGTCGGTGAGGGGGTATATCAGGAACAGTGTCGGTGAGGGGGTATATCAGGAACAGTGTAAGTGAGGGGGTATATCAGGAACAGTGTCAGTGAGGGGGTATATCAGGAACAGTGTCGGTGAGGGGGTATATCAGGAACAGTGTCGGTGAGGGGGTATATCAGGAACAGTGTAAGTGAGGGGGTATATCAGGAACAGTGTCGGTGAGGGGGTATATCAGGAACATTGTCGGTGAGGGGGTATATCAGGAACAGTGTCGGTGAGGGGGTATATCAGGAACAGTGTCGGTGAGGGGGTATTTCAAGAACAGTGTCGGTGAGGGGGTATATCAAGAACAGTGTCGGTGAGGGGGTATATCAGGAACAGTGTCGGTGAGGGGGTATATCTGGAACAGTGTCGGTGAGGGGGTATATCAGGAACAGTGTCGGTGAGGGGGTATATCAGGAACAGTGTCGGTGAGGGGGTATATCAGGAACAGTGTCGGTGAGGGGTTATATCAGGAACAGTGTCAGTGAGGTGGTATATCAGGAACAGTCTCGGTGAGGGGGTATATCAGGAACAGTGTCGGTGAGGGGATATATCAGGAACAGTGTCGGTGAGGGGGTATATCAGGAACAGTATCGGTGAGGGGGTATATCAGGAACAGTGACGGTGAGGGCGTATATCAGTAACAGTGTCGGTGAGGGGTTATATCAGGAACAGTGTCGGTGAGGGGGTATATCAGGAACAGTGTCGGTGAGGGGGTACATCAGGAACATTGTCGGTGAGGGGGTATATCAGGAACAGTGTCGGTGAGGGGGTATATCAGGAACAGTGTCGGTGAGGGGGTGTTTTAGTAACAGTGTCGGTGAGGGGTTATATCAGGAACAGTGTCGGTGAGGGGGTATATCAGGAACAGTGTCGGTGAGGGGTGATATCAGGAACAGTGTCGGTGAGAGGGTATATCAGGAACAGTGTCAGTGAGGGGGTATATCAGGAACAGTGTCGGTGAGGGGGTATATCAGGAACAGTGTCGGTGAGGGGGTATATCGGGAACAGTGTCGTTGAGGGTGTACATCAGGAACAGTGCCGGTGGGGGGCATATCAGGAGCAGTGTCGGTCAGGGGGTATATCAGGAACTGTCTCGGTGAGGGGGTATATCAGGAACTGTCTCGGTGAAGGGGTATTTTAGTAACAGTGTCGGTGAGGGGGTATATCAGGAACAGTGTCGGTGAGGGGGTATATCAGGAACATTGTCGGTCAGGGGGTATATCAGGAACAGTGTCGGTGAGGGGGTATATCAGGAACATTGTCGGTGAGGGGGTATATCAGGAACAGTGTCGGTGAGGGGGTATATCAGGAACATTGTCGGTGAGGGGGTATATCAGGAACAGTGTCGGTGAGGGGGTATATCAGGAACAGTGTCGGTGAGGGGGTATATCGGGAACAGTGTCGGTGAGGGGGTATATCAGGAACATTGTCGGTGAGGGGGTATATCAGGAACAGTGTCGGTGAGGGGGTATATCAGGAACATTGTCGGTGAGGGGGTATATCAGGAACATTGTCGGTGAGGGGGTATATCAGGAACAGTGTCGGTGAGGGGGTATATCATGAACATTGTCGGTGAGGGGGTATATCAGGAACAGTGTAAGTGAGGGGGTATATCAAGAACAGTGTCGATGAGGGGGTATATCAGGAACATTGTCGGTGAGGGGGTATATCAGGAACAGTGTCGGTGAGGGGGTATATCAGGGTCAGGAACAGTATCGGTGAGGGGGTATATCAGGAACATTGTCGGTGAGGGGGAATATCAGGAACAGTGTCGGTGAGGGGGTATATCAGGAACAGTGTCGGTGAGGGGGTATATCAGGAACAGTGTCGGTGAGGGGGTATATGAGGAACAGTGTAAGTGAGGGGGTATATCAGGAACAGTGTCGGTGAGGGGGTATATCAGGAACAGTGTCGGTGAGGGGGTATATCAGGAACAGTGTCGGTGAGGGGGTATTTCAGGAACAGTGTCGGTGAGGGGGTATATCAAGAACAGTGTCGGTGAGGGGGTATATCAGGAACAGTGTCGGTGATGGGGTATATCTAGAACAGTGTCGGTGAGGGGGTATATCAGGAACAGTGTCGGTGAGGGGGTATATCAGGAACAGTGTCGGTGAGGGGGTATATCAGGAACAGTGTCGGTGAGGGGTTATATCAGGAACAGTGTCGGTGAGGTGGTATATCAGGAACAGTCTCGGTGAGGAGGTATATCAGGAACAGTGTCGGTGAGGGGATAATCAGGATCAGTGTCGGTGAGGGGGTATATCAGGAACAGTGTCGGTGAGGGTGTATATCAGGAACAGTGTCGGTAAGGGTGTATATCAGGAACAGTGTCGGTGAGGGGGTATATCAGGAACTGTCTCGGTGAGGGGGTATATCAGGAACTGTCTCGGTGAAGGGGTATTTTAGTAACAGTGTCGGTGAGGGGGTATATCAGGAACAGTGTCGGTGAGGGGGTATATCAGGAACATTGTCGGTCAGGGGGTATATCAGGAACAGTGTCGGTGAGGGGGTATATCAGGAACATTGTCGGTGAGGGGGTATATCAGGAACAGTGTCGGTGAGGGGGTATATCAGGAACATTGTCGGTGAGGGGGTATATCAGGAACAGTGTCGGTGAGGGGGTATATCAGGAACAGTGTCGGTGAGGGGGTATATCGGGAACAGTGTCGGTGAGGGGGTATATCAGGAACATTGTCGGTGAGGGGGTATATCAGGAACAGTGTCGGTGAGGGGGTATATCAGGAACATTGTCGGTGAGGGGGTATATCAGGAACATTGTCGGTGAGGGGGTATATCAGGAACAGTGTCGGTGAGGGGGTATATCATGAGCATTGTCGGTGAGGGGGTATATCAGGAACAGTGTAAGTGAGGGGGTATATCAAGAACAGTGTCGATGAGGGGGTATATCAGGAACAGTATCGGTGAGGGGGTATATCAGGAACAGTGTCGGTGAGGGGGTATATCAGGGTCAGGAACAGTATCGGTGAGGGGGTATATCAGGAACATTGTCGGAGAGGGGGAATATCAGGAACAGTGTCGGTGAGGGGGTATATCAGGAACAGTGTCGGTGAGGGGGTATATCAGGAACAGTGTCGGTGAGGGGGTATATCTGGAACAGTGTCGGTGAG
Source organism: Pristiophorus japonicus (assembly GCF_044704955.1). Taxonomy (NCBI): domain Eukaryota; kingdom Metazoa; phylum Chordata; class Chondrichthyes; family Pristiophoridae; genus Pristiophorus; species Pristiophorus japonicus. The sequence continues at coordinate 96,696,074 of NC_091989.1, read as the reverse complement.
GGGGTATATCAGGAACAGTGTCGGTGAGGGGGTATATCAGGAACAGTGTCGGTGAGGGGGTATATCAGGAACAGTGTCGGTGAGGGGTTATATCAGGAAAAGTGTCGGTGAGGTGGTATATCAGGAACAGTGTCGGTGAGGGGGTATATCAGGAACAGTGTCGGTGAGGGGATATATCAGGAACAGTGTCGGTGAGAGGGTATATCGTGAACCGTGCCGGTGAGGGGGTATATCTGGAACAGTGTCGGTGAGGGGGTATATCTGGAACAGTGTCGGTGAGGGGGTATATCAGGAACAGTGTCGGTGAGGGTGTATATCAGGAACAGTGTCGGTGAGGGTGTATATCAGGAACAGTGTCGGTGAGGGGGTATATTGGGAACATTGTCGGTGAGGGGGTCTATCAGGAACAGTGTAAGTGAGGGGGTATATCAGGAACAGTATCAGTGAGGGGGTATATCAGGAACAGCGTCAGTGAGGGGTATATCAGGAACAGTGTCGGTGAGGGGATATATCAGGAACAGTGTCGGTGAGGGGGTATATCAGGAACAGTGTCGGTGAGGGGGTATATCAGGAACAGTGTCGGTGAGGGGATATATCAGGAACAGTGTCGGTGAGGGGGTATATCAGGAACAGTGTCGGTGAGGGGATACATCAGGAACAGTGTTGGTGAGGGGGTATATCAGGAACTGTCTCGGTGAAGGGGTATTTTAGTAACAGTGTCGGTGAGGGGGTATATCAGGAACAGTGTCGGTGAGGGGGTATATCAGGAACATTGTCGGTCAGGGGGTATATCAGGAACAGTGTCGGTGAGGGGGTATATCAGGAACAGTGTCGGTGAGGGGTTATATCAGGAACAGTGTCGGTGAGAGGGTATATCAGGAACAGTGTCGGTGAGGGGGTATATCAGGAACAGTGTCGGTGAGGGGGTATATCAGGAACAGTGTCGGTGAGGGGGTATATCGGGAACAGTGTCGTTGAGGGTGTACATCAGGAACAGTGCCGGTGGGGGGCATATCAGGAGCAGTGTCGTTGAGGGGGTATATCAGGAACTGTCTCGGTGAGGGGGTATATCAGGAACTGTCTCGGTAAAGGGGTATTTTAGTAACAGTGTCGGTGAGCGGGTATATCAGGAACAGTGTCGGTGAGGGGTTATATCAGGAACATTGTCGGTCAGGGGGTATATCAGGAACAGTGTCGGTGAGGGGGTATATCAGGAACATTGTCGGTGAGGGGGTATATCAGGAACAGTGTTGGTGAGGGGGTATATCAGGAACTGTCTCGGTGAAGGGGTATATCAGGAACAGTGTCGGTGAGGGGGTATATCAGGAACAGTGTCGGTGACGGGGTATATCAGGAACAGTGTCGGTGAGGGGGTATATCAGGAACAGTGTCGGTGAGGGGGTATATCGGGAACATTGTCGGTGAGGGGGTATATCAGGAAGAGTATCAGTGAGGGGGTATATCAGGAACAGTATCGGTGAGGGGGTATATCAGGAACATTGTCGGTGAGGGGGTATCTCAGGAACAGTATCAGTGAGGGGGTATATCAGGAACAGTATCGGTGAAGGGGTATATCAGGAACAGTGACGGTGAGGGGGTATATCAGTAACAGTGTCGGTGAGGGGTTATATCAGGAACAGTGTCGGTGAGGGGGTATATCAGGAACAGTGTCGGTGAGGGGGTACATCAGGAACATTGTCGGTGAGGGGGTATATCAGGAACAGTGTCAGTGAGGGGGTATATCAGGAACAGTGTCCGTGAGGGGGTATTTTAGTAACAGTGTCGGTGAGCGGTTATATCAGGAACAGTGTCGGTGAGGGGGTATATCAGGAACAGTGTCGGTGAGGGGTGATATCAGGAACAGTGTCGGTGAGAGGGTATATCAGGAACAGTGTCAGTGAGGGGGTATATCAGGAACAGTATCGGTGAGGGGGTATATCAGGAACAGTGTCGGTGAGGGGGTATATCATGAACATTGTCGGTGAGGGGGTATATCAGGGTCAGGAACAGTGTCGGTGAGGGGGTATATCAGGAACATAGTCGGTGAGGGGGTATATCGGGAACAGTGTCGTTGAGGGTGTACATCAGGAACTGTCTCGGTGAGGGGGTATATCAGGAACTGTCTCGGTGAAGGGGTATTTTAGTAACAGTGTCGGTGAGGGGGTATATCAGGAACAGTGTCGGTGAGGGGGTATATCAGGAACATTGTCGGTCAGGGGGTATATCAGGAACAGTGTCGGTGAGGGGGTATATCAGGAACATTGTCGGTGAGGGGGTATATCAGGAACAGTGTCGGTGAGGGGGTATATCAGGAACATTGTCGGTGAGGGGGTATATCAGGAACAGTGTCGGTGAGGGGGTATATCAGGAACAGTGTCGGTGAAGGGGTATATCGGGAGCAGTGTCGGTGAGGGGGTATATCAGGAACATTGTCGGTGAGGGGGTATATCAGGAACAGTGTCGGTGAGGGGGTATATCAGGAACATTGTCGGTGAGGGGGTATATCAGGAACATTGTCGGTGAGGGGGTATATCAGGAACAGTGTCGGTGAGGGGGTATATCATGAACATTGTCGGTGAGGGGGTATATCAGGAACAGTGTAAGTGAGGGGGTATATCAAGAACAGTGTCGATGAGGGGGTATATCAGGAACAGTTTCGGTGAGGGGGTATATCAGGAACAGTGTCGCTGAGGGGGTATATCAGGGTCAGGAACAGTATCGGTGAGGGGGTATATCAGGAACATTGTCAGTGAGGGGGAATATCAGGAACAGTGTCGGTGAGGGGGTATATCAGGAACAGTGTCGGTGAGGGGGTATATCAGGAACAGTGTAAGTGAGGGGGTATATCAGGAACAGTGTCGGTGAGGGGGTATTTCAGGAACAGTGTCGGTGAGGGGGTATATCAGGAACAGTGTCGGTGAGGGGGTATATCAGGAACAGTGTAAGTGAGGGGGTATATCAGGAACAGTGTCGGTGAGGGGGTATATCAGGAACATTGTCGGTGAGGGGGTATATCAGGAACAGTGTCGGTGAGGGGGTATATCAGGAACAGTGTCGGTGAGGGGGTATTTCAGGAACAGTGTCGGTGAGGGGGTATATCAAGAACAGTGTCGGTGAGGGGGTATATCAGGAACAGTGTCGGTGAGGGGGTATATCAGGAACAGTGTCGGTGAGGGGGTATATCAGGAACAGTGTCGGTGAGGGGTTATATCAGGAACAGTGTCGGTGAGGGGGTATATCAGGAACAGTCTCGGTGAGGGGGTATATCAGGAACAGTGTCGGTGAGGGGATATATCAGGAACAGTGTCGGTGAGAGGGTATATCGTGAACCGTGCCGGTGAGGGGGTATATCAGGAACAGTGTCGGTGAGGGGGTATATCTGGAACAGTGTCGGTGAGGGGGTATATCAGGAACAGTGTCGGTGAGGGTGTATATCAGGAACAGTGTCGGTGAGGGTGTATATCAGGAACATTGTCGGTGAGGGGGTATATCAGGAACATTGTCGGTGAGGGGGTATATCAGGAACAGTGTCGGTGAGGGGGTATATCAGGAACAGTGTCGGTGATGGGGTATATCTAGAACAGTGTCGGTGAGGGGGTATATCAGGAACAGTGTCGGTGAGGGGGTATATCAGGAACAGTGTCGGTGAGGGGGTATATCAGGAACAGTGTCGGTGAGGGGTTATATCAGGAACAGTGTCGGTGAGGTGGTATATCAGGAACAGTCTCGGTGAGGAGGTATATCAGGAACAGTGTCGGTGAGGGGATAATCAGGAACAGTGTCGGTGAGGGGGTATATCAGGAACAGTGTCGGTGAGGGTGTATATCAGGAACAGTGTCGGTGAGGGTGTATATCAGGAACAGTGTCGGTGAGGGGGTATATCAGGAACTGTCTCGGTGAGGGGGTATATCAGGAACTGTCTCGGTGAAGGGGTATTTTAGTAACAGTGTCGGTGAGGGGGTATATCAGGAACAGTGTCGGTGAGGGGGTATATCAGGAACATTGTCGGTCAGGGGGTATATCAGGAACAGTGTCGGTGAGGGGGTATATCAGGAACATTGTCGGTGAGGGGGTATATCAGGAACAGTGTCGGTGAGGGGGTATATCAGGAACATTGTCGGTGAGGGGGTATATCAGGAACAGTGTCGGTGAGGGGGTATATCAGGAACAGTGTCGGTGAGGGGGTATATCGGGAACAGTGTCGGTGAGGGGGTATATCAGGAACATTGTCGGTGAGGGGGTATATCAGGAACAGTGTCGGTGAGGGGGTATATCAGGAACATTGTCGGTGAGGGGGTATATCAGGAACAGTGTCGGTGAGGGGGTATATCATGAGCATTGTCGGTGAGGGGGTATATCAGGAACAGTGTAAGTGAGGGGGTATATCAAGAACAGTGTCGATGAGGGGGTATATCAGGAACAGTTTCGGTGAGGGGGTATATCAGGAACAGTGTCGGTGAGGGGGTATATCAGGGTCAGGAACAGTATCGGTGAGGGGGTATATCAGGAACATTGTCGGTGAGGGGGTATATCAGGAACAGTGTCGGTGAGGGGGTATATCAGGAACAGTGTAAGTGAGGGGGTATATCAGGAACAGTGTCAGTGAGGGGGTATATCAGGAACAGTGTCGGTGAGGGGGTATATCAGGAACAGTGTCGGTGAGGGGGTATATCAGGAACAGTGTAAGTGAGGGGGTATATCAGGAACAGTGTCGGTGAGGGGGTATATCAGGAACATTGTCGGTGAGGGGGTATATCAGGAACAGTGTCGGTGAGGGGGTATATCAGGAACAGTGTCGGTGAGGGGGTATTTCAAGAACAGTGTCGGTGAGGGGGTATATCAAGAACAGTGTCGGTGAGGGGGTATATCAGGAACAGTGTCGGTGAGGGGGTATATCTGGAACAGTGTCGGTGAGGGGGTATATCAGGAACAGTGTCGGTGAGGGGGTATATCAGGAACAGTGTCGGTGAGGGGGTATATCAGGAACAGTGTCGGTGAGGGGTTATATCAGGAACAGTGTCAGTGAGGTGGTATATCAGGAACAGTCTCGGTGAGGGGGTATATCAGGAACAGTGTCGGTGAGGGGATATATCAGGAACAGTGTCGGTGAGGGGGTATATCAGGAACAGTGTCGGTGAGGGGGTATATCAGGAACATTGTCGGTCAGGGGGTATATCAGGAACAGTGTCGGTGAGGGGGTATATCAGGAACAGTGTCGGTGAGGGGTTATATCAGGAACAGTGTCGGTGAGAGGGTATATCAGGAACAGTGTCGGTGAGGGGGTATATCAGGAACAGTGTCGGTGAGGGGGTATATCAGGAACAGTGTCGGTGAGGGGGTATATCGGGAACAGTGTCGTTGAGGGTGTACATCAGGAACAGTGCCGGTGGGGGGCATATCAGGAGCAGTGTCGTTGAGGGGGTATATCAGGAACTGTCTCGGTGAGGGGGTATATCAGGAACTGTCTCGGTAAATGGGTATTTTAGTAACAGTGTCGGTGAGCGGGTATATCAGGAACAGTGTCGGTGAGGGGTTATATCAGGAACATTGTCGGTCAGTGGGTATATCAGGAACAGTGTCGGTGAGGGGGTATATCAGGAACATTGTCGGTGAGGGGGTATATCAGGAACAGTGTTGGTGAGGGGGTATATCAGGAACTGTCTCGGTGAAGGGGTATATCAGGAACAGTGTCGGTGAGGGGGTATATCAGGAACAGTGTCGGTGAGGGGGTATATCAGGAACAGTGTCGGTGAGGGGGTATATCAGGAACAGTGTCGGTGAGGGGGTATATCGGGAACATTGTCGGTGAGGGGGTATATCAGGAAGAGTATCAGTGAGGGGGTATATCAGGAACAGTATCGGTGAGGGGGTATATCAGGAACATTGTCGGTGAGGGGGTATATCAGGAACAGTGTCGGTGAGGTGGTATATCAGGAACAGTCTCGGTGAGGAGGTATATCAGGAACAGTGTCGGTGAGGGGATAATCAGGAACAGTGTCGGTGAGGGGGTATATCAGGAACAGTGTCGGTGAGGGTGTATATCAGGAACAGTGTCGGTGAGGGTGTATATCAGGAACAGTGTCGGTGAGGGGGTATATCAGGAACTGTCTCGGTGAGGGGGTATATCAGGAACTGTCTCGGTGAAGGGGTATTTTAGTAACAGTGTCGGTGAGGGGGTATATCAGGAACAGTGTCGGTGAGGGGGTATATCAGGACCATTGTCGGTCAGGGGGTATATCAGGAACAGTGTCGGTGAGGGGGTATATCAGGAACATTGTCGGTGAGGGGGTATATCAGGAACAGTGTCGGTGAGGGGGTATATCAGGAACATTGTCGGTGAGGGGGTATATCAGGAACAGTGTCGGTGAGGGGGTATATCAGGAACAGTGTCGGTGAGGGGGTATATCGGGAACAGTGTCGGTGAGGGGGTATATCAGGAACATTGTCGGTGAGGGGGTATATCAGGAACAGTGTCGGTGAGGGGGTATATCAGGAACATTGTCGGTGAGGGGGTATATCAGGAACAGTGTCGGTGAGGGGGTATATCATGAGCATTGTCGGTGAGGGGGTATATCAGGAACAGTGTAAGTGAGGGGGTATATCAAGAACAGTGTCGATGAGGGGGTATATCAGGAACAGTTTCGGTGAGGGGGTATATCAGGAACAGTGTCGGTGAGGGGGTATATCAGGGTCAGGAACAGTATCGGTGAGGGGGTATATCAGGAACATTGTCGGTGAGGGGGTATATCAGGAACAGTGTCGGTGAGGGGGTATATCAGGAACAGTGTAAGTGAGGGGGTATATCAGGAACAGTGTCAGTGAGGGGGTATATCAGGAACAGTGTCGGTGAGGGGGTATATCAGGAACAGTGTCGGTGAGGGGGTATATCAGGAACAGTGTAAGTGAGGGGGTATATCAGGAACAGTGTCGGTGAGGGGGTATATCAGGAACATTGTCGGTGAGGGGGTATATCAGGAACAGTGTCGGTGAGGGGGTATATCAGGAACAGTGTCGGTGAGGGGGTATTTCAAGAACAGTGTCGGTGAGGGGGTATATCAAGAACAGTGTCGGTGAGGGGGTATATCAGGAACAGTGTCGGTGAGGGGGTATATCTGGAACAGTGTCGGTGAGGGGGTATATCAGGAACAGTGTCGGTGAGGGGGTATATCAGGAACAGTGTCGGTGAGGGGGTATATCAGGAACAGTGTCGGTGAGGGGTTATATCAGGAACAGTGTCAGTGAGGTGGTATATCAGGAACAGTCTCGGTGAGGGGGTATATCAGGAACAGTGTCGGTGAGGGGATATATCAGGAACAGTGTCGGTGAGGGGGTATATCAGGAACAGTGTCGGTGAGGGGGTATATCAGGAACATTGTCGGTCAGGGGGTATATCAGGAACAGTGTCGGTGAGGGGGTATATCAGGAACAGTGTCGGTGAGGGGTTATATCAGGAACAGTGTCGGTGAGAGGGTATATCAGGAACAGTGTCGGTGAGAGGGTATATCAGGAACAGTGTCGGTGAGGGGGTATATCAGGAACAGTGTCGGTGAGGGGGTATATCAGGAACAGTGTCGGTGAGGGGGTATATCGGGAACAGTGTCGTTGAGGGTGTACATCAGGAACAGTGCCGGTGGGGGGCATATCAGGAGCAGTGTCGTTGAGGGGGTATATCAGGAACTGTCTCGGTGAGGGGGTATATCAGGAACTGTCTCGGTAAAGGGGTATTTTAGTAACAGTGTCGGTGAGCGGGTATATCAGGAACAGTGTCGGTGAGGGGTTATATCAGGAACATTGTCGGTTATGGGGTATATCAGGAACAGTGTCGGTGAGGGGGTATATCAGGAACATTGTCGGTGAGGGGGTATATCAGGAACAGTGTTGGTGAGGGGGTATATCAGGAACTGTCTCGGTGAAGGGGTATATCAGGAACAGTGTCGGTGAGGGGGTATATCAGGAACAGTGTCGGTGAGGGGGTATATCAGGAACAGTGTCGGTGAGGGGGTATATCAGGAACAGTGTCGGTGAGGGGGTATATCGGGAACATTGTCGGTGAGGGGGTATATCAGGAAGAGTATCAGTGAGGGGGTATATCAGGAACAGTATCGGTGAGGGGGTATATCAGGAACATTGTCGGTGAGGGGGTATCTCAGGAACAGTATCAGTGAGGGGGTATATCAGGAACAGTATCGGTGAAGGGGTATATCAGGAACAGTGACGGTGAGGGGGTATATCAGTAACAGTGTCGGTGAGGGGTTATATCAGGAACAGTGTCGGTGAGGGGGTATATCAGGAACAGTGTCGGTGAGGGGGTACATCAGGAACATTGTCGGTGAGGGGGTATATCAGGAACAGTGTCAGTGAGGGGGTATATCAGGAACAGTGTCCGTGAGGGGGTATTTTAGTAACAGTGTCGGTGAGGGGTTATATCAGGAACCGTGTCGGTGAGGGGGTATATCAGGAACAGTGTCGGTGAGGGGTGATATCAGGAACAGTGTCGGTGAGAGGGTATATCAGGAACAGTGTCAGTGAGGGGGCATATCAGGAACAGTATCGGTGAGGGGGTATATCAGGAACAGTGTCGGTGAGGGGGTATATCATGAACATTGTCGGTGAGGGGGTATATCAGGGTCAGGAACAGTGTCGGTGAGGGGGTATATCAGGAACATAGTCGGTGAGGGGGTATATCGGGAACAGTGTCGTTCAGGGTGTACATCAGGAACAGTGCCGGTGGGGGGCATATCAGGAGCAGTGTCGGTCAGGGGGTATATCAGGAACTGTCTCGGTGAGGGGGTATATCAGGAACTGTCTCGGTGAAGGGGTATTTTAGTAACAGTGTCGGTGAGGGGGTATATCAGGAACAGTGTCGGTGAGGGGGTATATCAGGAACATTGTCGGTCAGGGGGTATATCAGGAACAGTGTCGGTGAGGGGGTATATCAGGAACATTGTCGGTGAGGGGGTATATCAGGAACAGTGTCGGTGAGGGGGTATATCAGGAACAGTGTCGGTGAGGGGGTATATCAGGAACAGTGTCGGTGAAGGGGTATATCGGGAGCAGTGTCGGTGAGGGGGTATATCAGGAACATTGTCGGTGAGGGGGTATATCAGGAACAGTGTCGGTGAGGGGGTATATCAGGAACATTGTCGGTGAGGGGGTATATCAGGAACATTGTCGGTGAGGGGGTATATCAGGAACAGTGTCGGTGAGGGGGTATATCATGAACATTGTCGGTGAGGGGGTATATCAGGAACAGTGTAAGTGAGGGGGTATATCAAGACAAGTGTCGATGAGGGGGTATATCAGGAACAGTTTCGGTGAGGGGGTATATCAGGAACAGTGTCGGTGAGGGGGTATATCAGGGTCAGGAACAGTATCGGTGAGGGGGTATATCAGGAACATTGTCAGTGAGGGGGAATATCAGGAACAGTGTCGGTGAGGGGGTATATCAGGAACAGTGTCGGTGAGGGGGTATATCAGGAACAGTGTAAGTGAGGGGGTATATCAGGAACAGTGTCGGTGAGGGGGTATATCAGGAACAGTGTCGGTGAGGGGGTATATCAGGAACAGTGTCGGTGAGGGGGTATATCAGGAACAGTGTAAGTGAGGGGGTATATCAGGAACAGTGTCGGTGAGGGGGTATATCAGGAACATTGTCGGTGAGGGGGTATATCAGGAACAGTGTCGGTGAGGGGGTATATCAGGAACAGTGTCGGTGAGGGGGTATTTCAGGAACAGTGTCGGTGAGGGGGTATATCAAGAACAGTGTCGGTGAGGGGGTATATCAGGAACAGTGTCGGTGAGGGGGTATATCAGGAACAGTGTCGGTGAGGGGGTATATCAGGAACAGTGTCGGTGAGGGGTTATATCAGGAACAGTGTCGGTGAGGGGGTATATCAGGAACAGTCTCGGTGAGGGGGTATATAAGGAACAGTGTCGGTGAGGGGATATATCAGGAACAGTGTCGGTGAGAGGGTATATCGTGAACCGTGCCGGTGAGGGGGTATATCAGGAACAGTGTCGGTGAGGGGGTATATCTGGAACAGTGTCGGTGAGGGGGTATATCAGGAACAGTGTCGGTGAGGGTGTATATCAGGAACAGTGTCGGTGAGGGTGTATATCAGGAACATTGTCGGTGAGGGGGTATATCAGGAACATTGTCGGTGAGGGGGTATATCAGGAACAGTGTCGGTGAGGGGGTATATCAGGAACAGTGTCGGTGATGGGGTATATCTAGAACAGTGTCGGTGAGGGGGTATATCAGGAACAGTGTCGGTGAGGGGGTATATCAGGAACAGTGTCGGTGAGGGGGTATATCAGGAACAGTGTCGGTGAGGGGTTATATCAGGAACAGTGTCGGTGAGGTGGTATATCAGGAACAGTCTCGGTGAGGAGGTATATCAGGAACAGTGTCGGTGAGGGGATAATCAGGAACAGTGTCGGTGAGGGGGTATATCAGGAACAGTGTCGGTGAGGGTGTATATCAGGAACAGTGTCGGTGAGGGTGTATATCAGGAACAGTGTCGGTGAGGGGGTATATCAGGAACTGTCTCGGTGAGGGGGTATATCAGGAACTGTCTCGGTGAAGGGGTATTTTAGTAACAGTGTCGGTGAGGGGGTATATCAGGAACAGTGTCGGTGAGGGGGTATATCAGGAACATTGTCGGTCAGGGGGTATATCAGGAACAGTGTCGGTGAGGGGGTATATCAGGAACATTGTCGGTGAGGGGGTATATCAGGAACAGTGTCGGTGAGGGGGTATATCAGGAACATTGTCGGTGAGGGGGTATATCAGGAACAGTGTCGGTGAGGGGGTATATCAGGAACAGTGTCGGTGAGGGGGTATATCGGGAACAGTGTCGGTGAGGGGGTATATCAGGAACATTGTCGGTGAGGGGGTATATCAGGAACAGTGTCGGTGAGGGGGTATATCAGGAACATTGTCGGTGAGGGGGTATATCAGGAACAGTGTCGGTGAGGGGGTATATCATGAGCATTGTCGGTGAGGGGGTATATCAGGAACAGTGTAAGTGAGGGGGTATATCAAGAACAGTGTCGATGAGGGGGTATATCAGGAACAGTTTCGGTGAGGGGGTATATCAGGAACAGTGTCGGTGAGGGGGTATATCAGGGTCAGGAACAGTATCGGTGAGGGGGTATATCAGGAACATTGTCGGTGAGGGGGAATATCAGGAACAGTGTCGGTGAGGGGGTATATCAGGAACAGTGTCGGTGAGGGGGTATATCAGGAACAGTGTAAGTGAGGGGGTATATCAGGAACAGTGTCGGTGAGGGGGTATATCAGGAACAGTGTCGGTGAGGGGGTATATCAGGAACTGTGTAAGTGAGGGGGTATATCAGGAACAGTGTCGGTGAGGGGGTATATCAGGAACATTGTCGGTGAGGGGGTATATCAGGAACAGTGTCGGTGAGGGGGTATATCAGGAACAGTGTCGGTGAGGGGGTATTTCAAGAACAGTGTCGGTGAGGGGGTATATCAAGAACAGTGTCGGTGAGGGGGTATATCAGGAACAGTGTCGGTGAGGGGGTATATCTGGAACAGTGTCGGTGAGGGGGTATATCAGGAACAGTGTCGGTGAGGGGGTATATCAGGAACATGGTCGGTGAGGGGGTATATCAGGAACAGTGTCGGTGAGGGGTTATATCAGGAACAGTGTCGGTGAGGTGGTATATCAGGAACAGTCTCGGTGAGGGGGTATATCAGGAACAGTGTCGGTGAGGGGATATATCAGGAACAGTGTCGGTGAGGGGGTATATCAGGAACAGTGTCGGTGAGGGGGTATATCAGGAACAGTGTAAGTGAGGGGGTATATCAGGAACAGTGTCGGTGAGGGGGTATATCAGGAACAGTGTAAGTGAGGGGGTATATCAGGAACAGTGTCGGTGAGGGGGTATATCAGGAACATTGTCGGTGAGGGGGTATATCAGGAACAGTGTCGGTGAGGGGGTATATCAGGAACAGTGTCGGTGAGGGGGTATTTCAAGAACAGTGTCGGTGAGGGGGTATATCAAGAACAGTGTCGGTGAGGGGGTATATCAGGAACAGTGTCGGTGAGGGGGTATATCTGGAACAGTGTCGGTGAGGGGGTATATCAGGAACAGTGTCGGTGAGGGGGTATATCAGGAACAGTGTCGGTGAGGGGGTATATCAGGAACAGTGTCGGTGAGGGGTTATATCAGGAACAGTGTCGGTGAGGTGGTATATCAGGAACAGTGTCGGTGAGGGGGTATATCAGGAACAGTGTCGGTGAGGGGATATATCAGGAACAGTGTCGGTGAGAGGGTATATCGTGAACCGTGCCGGTGAGGGGGTATATCTGGAACAGTGTCGGTGAGGGGGTATATCTGGAACAGTGTCGGTGAGGGGGTATATCAGGAACAGTGTCGGTGAGGGTGTATATCAGGAACAGTGTCGGTGAGGGGGTATATCAGGAACAGTGTCGGTGAGGGGGTATATTGGGAACATTGTCGGTGAGGGGGTCTATCAGGAACAGTGTAAGTGAGGGGGTATATCAGGAACAGTATCAGTGAGGGGGTATATCAGGAACAGCGTCAGTGAGGGGTATATCAGGAACAGTGTCGGTGAGGGGATATATCAGGAACAGTGTCGGTGAGGGGGTATATCAGGAACAGTGTCGGTGAGGGGGTATATCAGGAACAGTGTCGGTGAGGGGATATATCAGGAACAGTGTCGGTGAGGGGGTATATCAGGAACAGTGTCGGTGAGGGGATACATCAGGAACAGTGTTGGTGAGGGGGTATATCAGGAACTGTCTCGGTGAAGAGGTATTTTAGTAACAGTGTCGGTGAGGGGGTATATCAGGAACAGTGTCGGTGAGGGGGTATATCAGGAACATTGTCGGTCAGGGGGTATATCAGGAACAGTGTCGGTGAGGGGGTATATCAGGAACAGTGTCGGTGAGGGGTTATATCGGGAACAGTGTCGGTGAGAGGGTATATCAGGAACAGTGTCGGTGAGAGGGTATATCAGGAACATTGTCGGTGAGGGGGTATATCAGGAACAGTGTCGGTGAGGGGGTATATCAGGAACAGTGTCGGTGAGGGGGTATATCGGGAACAGTGTCGTTGAGGGTGTACATCAGGAACAGTGCCGGTGGGGGGCATATCAGGAGCAGTGTCGGTGAGGGGGTATATCAGGAACTGTCTCGGTGAGGGGGTATATCAGGAACTGTCTCGGTAAAGGGGTATTTTAGTAACAGTGTCGGTGAGCGGGTATATCAGGAACAGTGTCGGTGAGGGGTTATATCAGGAACATTGTCGGTCAGGGGGTATATCAGGAACAGTGTCGGTGAGGGGGTATATCAGGAACATTGTCGGTGAGGGGGTATATCAGGAACAGTGTTGGTGAGGGGGTATATCAGGAACTGTCTCGGTGAAGGGGTATATCAGGAACAGTGTCGGTGAGGGGGTATATCAGGAACAGTGTCGGTGAGGGGGTATATCAGGAACAGTGTCGGTGAGGGGGTATATCAGGAACAGTGTCGGTGAGGGGGTATATCGGGAACATTGTCGGTGAGGGGGTATATCAGGAAGAGTATCAGTGAGGGGGTATATCAGGAACAGTATCGGTGAGGGGGTATATCAGGAACATTGTCGGTGAGGGGGTATCTCAGGAACAGTATCAGTGAGGGGGTATATCAGGAACAGTACCGGTGAAGGGGTATATCAGGAACAGTGACGGTGAGGGGGTATATCAGTAACAGTGTCGGTGAGGGGTTATATCAGGAACAGTGTCGGTGAGGGGGCATATCAGGAACAGTGTCGGTGAGGGGGTACATCAGGAACATTGTCGGTGAGGGGGTATATCAGGAACAGTGTCGGTGAGGGGTGATATCAGGAACAGTGTCGGTGAGAGGGTATATCAGGAACAGTGTCAGTGAGGGGGTATATCAGGAACAGTATCGGTGAGGGGGTATATCAGGAACAGTGTCGGTGAGGGGGTATATCATGAACATTGTTGGTGAGGGGGTATATCAGGGTCAGGAACAGTGTCGGTGAGGGGGTATATCAGGAACATAGTCGGTGAGGGGGTATATCGGGAACAGTGTCGTTGAGGGTGTACATCAGGAACAGTGCCGGTGGGGGGCATATCAGGAGCAGTGTCGGTCAGGGGGTATATCAGGAACTGTCTCGGTGAGGGGGTATATCAGGAACTGTCTCGGTGAAGGGGTATTTTAGTAACAGTGTCGGTGAGGGGGTATATCAGGAACAGTGTCGGTGAGGGGGTATATCAGGAACATTGTCGGTCAGTGGGTATATCAGGAACAGTGTCGGTGAGGGGGTATATCAGGAACATTGTCGGTGAGGGGGTATATCAGGAACAGTGTCGGTGAGGGGGTATATCAGGAACATTGTCGGTGAGGGGGTATATCAGGAACAGTGTCGGTGAGGGGGTATATCAGGAACAGTGTCGGTGAGGGGGTATATCGGGAGCAGTGTCGGTGAGGGGGTATATCAGGAACATTGTCGGTGAGGGGGTATATCAGGAACAGTGTCGGTGAGGGGGTATATCAGGAACATTGTCGGTGAGGGGGTATATCAGGAACATTGTCGGTGAGGGGGTATATCAGGAACAGTGTCGGTGAGGGGGTATATCATGAACATTGTCGGTGAGGGGGTATATCAGGAACAGTGTAAGTGAGGGGGTATATCAAGAACAGTGTCGATGAGGGGGTATATCAGGAACAGTTTCGGTGAGGGGGTATATCAGGAACAGTGTCGGTGAGGGGGTATATCAGGGTCAGGAACAGTATCGGTGAGGGGGTATATCAGGAACATTGTCAGTGAGGGGGAATATCAGGAACAGTGTCGGTGAGGGGGTATATCAGGAACAGTGTCGGTGAGGGGGTATATCAGGAACAGTGTAAGTGAGGGGGTATATCAGGAACAGTGTCGGTGAGGGGGTATATCAGGAACAGTGTCGGTGAGGGGGTATATCAGGAACAGTGTCGGTGAGGGGGTATATCAGGAACAGTGTAAGTGAGGGGGTATATCAGGAACAGTGTCGGTGAGGGGGTATATCAGGAACATTGTCGGTGAGGGGGTATATCAGGAACAGTGTCGGTGAGGGGGTATATCAGGAACAGTGTCGGTGAGGGGGTATTTCAGGAACAGTGTCGGTGAGGGGGTATATCAAGAACAGTGTCGGTGAGGGGGTATATCAGGAACAGTGTCGGTGAGGGGGTATATCAGGAACAGTGTCGGTGAGGGGGTATATCAGGAACAGTGTCGGTGAGGGGTTATATCAGGAACAGTGTCGGTGAGGGGGTATATCAGGAACAGTCTCGGTGAGGGGGTATATCAGGAACAGTGTCGGTGAGGGGATATATCAGGAACAGTGTCGGTGAGAGGGTATATCGTGAACCGTGCCGGTGAGGGGGTATATCAGGAACAGTGTCGGTGAGGGGGTATATCTGGAACAGTGTCGGTGAGGGGGTATATCAGGAACAGTGTCGGTGAGGGTGTATATCAGGAACAGTGTCGGTGAGGGTGTATATCAGGAACAGTGTCGGTGAGGGGGTATATTAGGAACATTGTCGGTGAGGGGGTCTATCAGGAACAGTGTAAGTGAGGGGGTATTTCAGGAACAGTGTCAGTGAGGGGGTATATCAGGAACAGCGTCAGTGAGGGGTATATCAGGAACAGTGTCGGTGAGGGGATATATCATGAACAGTGTCGGTGAGGGGGTATATCAGGAACAGTGTCGGTGAGGGGGTATATCAGGAACAGTGTCGGTGAGGGGATATATCAGGAACAGTGTCGGTGAGGGGGTATATCAGGAACAGTGTCGGTGAGGGGATACATCAGGAACAGTGTTGGTGAGGGGGTATATCAGGAACTGTCTCGGTGAAGGGGTATTTTAGTAACAGTGTCGGTGAGGGGGTATATCAGGAACAGTGTCAGTGAGGGGGTATATCAGGAACATTTTCGGTCAGGGGGTATATCAGGAACAGTGTCGGTGAGGGGGTATATCAGGAACAGTGTCGGTGAGGGGTTATATCAGGAACAGTGTCGGTGAGAGGGTATATCAGGAACAGTGTCGGTGAGGGGGTATATCAGGAACAGTGTCGGTGAGGGGGTATATCAGGAACAGTGTCGGTGAGGGGGTATATCGGGAACAGTGTCGTTGAGGGTGTACATCAGGAACAGTGCCGGTGGGGGGTATATCAGGAGCAGTGTCGGTGAGGGGGTATATCAGGAACTGTCTCGGTGAGGGGGTATATCAGGAACTGTCTCGGTAAAGGGGTATTTTAGTAACAGTGTCGGTGAGCGGGTATATCAGGAACAGTGTCGGTGAGGGGTTATATCAGGAACATTGTCGGTCAGGGGGTATATCAGGAACAGTGTCGGTGAGGGGGTATATCAGGAACATTGTCGGTGAGGGGGTATATCAGGAACAGTGTTGGTGAGGGGGTATATCAGGAACTGTCTCGGTGAATGGGTATATCAGGAACAGTGTCGGTGAGGGGGTATATCAGGAACAGTGTCGGTGAGGGGGTATATCGGGAACAGTGTCGGTGAGGGGGTATATCAGGAACAGTGTCGGTGAGGGGGTATATCGGGAACATTGTCGGTGAGGGGGTATATCAGGAACAGTATCAGTGAGGGGGTATATCAGGAACAGTATCGGTGAGGGGGTCTATCAGGAACAGTGACGGTGAGGGGGTATATCAGTAACAGTGTCGGTGAGGGGTTATATCAGGAACAGTGTCGGTGAGGGGGTATTTTAGTAACAGTGTCGGTGAGGGGTTATATCAGGAACAGTGTCGGTGAGGGGGTATATCAGGAACAGTGTCGGTGAGGGGTGATATCAGGAACAGTGTCGGTGAGAGGGTATATCAGGAACAGTGTCGGTGAGGAGGTATATCAGGAACATTATCGGTGAGGGGGTATATCAGGAACAGTGTCGGTGAGGGGGTATGTCGGGAACAGTGTCGTTGAGGGTGTACATCAGGAACAGTGCAGGTGGGGGGCATATCAGGAGCAGTGTCGGTGAGGGGGTATATCAGGAACTGTCTCGGTGAGGGGGTATATCAGGAACTGTCTCGGTGAAGGGGTATTTTAGTAACAGTGTCGGTGAGGGGGTATATCAGGAACAGTGTAAGTGAGGGGGTATATCAGGAACAGTGTCGGTGAGGGGGTATATCAGGAACAGTGTCGGTGAGAGGGTATATCGTGAACCGTGCCGGTGAGGGGGTATATCTGGAACAGTGTCGGTGAGGAGGTATATCAGGAACATTATCGGTGAGGGGGTATATCAGGAACATGGTCGGTGAGGGGGTATATCAGGAACAGTGTCGGTGAGGGGTTATATCAGGAACAGTGTCGGTGAGGTGGTATATCAGGAACAGTCTCGGTGAGGGGGTATATCAGGAACAGTGTCGGTGAGGGGATATATCAGGAACAGTGTCGGTGAGGGGGTATATCAGGAACAGTGTCGGTGAGGGGGTATATCAGGAACAGTGTAAGTGAGGGGGTATATCAGGAACAGTGTCGGTGAGGGGGTATATCAGGAACAGTGTAAGTGAGGGGGTATATCAGGAACAGTGTCGGTGAGGGGGTATATCAGGAACATTGTCGGTGAGGGGGTATATCAGGAACAGTGTCGGTGAGGGGGTATATCAGGAACAGTGTCGGTGAGGGGGTATTTCAAGAACAGTGTCGGTGAGGGGGTATATCAAGAACAGTGTCGGTGAGGGGGTATATCAGGAACAGTGTCGGTGAGGGGGTATATCTGGAACAGTGTCGGTGAGGGGGTATATCAGGAACAGTGTCGGTGAGGGGGTATATCAGGAACAGTGTCGGTGAGGGGGTATATCAGGAACAGTGTCGGTGAGGGGTTATATCAGGAACAGTGTCGGTGAGGTGGTATATCAGGAACAGTGTCGGTGAGGGGGTATATCAGGAACAGTGTCGGTGAGGGGATATATCAGGAACAGTGTCGGTGAGAGGGTATATCGTGAACCGTGCCGGTGAGGGGGTATATCTGGAACAGTGTCGGTGAGGGGGTATATCTGGAACAGTGTCGGTGAGGGGGTATATCAGGAACAGTGTCGGTGAGGGTGTATATCAGGAACAGTGTCGGTGAGGGGGTATATCAGGAACAGTGTCGGTGAGGGGGTATATTGGGAACATTGTCGGTGAGGGGGTCTATCAGGAACAGTGTAAGTGAGGGGGTATATCAGGAACAGTATCAGTGAGGGGGTATATCAGGAACAGCGTCAGTGAGGGGTATATCAGGAACAGTGTCGGTGAGGGGATATATCAGGAACAGTGTCGGTGAGGGGGTATATCAGGAACAGTGTCGGTGAGGGGGTATATCAGGAACAGTGTCGGTGAGGGGATATATCAGGAACAGTGTCGGTGAGGGGGTATATCAGGAACAGTGTCGGTGAGGGGATACATCAGGAACAGTGTTGGTGAGGGGGTATATCAGGAACTGTCTCGGTGAAGAGGTATTTTAGTAACAGTGTCGGTGAGGGGGTATATCAGGAACAGTGTCGGTGAGGGGGTATATCAGGAACATTGTCGGTCAGGGGGTATATCAGGAACAGTGTCGGTGAGGGGGTATATCAGGAACAGTGTCGGTGAGGGGTTATATCGGGAACAGTGTCGGTGAGAGGGTATATCAGGAACAGTGTCGGTGAGAGGGTATATCAGGAACATTGTCGGTGAGGGGGTATATC
This sequence comes from Pristiophorus japonicus, assembly GCF_044704955.1. Classification (NCBI taxonomy): domain Eukaryota; kingdom Metazoa; phylum Chordata; class Chondrichthyes; family Pristiophoridae; genus Pristiophorus; species Pristiophorus japonicus. Next base: position 96,677,349 of record NC_091989.1, on the reverse strand, counting down.
AGGAACAGTGTCGGTGAGGGGGTATATCAGGAACAGTGTCGGTGAGGGGGTATATCGGGAACAGTGTCGTTGAGGGTGTACATCAGGAACAGTGCCGGTGGGGGGCATATCAGGAGCAGTGTCGGTGAGGGGGTATATCAGGAACTGTCTCGGTGAGGGGGTATATCAGGAACTGTCTCGGTAAAGGGGTATTTTAGTAACAGTGTCGGTGAGCGGGTATATCAGGAACAGTGTCGGTGAGGGGTTATATCAGGAACATTGTCGGTCAGGGGGTATATCAGGAACAGTGTCGGTGAGGGGGTATATCAGGAACATTGTCGGTGAGGGGGTATATCAGGAACAGTGTTGGTGAGGGGGTATATCAGGAACTGTCTCGGTGAAGGGGTATATCAGGAACAGTGTCGGTGAGGGGGTATATCAGGAACAGTGTCGGTGAGGGGGTATATCAGGAACAGTGTCGGTGAGGGGGTATATCAGGAACAGTGTCGGTGAGGGGGTATATCGGGAACATTGTCGGTGAGGGGGTATATCAGGAAGAGTATCAGTGAGGGGGTATATCAGGAACAGTATCGGTGAGGGGGTATATCAGGAACATTGTCGGTGAGGGGGTATCTCAGGAACAGTATCAGTGAGGGGGTATATCAGGAACAGTACCGGTGAAGGGGTATATCAGGAACAGTGACGGTGAGGGGGTATATCAGTAACAGTGTCGGTGAGGGGTTATATCAGGAACAGTGTCGGTGAGGGGGCATATCAGGAACAGTGTCAGTGAGGGGGTACATCAGGAACATTGTCGGTGAGGGGGTATATCAGGAACAGTGTCGGTGAGGGGTGATATCAGGAACAGTGTCGGTGAGAGGGTATATCAGGAACAGTGTCAGTGAGGGGGTATATCAGGAACAGTATCGGTGAGGGGGTATATCAGGAACAGTGTCGGTGAGGGGGTATATCATGAACATTGTTGGTGAGGGGGTATATCAGGGTCAGGAACAGTGTCGGTGAGGGGGTATATCAGGAACATAGTCGGTGAGGGGGTATATCGGGAACAGTGTCGTTGAGGGTGTACATCAGGAACAGTGCCGGTGGGGGGCATATCAGGAGCAGTGTCGGTCAGGGGGTATATCAGGAACTGTCTCGGTGAGGGGGTATATCAGGAACTGTCTCGGTGAAGGGGTATTTTAGTAACAGTGTCGGTGAGGGGGTATATCAGGAACAGTGTCGGTGAGGGGGTATATCAGGAACATTGTCGGTCAGTGGGTATATCAGGAACAGTGTCGGTGAGGGGGTATATCAGGAACATTGTCGGTGAGGGGGTATATCAGGAACAGTGTCGGTGAGGGGGTATATCAGGAACATTGTCGGTGAGGGGGTATATCAGGAACAGTGTCGGTGAGGGGGTATATCAGGAACAGTGTCGGTGAGGGGGTATATCGGGAGCAGTGTCGGTGAGGGGGTATATCAGGAACATTGTCGGTGAGGGGGTATATCAGGAACAGTGTCGGTGAGGGGGTATATCAGGAACATTGTCGGTGAGGGGGTATATCAGGAACATTGTCGGTGAGGGGGTATATCAGGAACAGTGTCGGTGAGGGGGTATATCATGAACATTGTCGGTGAGGGGGTATATCAGGAACAGTGTAAGTGAGGGGGTATATCAAGAACAGTGTCGATGAGGGGGTATATCAGGAACAGTTTCGGTGAGGGGGTATATCAGGAACAGTGTCGGTGAGGGGGTATATCAGGGTCAGGAACAGTATCGGTGAGGGGGTATATCAGGAACATTGTCAGTGAGGGGGAATATCAGGAACAGTGTCGGTGAGGGGGTATATCAGGAACAGTGTCGGTGAGGGGGTATATCAGGAACAGTGTAAGTGAGGGGGTATATCAGGAACAGTGTCGGTGAGGGGGTATATCAGGAACAGTGTCGGTGAGGGGGTATATCAGGAACAGTGTCGGTGAGGGGGTATATCAGGAACAGTGTAAGTGAGGGGGTATATCAGGAACAGTGTCGGTGAGGGGGTATATCAGGAACATTGTCGGTGAGGGGGTATATCAGGAACAGTGTCGGTGAGGGGGTATTTCAGGAACAGTGTCGGTGAGGGGGTATATCAAGAACAGTGTCGGTGAGGGGGTATATCAGGAACAGTGTCGGTGAGGGGGTATATCAGGAACAGTGTCGGTGAGGGGGTATATCAGGAACAGTGTCGGTGAGGGGTTATATCAGGAACAGTGTCGGTGAGGGGGTATATCAGGAACAGTCTCGGTGAGGGGGTATATCAGGAACAGTGTCGGTGAGGGGATATATCAGGAACAGTGTCGGTGAGAGGGTATATCGTGAACCGTGCCGGTGAGGGGGTATATCAGGAACAGTGTCGGTGAGGGGGTATATCTGGAACAGTGTCGGTGAGGGGGTATATCAGGAACAGTGTCGGTGAGGGTGTATATCAGGAACAGTGTCGGTGAGGGTGTATATTAGGAACATTGTCGGTGAGGGGGTCTATCAGGAACAGTGTAAGTGAGGGGGTATTTCAGGAACAGTGTCAGTGAGGGGGTATATCAGGAACAGCGTCAGTGAGGGGTATATCAGGAACAGTGTCGGTGAGGGGATATATCATGAACAGTGTCGGTGAGGGGGTATATCAGGAACAGTGTCGGTGAGGGGGTATATCAGGAACAGTGTCGGTGAGGGGATATATCAGGAACAGTGTCGGTGAGGGGGTATATCAGGAACAGTGTCGGTGAGGGGATACATCAGGAACAGTGTTGGTGAGGGGGTATATCAGGAACTGTCTCGGTGAAGGGGTATTTTAGTAACAGTGTCGGTGAGGGGGTATATCAGGAACAGTGTCAGTGAGGGGGTATATCAGGAACATTTTCGGTCAGGGGGTATATCAGGAACAGTGTCGGTGAGGGGGTATATCAGGAACAGTGTCGGTGAGGGGTTATATCAGGAACAGTGTCGGTGAGAGGGTATATCAGGAACAGTGTCGGTGAGGGGGTATATCAGGAACAGTGTCGGTGAGGGGGTATATCAGGAACAGTGTCGGTGAGGGGGTATATCGGGAACAGTGTCGTTGAGGGTGTACATCAGGAACAGTGCCGGTGGGGGGTATATCAGGAGCAGTGTCGGTGAGGGGGTATATCAGGAACTGTCTCGGTGAGGGGGTATATCAGGAACTGTCTCGGTAAAGGGGTATTTTAGTAACAGTGTCGGTGAGCGGGTATATCAGGAACAGTGTCGGTGAGGGGTTATATCAGGAACATTGTCGGTCAGGGGGTATATCAGGAACAGTGTCGGTGAGGGGGTATATCAGGAACATTGTCGGTGAGGGGGTATATCAGGAACAGTGTTGGTGAGGGGGTATATCAGGAACTGTCTCGGTGAAGGGGTATATCAGGAACAGTGTCGGTGAGGGGGTATATCAGGAACAGTGTCGGTGAGGGGGTATATCGGGAACAGTGTCGGTGAGGGGGTATATCAGGAACAGTGTCGGTGAGGGGGTATATCGGGAACATTGTCGGTGAGGGGGTATATCAGGAACAGTATCAGTGAGGGGGTATATCAGGAACAGTATCGGTGAGGGGGTCTATCAGGAACAGTGACGGTGAGGGGGTATATCAGTAACAGTGTCGGTGAGGGGTTATATCAGGAACAGTGTCGGTGAGGGGGTATTTTAGTAACAGTGTCGGTGAGGGGTTATATCAGGAACAGTGTCGGTGAGGGGGTATATCAGGAACAGTGTCGGTGAGGGGTGATATCAGGAACAGTGTCGGTGAGAGGGTATATCAGGAACAGTGTCGGTGAGGAGGTATATCAGGAACATTATCGGTGAGGGGGTATATCAGGAACAGTGTCGGTGAGGGGGTATGTCGGGAACAGTGTCGTTGAGGGTGTACATCAGGAACAGTGCAGGTGGGGGGCATATCAGGAGCAGTGTCGGTGAGGGGGTATATCAGGAACTGTCTCGGTGAGGGGGTATATCAGGAACTGTCTCGGTGAAGGGGTATTTTAGTAACAGTGTCGGTGAGGGGGTATATCAGGAACATTGTCGGTCAGGGGGTATATCAGGAACAGTGTCGGTGAGGGGGTATATCAGGAACATTGTCGGTGAGGGGGTATATCAGGAACAGTGTCGGTGAGGGGGTATATCAGGAACATTGTCGGTGAGGGGGTATATCAGGAACAGTGTCGGTGAGGGGGTATTTCAGGAACAGTGTCGGTGAGGGGGTATATCGGGAACAGTGTCGGTGAGGGGGTATATCAGGAACATTGTCGGTGAGGGGGTATATCAGGAACAGTGTCGGTGAGGGGGTATATCAGGAACATTGTCGGTGAGGGGGTATATCAGGAACAGTGTCGGTGAGGGGGTATATCATGAACATTGTCGGTGAGGGGGTATATCAGGAACAGTGTAAGTGAGGGGGTATATCAAGAACAGTGTCGATGAGGGGGTAGATCAGGAACAGTTTCGGTGAGTGGGTATATCAGGAACAGTGTCGGTGAGGGGGTATATCAGGGTCAGGAACAGTATCGGTGAGGGGGTATATCAGGAACATTGTCGGTGAGGGGGAATATCAGGAACAGTGTCGGTGAGGGGCTATATCAGGAACAGTGTCGGTGAGGGGGTATATCAGGAACAGTGTAAGTGAGGGGGTATATCAGGAACAGTGTCGGTGAGGGGGTATATCAGGAACAGTGTCGGTGAGGGGCTATATCAGGAACAGTGTAAGTGAGGGGGTATATCACGAACAGTGTCGGTGAGGGGGTATATCAGGAACATTGTCGGTGAGGGGGTATATCAGGAACAGTGTCGGTGAGGGGGTATATCAGGAACAGTGTCGGTGAGGGGGTATTTCAGGAACAGTGTCGGTGAGGGGGTATATCAGGAACAGTGTCGGTGAGGGGTTATATCAGGAACAGTGTCGGTGAGGGGGTATTTTAGTAACAGTGTCGGTGAGGGGTTATATCAGGAACAGTGTCGGTGAGGGGGTATATCAGGAACAGTGTCGGTGAGGGGTGATATCAGGAACAGTGTCGGTGAGAGGGTATATCAGGAACAGTGTCGGTGAGGAGGTATATCAGGAACATTATCGGTGAGGGGGTATATCAGGAACAGTGTCGGTGAGGGGGTATGTCGGGAACAGTGTCGTTGAGGGTGTACATCAGGAACAGTGCAGGTGGGGGGCATATCAGGAGCAGTGTCGGTGAGGGGGTATATCAGGAACTGTCTCGGTGAGGGGGTATATCAGGAACTGTCTCGGTGAAGGGGTATTTTAGTAACAGTGTCGGTGAGGGGGTATATCAGGAACATTGTCGGTCAGGGGGTATATCAGGAACAGTGTCGGTGAGGGGGTATATCAGGAACATTGTCGGTGAGGGGGTATATCAGGAACAGTGTCGGTGAGGGGGTATATCAGGAACATTGTCGGTGAGGGGGTATATCAGGAACAGTGTCGGTGAGGGGGTATTTCAGGAACAGTGTCGGTGAGGGGGTATATCGGGAACAGTGTCGGTGAGGGGGTATATCAGGAACATTGTCGGTGAGGGGGTATATCAGGAACAGTGTCGGTGAGGGGGTATATCAGGAACATTGTCGGTGAGGGGGTATATCAGGAACAGTGTCGGTGAGGGGGTATATCATGAACATTGTCGGTGAGGGGGTATATCAGGAACAGTGTAAGTGAGGGGGTATATCAAGAACAGTGTCGATGAGGGGGTAGATCAGGAACAGTTTCGGTGAGTGGGTATATCAGGAACAGTGTCGGTGAGGGGGTATATCAGGGTCAGGAACAGTATCGGTGAGGGGGTATATCAGGAACATTGTCGGTGAGGGGGAATATCAGGAACAGTGTCGGTGAGGGGCTATATCAGGAACAGTGTCGGTGAGGGGGTATATCAGGAACAGTGTAAGTGAGGGGGTATATCAGGAACAGTGTCGGTGAGGGGGTATATCAGGAACAGTGTCGGTGAGGGGCTATATCAGGAACAGTGTAAGTGAGGGGGTATATCACGAACAGTGTCGGTGAGGGGGTATATCAGGAACATTGTCGGTGAGGGGGTATATCAGGAACAGTGTCGGTGAGGGGGTATATCAGGAACAGTGTCGGTGAGGGGGTATTTCAGGAACAGTGTCGGTGAGGGGGTATATCAGGAACAGTGTCGGTGATGGGGTATATCTGGAACAGTGTCTGTGAGGGGGTATATCAGGAACAGTGTCGGTGAGGGGGTATATCAGGAACAGTGTCGGTGAGGGGGTATATCAGGAACAGTGTCGGTGAGGGGTTATATCAGGAACAGGGTCGGTGAGGTGGTATATCAGGAACAGTCTCGGTGAGGGGGTATATCAGGAACAGTGTCGGTGAGGGGATTTATCAGGAACAGTGTCGGTGAGAGGGTATATCGTGAACCGTGCCGGTGAGGGGGTATATCAGGAACAGTGTCGGTGAGGGGGTATATCTGGAACAGTGTCGGTGAGGGGGTATATCAGGAACAGTGTCGGTGAGGGTGTATATCAGGAACAGTGTCGGTGAGGGTGTATATCAGGAACAGTGTCGGTGAGGGGGTATATTGGGAACATTGTCGGTGAGGGGGTCTATCAGGAACAGTGTACGTGAGGGGGTATATCAGGAACAGTGTCAGTGAGGGGGTATATCAGGAACAGCGTCAGTGAGGGGTATATCAGGAACAGTGTCGGTGAGGGGATATATCATGAACAGTGTCGGTGAGGGGGTATATCAGGAACAGTGTCGGTGAGGGGGTATATCAGGAACAGTGTCGGTGAGGGGATATATCAGGAACAGTGTCGGTGAGGGGGTATATCAGGAACAGTGTCGGTGAGGGGATACATCAGGAACAGTGTTGGTGAGGGGGTATATCAGGAACTGTCTCGGTGAAGGGGTATTTTAGTAACAGTGTCGGTAAGGGGGTATATCAGGAACAGTGTCGGTGAGGGGGTATATCAGGAACATTGTCGGTCAGGGGGTATATCAGGAACAGTGTCGGTGAGGGGGTATATCAGGAACAGTGTCGGTGAGGGGGTTTTTCAGGAACAGTGTCGGTGAGGGGGTATATCAGGAACAGTGTCGGTGAGGGGTTATATCAGGAACAGTGTCGGTGAGGTGGTATATCAGGAACAGTGTCGGTGAGGGGGTATATCAGGAACATTGTCGGTGAGGGGGTATATCAGGAACAGTGTTGGTGAGGGGGTATATCAGGAACTGTCTCGGTGAAGGGGTATATCAGGAACAGTGTCGGTGAGGGGGTATATCAGGAACAGTGTCGGTGAGGGGGTATATCGGGAACAGTGTCGGTGAGGGGGTATATCAGGAACATTGTCGGTGAGGGGGTATATCAGGAACAGTGTCGGTGAGGGGCTATATCAGGAACATTGTCGGTGAGGGGGTATATCAGGAACATTGTCGGTGAGGGGGTATATCAGGAACAGTGTTGGTGAGGGGGTATATCGGGAACATTGTCGGTGAGGGGGTATATCAGGAACATTGTCGGTGAGGGGGTATATCAGGAACATTGTCGGTGAGGGGGTATATCAAGAACAGTGTCGATGTGGGGGTATATCAGGAACAGTTTCGGTGAGGGGGTATATCAGGAACAGTGTCGGTCAGGGGGTATATCAGGGTCAGGAACAGTGTCGGTGAGGGGGTATATCAGGAACATTGTCGGTGAGGGGGTATATCAGGAACAGTGTAAGTGAGGGGGTATATCAAGAACAGTGTCGGTGAGGGGGTATATCAGGAACAGTGTCGGTAAGGGTGTATAGCAGGAACAGTGTCGGTAAGGGTGTATATCAGGAACAGAATCGGTGAGGGGTTATATCAGGAACAGTATCGGTGAGGGGGTATATCAGGAACAGTGACGGTGAGGGGGTATATCAGGAACAGTGTCGGTGAGGGGTTATATCAGGAACAGTGTCGGTGAGGGGGTATATCAGGAACAGTGTCGGTGAGGGGGTACATCAGGAACATTGTCGGTGAGGGGGTATTTTAGTAACAGTGTCGGTGAGGGGGTATATCAGGGTCAGGAACAGTTTCGGTGAGGGGGTATATCAGGAACAGTGTCGGTGAGTGGGTATATCAGGAACAGTGTCGGTGAGGGGTTATATCAGGAACAGTGTCGGTGAGGGGGTATATCAGGAACAGTGTCGGTAAGGGGGTATATCAGGAACAGTGTTGGTGAGAGGGTATATCAGGAACAGTGTCGGTGAGCAGTTATATCAGGAACAGTGTCGGTGAGGGGGTATATCAGGAACAGTGTCGGTGAGGGGGTATATCAGAACAGTGTCGTTGAGGGGGTATATCAGGAACAGTGTCGGTGAGGGGTTATATCAGGAACAGTGTCGGTGAGGGGGTATATCAGGAACAGTGTCGGGGAGGGGTTATATCAGGAACAGTGTCGGTGAGAGGGTATATCAGGAACAGTGTCGGTGAGGGGGTATATCAGGAACAGTGTCGGTGAGGGGGTATATCAGGAACAGTGTCGGTGAGGGGGTATATTGGGAACAGTGTCGTTGAGGGTGTACATCAGGAACAGTGCCGGTGGGGGGCATATCAGGAGCAGTGTCGGTGAGGGGGTATATCAGGAACTGTCTCGGTGAGGGGGTATATCAGGAACTGTCTCGGTGAAGGGGTATTTTAGTAACAGTGTCGGTGAGGGGGGTATATCAGGAACAGTGTCGCTGAAGGGGTATTTTAGTAACAGTGTCGGTGAGGGGGTATATCAGGAACAGTGTCGGTGAGTGGGTATATCAGGAACAGTGTCGGTGAGGGGTTATATCAGGAACAGTGTCGGTGAGGGGATATATCAGGAACAGTGTCGCTGAGGGGGTATATCAGGAACATTGTCGGTTAGGGGGTATATCAGGAACAGTGTCGGTGAGGGGGTATATCAGGAACAGTGTCGGTGAGGGGTTATATCAGGAACAGTGTCGGTGAGAGGGTATATCAGTAACAGTGTCGGTGAGGGGGTATATCAGGAACAGTGTCGGTGAGGGGGTATATCAGGAACAGTGTCGGTGAGGGGGTATATCGGGAACAGTGTCGTTGAGGGTGTACATCAGGAACAGTGCCGGTGGGGGGTATATCAGGAGCAGTGTCGGTGAGGGGGTATATCAGGAACTGTCTCGGTGAGGGGGTATATCAGGAACTGTCTCGGTAAAGGGGTATTTTAGTAACAGTGTCGGTGAGCGGGTATATCAGGAACAGTGTCGGTGAGGGGTTATATCAGGAACATTGTCGGTCAGGGGGTATATCAGGAACAGTGTCGGTGAGGGGGTATATCAGGAACATTGTCGGTGAGGGGGTATATCAGGAACAGTGTTGGTGAGGGGGTATATCAGGAACTGTCTCGGTGAAGGGGTATATCAGGAACAGTGTCGGTGAGGGGGTATATCAGGAACAGTGTCGGTGAGGGGGTATATCAGGAACAGTGTCGGTGAGGGGGTATATCAGGAACAGTGTCGGTGAGGGGGTATATCGGGAACATTGTCGGTGAGGGGGTATATCAGGAACAGTATCAGTGAGGGGGTATATCAGGAACAGTATCGGTGAGGGGGTATATCAGGAACAGTGACGGTGAGGGGGTATATCAGTAACAGTGTCGGTGAGGGGTTATATCAGGAACAGTGTCGGTGAGGGGGTATATCAGGAACAGTGTCGGTGAGGGGGTACATCAGGAATATTGTCGGTGAGGGAGTATATCAGGAACAGTGTCGGTGAGGGGGTATATCAGGAACAGTGTCGGTGAGGGGGTATTTTAGTAACAGTGTCGGTGAGTGGGTATATCAGGAACAGTGTCGGTGAGGGGTGATATCAGGAACAGTGTCGGTGAGAGGTTATATCAGGAACAGTGTCGGTGAGAGTGTATATCAGGAACAGTGTCGGTGAGGGGGTATATCAGGAACAGTGTCGGTGAGGGGGTATATCGGGAACAGTGTCATTGAGGGTGTACATCAGGAACAGTGCCGGTGGGGGGCATATCAGGAGCAGTGTCGGTGAGGGGGTATATCAGGAACTGTCTCGGTGAGGGGGTATATCAGGAACTGTCTCGGTGAAGGGGTATTTTAGTAACAGTGTCGGTGAGGGGGTATATCAGGAACAGTGTCGGTGAGGGGGTATATCAGGAACATTGTCGGTCAGGGGGTATATCAGGAACAGTGTCGGTGAGGGGGTATATCAGGAATATTGTCGGTGAGGGGGTATATCAGGAACAGTGTCGGTGAGGGGGTATATCAGGAACATTGTCGGTGAGGGGGTATATCAGGAACAGTGTCGGTGAGGGGGTATATCAGGAACAGTGTCGGTGAGGGGGTATATCGGGAACAGTGTCGGTGAGGGGGTATATCAGGAACATTGTCGGTGAGGGGGTATATCAGGAACAGTGTCGGTGAGGGGGTATATCAGAAACATTGTCGGTGAGGGGGTATATCAGGAACATTGTCGGTGAGGGGGTATATCAGGAACAGTGTCGGTGAGGGGGTATATCATGAACATTGTCGGTGAGGGGGTATATCAGGAACAGTGTAAGTGAGGGGGTATATCAAGAACAGTGTCGATGAGGGGGTATATCAGGAACAGTTTCGGTGAGGGGGTATATCAGGAACAGTGTCGGTGAGGGGGTATATCAGGGTCAGGAACAGTATCGGTGAGGGGGTATATCAGGAACATTGTCGGTGAGGGGGAATATCAGGAACAGTGTCGGTGAGGGGCTATATCAGGAACAGTGTCGGTGAGGGGGTATATCAGGAACAGTGTAAGTGAGGGGGTATATCAGGAACAGTGTCGGTGAGGGGGTATATCAGGAACAGTGTCGGTGAGGGGGTATATCAGGAACATTGTCGGTGAGGGGGTATATCAGGAACAGTGTCGGTGAGGGGGTATATCAGGAACAGTGTCGGTGAAGGGGTATTTCAGGAACAGTGTCGGTGAGGGGGTATATCAAGAAGAGTGTCGGTGAGGGGGTATATCAGGAACAGTGTCGGTGATGGGGTACATCTGGAACAATGTCGGTGAGGGGGTATATCAGGAACAGTGTCGGTGAGGGGGTATATCAGGAACAGTGTCGGTGAGGGGGTATATCAGGAACAGTGTCGGTGAGGGGTTATATCAGGAACAGTGTCGGTGAGGTGGTATATCAGGAACAGTCTCGGTGAGGGGGTATATCAGGAACAGTGTCGGTGAGGGGATATATCAGGAACAGTGTCGGTGAGAGGGTATATCGTGAACCGTGCCGGTGAGGGGGTATATCAGGAACAGTGTCGGTGAGGGGGTATATCTGGAACAGTGTCGGTGAGGGGGTATATCAGGAACAGTCTCGGTGAGGGTGTATATCAGGAACAGTGTCGGTGAGGGTGTATATCAGGAACAGTGTCGGTGAGGGGGTATATTGGGAACATTGTCGGTGAGGGGGTATATCAGGAACAGTGTCGGTGAGGGGATATATCAGGAACAGTGTCGGTGAGGGGGTATATCAGGAACAGTGTCGGTGAGGGGATACATCAGGAACAGTGTTGGTGAGGGGGTATATCAGGAACTGTCTCGGTGAAGGGGTATTTTAGTAACAGTGTCGGTGAGGGGGTATATCAGGAACAGTGTCGGTGAGGGGGTATATCAGGAACATTGTCGGTCAGGGGGTATATCAGGAACAGTGTCGGTGAGGGAGTATATCAGGAACAATGTCGGTGAGGGGTTATATCAGGAACAGTGTCGGTGAGGGGGTATATCAGGAACAGTGTCGGTGAGGGGGTATATCGGGAACAGTGTCGTTGAGGGTGTACATCAGGAACAGTGCCGGTGGGGGGCATATCAGGAGCAGTGTCGGTGAGGGGGTATATCAGGAACTGTCTCGGTGAGGGGGTATATCAGGAACTGTCTCGGTAAAGGGGTATTTTAGTAACAGTGTCGGTGAGCGGGTATATCAGGAACAGTGTCGGTGAGGGGTTATATCAAGAACATTGTCGGTCAGGGGGTAGATCAGGAACAGTGTCGGTGAGGGGGTATATCAGGAACATTGTCGGTGAGGGGGTATATCAGGAACAGTGTCGGTGATGGGTTATATCAGGAACAGTGTCGGTGAGGGGGTATATCAGGAACAGTGTCGGTGAGGGGTTATATCAGGAACAGTGTCGTTGAGAGGGTATATCAGGAACAGTGTCGGTGAGGGGGTATATCAGGAACAGTGTCGGTGAGGGGGTATATCAGGAACAGTGTCGGTGAGGGGGTATATCGGGAACAGTGTCGTTGAGGGTGTACATCAGGAACAGTGCCGGTGGGGGGCATATCAGGAGCAGTGTCGGTGAGGGGGTATATCAGGAACTGTCTCGGTGAGGGGGTATAGCAGGAACTGTCTCGGTGAAGGGGTATTTTAGTAACAGTGTCGGTGAGGGGGTATATCAGGAACAGTGTCGGTGAGGGGGTATATCAGGAACATTGTCGGTCAGGGGGTATACCAGGAACATTGTCGGTGAGGGGGTATATCAGGAACAGTGTCGGTGAGGGGGTATATCAGGAACATTGTCGGTGAGGGGGTATATCAGGAACAGTGTCGGTGAGTGGGTATATCAGGAACAGTGTCGGTGAGGGGGTATATCGGGAACAGTGTCGGTGAGGGGGTATATCAGGAACATTGTCGGTGAGGGGGTATATCAGGAACAGTGTCGGTGAGGGGGTATATCAGGAACATTGTCGGTGAGGGGGTATATCAGGAACAGTGTCGGTGAGGGGGTATATCGGGAACATTGTCGGTGAGGGGGTATATCAGGAACATTGTCGGTGAGGGGGTATATCAGGAACATTTTCGGTGAGGGGGTATATCAGGAACATTGTCGGTGAGGGGGTAAATCAGGAACAGTGTAAGTGAGGGGGTATATCAAGAACAGTGTCGATGAGGGGGTATATCAGGAACAGTTTCGGTGAGGGGGTATATCAGGAACAGTGTCGATGAGGGGGTATATCAGGGTCAGGAACAGTGTCGGTGAGGGGGTATATCAGGAACAGTGTCGGTGAGGGGGTATATCGGGAACAGTGTCGTTGAGGGTGTACATCAGGAACAGTGCCGGTGGGGGGCATATCAGGAGCAGTGTCGGTGAGGGGATATATATCAGGAACTGTCTCGGTGAGGGGGTATATCAGGAACTGTCTCGGTGAAGGGGTATTTTAGTAACAGTGTCGGTGAGGGGGTATATCAAGAACAGTGTCGGTGAGGGGGTATATCAGGAACAGTGTCGGTGAGGGGGTATATCAGGAACAGTGTCGGTGAGGGGTTATATCAGGAACAGTGTCGGTGAGGGGTTATATCAGGAACAGTCTCGGTCGGGGGTATTTTAGTAACAGTGTCGGTGAGGGGGTATATCAGGAACAGTGTCGGTGAGGGGTGATATCAGGAACAGTGTCGGTGAGAGGGTATATCAGGAACAGTGTCGGTGAGAGGGTATATCAGGAACAGTGTCGGTGAGGGGGTATATCAGGAACAGTGTCGGTGAGGGGGTATATCGGGAACAGTGTCATTGAGGGTGTACATCAGGAACAGTGCCGGTGGGGGGCATATCAGGAGCAGTGTCGGTGAGGGGGTATATCAGGAACTGTCCCGGTGAGGGGGTATATCAGGAACTGTCTCGGTGAAGGGGTATTTTAGTAACAGTGTCGGTGAGGGGGTATATCAGGAACAGTGTCGGTGAGGGGGTATATCAGGAACATTGTCGGTCAGGGGGTATATCAGGAACAGTGTCGGTGAGGGGGTATATCAGGAACATTGTCGGTGAGGGGGTATATCAGGAACAGTGTCGGTGAGGGGGTATATCAGGAACATTGTCGGTGAGGGGGTATATCAGGAACAGTGTCGGTGAGGGGGTATATCAGGAACAGTGTCGGTGAGGGGGTATATCGGGAACAGTGTCGGTGAGGGGGTATATCAGGAACATTGTCGGTGAGGGGGTATATCAGGAACAGTGTCGGTGAGGGGGTATATCAGGAACATTGTCGGTGAGGGGGTATATCAGGAACATTGTCGGTGAGGGGGTATATCAGGAACAGTGTCGGTGAGGGGGTATATCATGAACATTGTCGGTGAGGGGGTATATCAGGAACAGTGTAAGTGAGGGGGTATATCAAGAACAGTGTCGATGAGGGGGTATATCAGGAACAGTTTCGGTGAGGGGGTATATCAGGAACAGTGTCGGTGAGGGGGTATATCAGGGTCAGGAACAGTATCGGTGAGGGGGTATATCAGGAACATTGTCGGTGAGGGGGAATATCAGGAACAGTGTCGGTGAGGGGCTATATCAGAAACAGTGTCGGTGAGGGGGTATATCAGGAACAGTGTAAGTGAGGGGGTATATCAGGAACAGTGTCGGTGAGGGGGTATATCAGGAACAGTGTCGGTGAGGGGGTATATCAGGAACAGTGTAAGTGAGGGGGTATATCACGAACAGTGTCGGTGAGGGGGTATATCAGGAACATTGTCGGTGAGGGGGTATATCAGGAACAGTGTCGGTGAGGGGGTATATCAGGAACAGTGTCGGTGAGGGGGTATTTCAGGAACAGTGTCGGTGAGGGGGTATATCAAGAACAGTGTCGGTGAGGGGGTATATCAGGAACAGTGTCGGTGATGGGGTATATCTGGAACAGTGTCGGTGAGGGGGTATATCAGGAACAGTGTCGGTGAGGGGGTATATCAGGAACAGTGTCGGTGAGGGGGTATATCAGGACCAGTGTCGGTGAGGGGTTATATCAGGAACAGTGTCGGTGAGGTGGTATATCAGGAACAGTCTCGGTGAGAGGGTATATCAGGAACAGTGTCGGTGAGGGGATATATCAGGAACAGTGTCGGTGAGAGGGTATATCGTGAACCGTGCCGGTGAGGGGGTATATCAGGAACAGTGTCGGTGAGGGGGTATATCTGGAACAGTGTCGGTGAGGGGGTACATCAGGAACAGTGTCGGTGAGGGTGTATATCAGGAACAGTGTCGGTGAGGGTGTATATCAGGAACAGTGTCGGTGAGGGGGTATATTGGGAACATTGTCGGTGAGGGGGTATATCAGGAACAGTGTCGGTGAGGGGGTACATCAGGAATATTGTCGGTGAGGGAGTATATCAGGAACAGTGTCGGTGAGGGGGTATATCAGGAACAGTGTCGGTGAGGGGGTATTTTAGTAACAGTGTCGGTGAGTGGGTATATCAGGAACAGTGTCGGTGAGGGGTGATATCAGGAACAGTGTCGGTGAGAGGTTATATCAGGAACAGTGTCGGTGAGAGTGTATATCAGGAACAGTGTCGGTGAGGGGGTATATCAGGAACAGTGTCGGTGAGGGGGTATATCGGGAACAGTGTCATTGAGGGTGTACATCAGGAACAGTGCCGGTGGGGGGCATATCAGGAGCAGTGTCGGTGAGGCGGTATATCAGGAACTGTCTCGGTGAGGGGGTATATCAGGAACTGTCTCGGTGAAGGGGTATTTTAGTAACAGTGTCGGTGAGGGGGTATATCAGGAACAGTGTCGGTGAGGGGGTATATCAGGAACATTGTCGGTCAGGGGGTATATCAGGAACAGTGTCGGTGAGGGGGTATATCAGGAATATTGTCGGTGAGGGGGTATATCAGGAACAGTGTCGGTGAGGGGGTATATCAGGAACATTGTCGGTGAGGGGGTATATCAGGAACAGTGTCGGTGAGGGGGTATATCAGGAACAGTGTCGGTGAGGGGGTATATCGGGAACAGTGTCGGTGAGGGGGTATATCAGGAACATTGTCGGTGAGGGGGTATATCAGGAACAGTGTCGGTGAGGGGGTATATCAGGAACATTGTCGGTGAGGGGGTATATCAGGAACATTGTCGGTGAGGGGGTATATCAGGAACAGTGTCGGTGAGGGGGTATATCATGAACATTGTCGGTGAGGGGGTATATCAGGAACAGTGTAAGTGAGGGGGTATATCAAGAACAGTGTCGATGAGGGGGTATATCAGGAACAGTTTCGGTGAGGGGGTATATCAGGAACAGTGTCGGTGAGGGGGTATATCAGGGTCAGGAACAGTATCGGTGAGGGGGTATATCAGGAACATTGTCGGTGAGGGGGAATATCAGGAACAGTGTCGGTGAGGGGCTATATCAGGAACAGTGTCGGTGAGGGGGTATATCAGGAACAGTGTAAGTGAGGGGGTATATCAGGAACAGTGTCGGTGAGGGGGTATATCAGGAACAGTGTCGGTGAGGGGGTATATCAGGAACATTGTCGGTGAGGGGGTATATCAGGAACAGTGTCGGTGAGGGGGTATATCAGGAACAGTGTCGGTGAAGGGGTATTTCAGGAACAGTGTCGGTGAGGGGGTATATCAAGAAGAGTGTCGGTGAGGGGGTATATCAGGAACAGTGTCGCTAATGGGGTACATCTGGAACAATGTCGGTGAGGGGGTATATCAGGAACAGTGTCGGTGAGGGGGTATATCAGGAACAGTGTCGGTGAGGGGGTATATCAGGAACAGTGTCGGTGAGGGGTTATATCAGGAACAGTGTCGGTGAGGTGGTATATCAGGAACAGTCTCGGTGAGGGGGTATATCAGGAACAGTGTCGGTGAGGGGATATATCAGGAACAGTGTCGGTGAGAGGGTATATCGTGAACCGTGCCGGTGAGGGGGTATATCAGGAACAGTGTCGGTGAGGGGGTATATCTGGAACAGTGTCGGTGAGGGGGTATATCAGGAACAGTCTCGGTGAGGGTGTATATCAGGAACAGTGTCGGTGAGGGTGTATATCAGGAACAGTGTCGGTGAGGGGGTATATTGGGAACATTGTCGGTGAGGGGGTATATCAGGAACAGTGTCGGTGAGGGGATATATCAGGAACAGTGTCGGTGAGGGGGTATATCAGGAACAGTGTCGGTGAGGGGATACATCAGGAACAGTGTTGGTGAGGGGGTATATCAGGAACTGTCTCGGTGAAGGGGTATTTTAGTAACAGTGTCGGTGAGGGGGTATATCAGGAACAGTGTCGGTGAGGGGGTATATCAGGAACATTGTCGGTCAGGGGGTATATCAGGAACAGTGTCGGTGAGGGAGTATATCAGGAACAATGTCGGTGAGGGGTTATATCAGGAACAGTGTCGGTGAGGGGGTATATCAGGAACAGTGTCGGTGAGGGGGTATATCGGGAACAGTGTCGTTGAGGGTGTACATCAGGAACAGTGCCGGTGGGGGGCATATCAGGAGCAGTGTCGGTGAGGGGGTATATCAGGAACTGTCTCGGTGAGGGGGTATATCAGGAACTGTCTCGGTAAAGGGGTATTTTAGTAACAGTGTCGGTGAGCGGGTATATCAGGAACAGTGTCGGTGAGGGGTTATATCAAGAACATTGTCGGTCAGGGGGTAGATCAGGAACAGTGTCGGTGAGGGGGTATATCAGGAACATTGTCGGTGAGGGGGTATATCAGGAACAGTGTTGGTGATGGGTTATATCAGGAACAGTGTCGGTGAGGGGGTATATCAGGAACAGTGTCGGTGAGGGGTTATATCAGGAACAGTGTCGGTGAGAGGGTATATCAGGAACAGTGTCGGTGAGGGGGTATATCAGGAACAGTGTCGGTGAGGGGGTATATCAGGAACAGTGTCGGTGAGGGGGTATATCGGGAACAGTGTCGTTGAGGGTGTACATCAGGAACAGTGCCGGTGGGGGGCATATCAGGAGCAGTGTCGGTGAGGGGGTATATCAGGAACTGTCTCGGTGAGGGGGTATAGCAGGAACTGTCTCGGTGAAGGGGTATTTTAGTAACAGTGTCGGTGAGGGGGTATATCAGGAACAGTGTCGGTGAGGGGGTATATCAGGAACATTGTCGGTCAGGGGGTATACCAGGAACATTGTCGGTGAGGGGGTATATCAGGAACAGTGTCGGTGAGGGGGTATATCAGGAACATTGTCGGTGAGGGGGTATATCAGGAACAGTGTCGGTGAGTGGGTATATCAGGAACAGTGTCGGTGAGGGGGTATATCGGGAACAGTGTCGGTGAGGGGGTATATCAGGAACATTGTCGGTGAGGGGGTATATCAGGAACAGTGTCGGTGAGGGGGTATATCAGGAACATTGTCGGTGAGGGGGTATATCAGGAACAGTGTCGGTGAGGGGGTATATCGGGAACATTGTCGGTGAGGGGGTATATCAGGAACATTGTCGGTGAGGGGGTATATCAGGAACATTTTCGGTGAGGGGGTATATCAGGAACATTGTCGGTGAGGGGGTAAATCAGGAACAGTGTAAGTGAGGGGGTATATCAAGAACAGTGTCGATGAGGGGGTATATCAGGAACAGTTTCGGTGAGGGGGTATATCAGGAACAGTGTCGATGAGGGGGTATATCAGGGTCAGGAACAGTGTCGGTGAGGGGGTATATCAGGAACAGTGTCGGTGAGGGGGTATATCGGGAACAGTGTCGTTGAGGGTGTACATCAGGAACAGTGCCGGTGGGGGGCATATCAGGAGCAGTGTCGGTGAGGGGATATATATCAGGAACTGTCTCGGTGAGGGGGTATATCAGGAACTGTCTCGGTGAAGGGGTATTTTAGTAACAGTGTCGGTGAGGGGGTATATCAAGAACAGTGTCGGTGAGGGGGTATATCAGGAACAGTGTCGGTGAGGGGGTATATCAGGAACAGTGTCGGTGAGGGGTTATATCAGGAACAGTGTCGGTGAGGGGTTATATCAGGAACAGTCTCGGTCGGGGGTATTTTAGTAACAGTGTCGGTGAGGGGGTATATCAGGAACAGTGTCGGTGAGGGGTGATATCAGGAACAGTGTCGGTGAGAGGGTATATCAGGAACAGTGTCGGTGAGAGGGTATATCAGGAACAGTGTCGGTGAGGGGGTATATCAGGAACAGTGTCGGTGAGGGGGTATATCGGGAACAGTGTCATTGAGGGTGTACATCAGGAACAGTGCCGGTGGGGGGCATATCAGGAGCAGTGTCGGTGAGGGGGTATATCAGGAACTGTCTCGGTGAGGGGGTATATCAGGAACTGTCTCGGTGAAGGGGTATTTTAGTAACAGTGTCGGTGAGGGGGTATATCAGGAACAGTGTCGGTGAGGGGGTATATCAGGAACATTGTCGGTCAGGGGGTATATCAGGAACAGTGTCGGTGAGGGGGTATATCAGGAACATTGTCGGTGAGGGGGTATATCAGGAACAGTGTCGGTGAGGGGGTATATCAGGAACATTGTCGGTGAGGGGGTATATCAGGAACAGTGTCGGTGAGGGGGTATATCAGGAACAGTGTCGGTGAGGGGGTATATCGGGAACAGTGTCGGTGAGGGGGTATATCAGGAACATTGTCGGTGAGGGGGTATATCAGGAACAGTGTCGGTGAGGGGGTATATCAGGAACATTGTCGGTGAGGGGGTATATCAGGAACATTGTCGGTGAGGGGGTATATCAGGAACAGTGTCGGTGAGGGGGTATATCATGAACATTGTCGGTGAGGGGGTATATCAGGAACAGTGTAAGTGAGGGGGTATATCAAGAACAGTGTCGATGAGGGGGTATATCAGGAACAGTTTCGGTGAGGGGGTATATCAGGAACAGTGTCGGTGAGGGGGTATATCAGGGTCAGGAACAGTATCGGTGAGGGGGTATATCAGGAACATTGTCGGTGAGGGGGAATATCAGGAACAGTGTCGGTGAGGGGCTATATCAGAAACAGTGTCGGTGAGGGGGTATATCAGGAACAGTGTAAGTGAGGGGGTATATCAGGAACAGTGTCGGTGAGGGGGTATATCAGGAACAGTGTCGGTGAGGGGGTATATCAGGAACAGTGTAAGTGAGGGGGTATATCACGAACAGTGTCGGTGAGGGGGTATATCAGGAACATTGTCGGTGAGGGGGTATATCAGGAACAGTGTCGGTGAGGGGGTATATCAGGAACAGTGTCGGTGAGGGGGTATTTCAGGAACAGTGTCGGTGAGGGGGTATATCAAGAACAGTGTCGGTGAGGGGGTATATCAGGAACAGTGTCGGTGATGGGGTATATCTGGAACAGTGTCGGTGAGGGGGTATATCAGGAACAGTGTCGGTGAGGGGGTATATCAGGAACAGTGTCGGTGAGGGGGTATATCAGGACCAGTGTCGGTGAGGGGTTATATCAGGAACAGTGTCGGTGAGGTGGTATATCAGGAACAGTCTCGGTGAGAGGGTATATCAGGAACAGTGTCGGTGAGGGGATATATCAGGAACAGTGTCGGTGAGAGGGTATATCGTGAACCGTGCCGGTGAGGGGGTATATCAGGAACAGTGTCGGTGAGGGGGTATATCTGGAACAGTGTCGGTGAGGGGGTACATCAGGAACAGTGTCGGTGAGGGTGTATATCAGGAACAGTGTCGGTGAGGGTGTATATCAGGAACAGTGTCGGTGAGGGGGTATATTGGGAACATTGTCGGTGAGGGGGTCTATCAGGAACAGTGTAAGTGAGGGGGTATATCAGGAACATGTCAGTGAGGGGGTATATCAGGAACAGCGTCAGTGAGGGGTATATCAGGAACAGTGTCGGTGAGGGGATATATCATGAACAGTGTCGGTGAGGGGGTATATCAGGAACAGTGTCGGTGAGGGGGTATATCAGGAACAGTGTCGGTGAGGGGATATATCAGGATCAGTGTCGGTGAGGGGGTATATCAGGAACAGTGTCGGTGAGGGGATACATCAGGAACAGTGTTGGTGAGGGGGTATATCAGGAACTGTCTCGGTGAAGGGGTATTTTAGTAACAGTGTCGGTGAGGGGGTATATCAGGAACAGTGTCGGTGAGGGGGTATATCAGGAACATTGTCGGTCAGGGGGTATATCAGGAACAGTGTCGGTGAGGGGGTATATCAGGAACAGTGTCGGTGAGGGGTTATATCAGGAACAGTGTCGGTGAGGGGGTATATCAGGAACAGTGTCGGTGAGGGGGTATATCGGGAACAGTGTCGTTGAGGGTGTACATCAGGAACAGTGCCGGTGGGGGGCATATCAGGAGCAGTGTCGGTGAGGGGGTATATCAGGAACTGTCTCGGTGAGGGGGTATATCAGGAACTGTCTCGGTAAAGGGGTATTTTAGTAACAGTGTCGGTGAGCGGGTATATCAGGAACAGTGTCGGTGAGGGGTTTTATCAAGAACATTGTCGGTCAGGGGATAGATCAGGAACAGTGTCGGTGAGGGGGTATATCAGGAACATTGTCGGTGAGGGGGTATATCAGGAACAGTGTTGGTGAGGGGGTATATCAGGAACTGTCTCGGTGAAGGGGTATATCAGGAACAGTGTCGGTGAGGGGGTATATCAGGAACAGTGTCGGTGAGGGGGTATATCGGGAACAGTGTCGGTGAGGGGGTATATCAGGAACATTGTCGGTGAGGGGGTATATCAGGAACAGTGTCGGTGAGGGGGTATATCAGGAACATTGTCGGTGAGGGGGTATATCAGGAACATTGTCGGTGAGGGGTTATATCAGGAACAGTGTCGGTGAGGGGGTATATCGGGAACATTGTCGGTGAGGGGGTATATCAGGAACATTGTCGGTGAGGGGGTATATCAGGAACATTGTCGGTGAGGGGGTATATCAGGAACATTGTCGGTGAGGGGGTATATCAAGAACAGTGTCGATGTGGGGGTTTATCAGGAACAGTTTCGGTGAGGGGGTATATCAGGAACAGTGTCGGTGAGGGGGTATATCAGGGTCAGGAACAGTGTCGGTGAGGGGGTATATCAGGAACATTGTCGGTGAGGGGGTATATCAGGAACAGTGTAAGTGAGGGGGTACATCAAGAACAGTGTCGGTGAGGGGGTATATCAGGAACAGTGTCGGTAAGGGTGTATAGCAGGAACAGTGTCGGTGAGGGGGTATATCAGGAACAGTGTCGGTGAGGGGTTATATCAGGAACAGTATCGGTGAGGGGGTATATCAGGAACAGTGACGGTGAGGGGGTATATCAGGAACAGTGTCGGTGAGGGGTTATATCAGGAACAGTGTCGGTGAGGGGGTACATCAGGAACATTGTCGGTGAGGGGGTATTTTAGTAACAGTGTCGGTGAGGGGGTATATCAGGGTCAGGAACAGTTTCGGTGAGGGGGTATATCAGGAACAGTGTCGGTGAGTGGGTATATCAGGAACAGTGTCGGTGAGGGGTTATATCAGGAACAGTGTAAGTGAGGGGGTATATCAGGAACAGTGTCGGTAAGGGGGTATATCAGGAACAGTGTTGGTGAGAGGGTATATCAGGAACAGTGTCGGTGAGCAGTTATATCAGGAACAGTGTCGGTGAGGGGGTATATCAGGAACAGTGTCGGTGAGGGGGTATATCAGAACAGTGTCGTTGAGGGGGTATATCAGGAACAGTGTCGGTGAGGGGTTATATCAGGAACAGTGTCGGTGAGGGGGTATATCAGGAACAGTGTCGGGGAGGGGTTATATCAGGAACAGTGTCGGTGAGAGGGTATATCAGGAACAGTGTCGGTGAGGGGGTATATCAGGAACAGTGTCGGTGAGGGGGTATATCAGGAACAGTGTCGGTGAGGGGGTATATTGGGAACAGTGTCGTTGAGGGTGTACATCAGGAACAGTGCCGGTGGGTGGCATATCAGGAGCAGTGTCGGTGAGGGGGTATATCAGGAACTGTCTCGGTGAGGGGGTATATCAGGAACTGTCTCGGTGAAGGGGTATTTTAGTAACAGTGTCGGTGAGGGGGTATATCAGGAACAGTGTCGGTGAGGTGGTATATCAGGAACAGTGTCGGTGAGGGGGTATATCAAGAACAGTGTCGGTGAGGGGGTATATCAGGAACAGTGTCGGTGAGGGGGTATATCAGGAACATTGTCGGTCAGGGGGTATATCAGGAACAGTGTCGGTGAGGGGGTATATCATGAACATTGTCGGTGAGGGGGTGTATTAGGAACAGTGTCGGTGAGGGGGTATATCAGGAACATTGTCGGTGAGGGGGTATATCAGGAACAGTGTCGGTGAGACGGCATAGCAGGAACAGTGTCGGTGAGGGGGTATATCGGGAACAGTGTCGGTGAGGGGGTATATCAGGAACATTGTCGGTGAGGGGGTATATCAGGAACAGTATCGGTGAGGGGGTATATCAGGAACATTGTCGGTGAGGGGGTATATCAGGAACATTGTCGGTGAGGGGGTATATCAGGAACAGTGTAAGTGAGGGGGTATATCAAGAACAGTGTCGATGAGGGGATATATCAGGAACAGTTTCGGTGAGGGGGTATATCAGGAACAGTGTCGGTGAGGGGGTATATCAGGGTCAGGAACAGTGTCGGTGAGGGGGTATATCAGGAACATTGTCGGTGAGGGGGTATATCAGGAACAGTGTCGGTGAGGGGGTATATCAGGAACAGTGTCAGTGAGGGGGTATATCAGGAACAGTGTAAGTGAGGGGGTATATCAGGAACAATGTCGGTGAGGGGGTATATCAGGAACAGTGTCGGTGAGGGGGTATATCAGGAACAGTGTCGGTGAGGGGATATATCAGGAACAGTGTCGGTGAGGGGATATATCAGGAACAGTGTCGGTGAGGGGGTATATCAGGAACAGTGTCGGTGAGGGGATATATCAGGAACTGTCTCGGTGAAGGGGTATATCAGGAACTGTCTCGGTGAAGGGGTATATCAGGAACATTGTCGGTGAGGGGGTATATCAGGAACAGTGTCGGTGAGGGGGTATATCAGGAACAGTGTCGGTGAGGGGTACATCAGGAACATTGTCGGTGAGGGGGTATTTTAGTAACAGTGTCGGTGAGGGGGTATATCAGGGTCAGGAACAGTTTCGGTGAGGGGGTATATCAGGAACAGTGTCGGTGAGGGGGTATATCAGGATAAGTGTCGGTGAGGGTGTATATCAGGAACAGTGTCGGTGAGGGGTTATATCAGGAACAGTGTCGGTGATGGGGTATATCAGGAACACTGTCGGTAAGGGGGTATATCACGAACAGTGTTGGTGAGAGGGTATATCAGGAACAGTGTCGGTGAGGGGTTATATCAGGAACAGTGTCGGTGAGGGGGTATATCAGGAACAGTGTCGGTGAGGGGGTATATCAGAACAGTGTCGGTGAGGGGGTATATCAGGAACAGTGTCGGTGATGGGTTATATCAGGAACAGTGTCGGTGAGGGGGTATATCAGGAACAGT
The DNA here is from genome assembly GCF_044704955.1 of Pristiophorus japonicus. NCBI lineage: Eukaryota > Metazoa > Chordata > Chondrichthyes > Pristiophoridae > Pristiophorus > Pristiophorus japonicus. The sequence continues at coordinate 96,653,188 of NC_091989.1, read as the reverse complement.
GTCGGTGAGGGGTTATATCAGGAACAGTGTCGGTGAGAGGGTATATCAGGAACAGTGTCGGTGAGGGGGTATATCAGGAACAGTGTCGGTGAGGGGGTATATCAGGAACAGTGTCGGTGAGGGGGTATATCGGGAACAGTGTCGTTGAGGGTGTACATCAGGAACAGTGCCGGTGGGGGGCATATCAGGAGCAGTGTCGGTGAGGGGGTATATCAGGAACTGTCTCGGTGAGGGGGTATATCAGGAACTGTCTCGGTGAAGGGGTATTTTAGTAACAGTGTCGGTGAGGGGGTATATCAGGAACAGTGTCGGTGAGGGGGTATATCAGGAACATTGTCGGTCAGGGCGTATACCAGGAACATTGTCGGTGAGGGGGTATATCAGGAACATTGTCGGTGAGGGGGTATATCAGGAACAGTGTCGGTGAGGGGGTATATCAGGAACATTGTCGGTGAGGGGGTATATCAGGAACAGTGTCGGTGAGGTGGTATATCAGGAACAGTGTCGGTGAGGGGGTATATCGGGAACAGTGTCGGTGAGGGGGTATATCAGGAACATTGTCGGTGAGGGGGTATATCAGGAACAGTGTCGGTGAGGGGGTATATCAGGAACATTGTGGGTGATGGGGTATATCAGGAACAGTGTCGGTGAGGGGGTATATCGGGAACATTGTCGGTGAGCGGGTATATCAGGAACATTGTCGGTGAGGGGGTATATCAGGAACTTTTTCGGTGAGGGGGTATATCAGGAACATTGTCGGTGAGGGGGTAAATCAGGAACAGTGTAAGTGAGGGGGTATATCAAGAACAGTGTCGATGAAGGGGTATATCAGGAACAGTTTCGGTGAGGGGGTATATCAGGAACAGTGTCGGTGAGGGGGTATATCAGGGTCAGGAACAGTGTCGGTGAGGGGGTATATCAGGAACATAGTCGGTGAGGGGGTATATCGGGAACAGTGTCGTTGAGGGTGTACATCAGGAACAGTGCCGGTGGGGGGCATATCAGGAGCAGTGTCGGTGAGGGGAAATATATCAGGAACTGTCTCGGTGAGGGGGTATATCAGGAACTGTCTCGGTGAAGGGGTATTTTAGTAACAGTGTCGGTGAGGGGGTATATCAGGAACAGTGTCGGTGAGGGGGTATATCAGGAACAGTGTCGGTGAGGGGTTATATCAGGAACAGTGTCGGTGAGGGGTTATATCAGGAACAGTCTCGGTCGGGGGTATATCAGGAACAGTGTCGGTGAGGGGGTATATCAGGAACAGTGTCGGTGAGGGGGTATATCAGGAACAGTGTCGGTGAGGGGGTATATCAGGAACTGTCTCGGTGAGTGGGTATATCAGGAACTGTCTCGGTGAAGGGGTATTTTAGTAACAGTGTCGGTGAGGGGGTATATCAAGAACAGTGTCGGTGAGGGCGTATATCAGGAACATTGTCGGTGAGGGGGTATATCAGGAACAGTGTCGGTGAGGGGGTATATCAAGAACAGTGTCGGTGAGGGGGTATATCAGGAACAGTGTCGGTGATGGGGTATATCAGGAACAGTGTCGGTGAGGGGTTATATCAGGAACAGTGTCGGTGAGGGGTTATATCAGGAACAGTCTCGGTCGGGGGTATATCAGGAACAGTGTCGGTGAGGGGGTATATCAGGAACAGTGTCGGTGAGGGGGTATATCAGGAACAGTGTCGGTGAGGGGGTATATCAGGAACAGTGTCGGTGAGGGGGTATATCAGGAACAACGTCGGTGAGGGGGTATATCAGGAACAGTGTCGGTGAGGGGTTATATCAGGAACAGTGTCGGTGAGGTGGTATATCAGGAACAGTCTCGGTGAGGGGGTATATCAGGAACAGTGTCGGTGAGGGGATATATCAGGAACAGTGTCGGTGAGAGGGTATATCGTGAACCGTGCCGGTGAGGGGGTATATCAGGAACAGTGTCGGTGAGGGGGTATATCAGGAACAGTGTCGGTGAGGGGGTATATCAGGAACAGTGTCGGTGAGGGGGTATATCAGGAACAGTGTCGGTGAGGGGGTATATCGGGAACATTGTCGGTGAGGGGGTATATCAGGAACAGTGTCGGTGAGGGGGTATATCAGGAACAGTGTCGGTGAGGGTGTATATCAGGAACAGTGTCGGTGAGGGGGTATATCAGGAACAGTGTCAGTGAGGGGGTATATTAGGAACAGCGTCGGTGAGGGGTATATCAGGAACAGTGTCGGTGGGGGGTATATCAGGAACAGTGTCGTTGAGGGGATATATCAGGAACAGTGTCGGTGAGGGGGTATATCAGGAACAGTGTCGGTGAGGGGATATATCAGGAACAGTGTCGGTGAGGGGGTATATATGAGGAACAGTGTCGGTGAGGGGGTATATCAGGAACAGTGTCGGTGAGGGGATATATCAGGAACAGTGTCGGTGAGGGGGTATATCAGGAACAGTGTCGGTGAGGGGGTATATCAGGAACAGTGTCGGTGAGGGGGTATATCAGGAACAGTGTCGGTGAGGGGGTATATCGGGAACAGTGTCGGTGAGGGGGTATATCAGGAACATTGTCGGTGAGGGGGTATATCAGGAACAGTGTCGGTGAGGGGGTATATCAGGAAAATTGTCGGTGAGGGGGTATATCAGGAACAGTGTCGGTGAGGGGGTATATCGGGAACATTGTCGGTGAGGGGGTATATCAGGAACATTGTCGGTGAGGGGGTATATCAGGAACATTGTCGGTGAGGGGGTATATCAGGAACATTGTCGGTGAGGGGGTAAATCAGGAACCGTGTAAGTGAGGGGGTATATCAAGAACAGTGTCGATGAGGGGGTATATCAGGAACAGTTTCGGTGAGGGGGTATATCAGGAACAGTTTCGGTGAGGGGGTATATCAGGGTCAGGAACAGTGTCGGTGAGGGGGTATATCAGGAACATTGTCGGTGAGGGCGTATATCGGGAACAGTGTCGTTGAGGGTGTACATCAGGAACAGTGCCGGTGGGGGGCATATCAGGAGCAGTGTCGGTGAGGGGGTATATCAGGAACAGTGTCGGTGAGGGGATATATATCAGGAACTGTCTCGGTGAGGGGGTATATCAGGAACATTCTCGGTGAGGGGGTACATCAGGAACAGTGTCGATGAGGGGATATATCAGGAACAGTGTCGGTGAGGGGGTATATCAGGAACAGTGTCGGTGAGGGGGTATATCAGGAACAGTGTCGGTGAGGGGATATATCAGGAACAGTGTCGGTGAGGGGGTATATCAGGAACAGTGTCGGTGAGGGGGTATATCAGGAACAGTGTCGGTGAGGGGGTATATCAGGAACAGTGGCGGTGAGGGGGTATATCGGGAACATTGTCGGTGAGGGGGTATATCGGGAACAGTGTCGGTGAGGGGGTATATCAGGAACAGTGTCGGTGAGGGTGTATATCAGGAACAGTGTCGGTGAGGGGGTATATCAGGAACAGTGTCAGTGAGGGGGCATATTAGGAACAGCGTCGGTGAGGGGGTATATCAGGAACAGTGTCGGTGAGGGGGTATATCAGGAACATTGTCGGTGAGGGGGTATATCAGGAACAGTGTCGGTGGGGGGTATATCAGGAACAGTGTCGTTGAGGGGATATATCAGGAACAGTGTCGGTGAGGGGGTATATCAGGAACAGTGTCGGTGAGGGGATATATCAGGAACAGTGTCGGTGAGGGGGTATATCAGGAACAGTGTCGGTGAGGGGATATATCAGGAACAGTGTCGGTGAGGGGGTATATCAGGAACAGTGTAAGTGAGGGGGTATATCAGGAACAGTGTCGTTGATGGGGCATATCAGGAACAGTGTCGGTGAGGGGGTATATCAGGAACAGTGTCGGTGAGGGGGTATATCAGGAACAGTGTCGGTGAGGGGGTATATCAGGAACAGTGTCGGTGAGGGGTTATATCAGGAACAGTGTCGGTGAGGTGGTATATCAGGAACAGTCTCGGTGAGGGGGTATATCAGGAACAGTGTCGGTGAGGGGATATATCAGGAACAGTGTCGGTGAGAGGGTACATCAGGAACAGTGTCGGTGAGGGGATATATCAGGAACAGTGTCGATGAGTGGGTATATCAGGAACAGTGTCGGTGAGGGGGTACATCAGGAGCAGTGTCGGTGAGGGGATATATCAGGAACACTGTCGGTGAGGGGATATATCAGGAACAGTGTCGGTGAGGGGGTATATCAGGGTCAGGAATAGTGTCGGTGAAGGGGTATATCAGGAACAGTTTCGGTGAGGGGTTATATCAGGAACAGTGTTGGTGAGGGGGTATATCAGGGTCAGGAACAGTGTCGGTGAGGGGGTATATCAGGAACAGTTTCAGTGAGGGGGTATATCAGTGTCAGGAACAGTGTCGGTGAGGGGGTATATCAGTGTCAGGAACAGTGTCGGTGAGGGGGTATATCAGGAACAGTGTCGGTGAGGGGGTATATCAGGAACAGTGTCGGTGAGGGGGTATATCAGGAACAGTGTCGGTGAGGGGTTATATCAGGAACAGTGTCGGTGAGGGGGTATATCAGGAACAGTGTCGGTGAGGGGTTATATCAGGAACAGTGTCGGTGAGAGGGTATATCAGGAACAGTGCCGGTGGGGGGCATATCAGGAACAGTGTCGGTGAGGGGGTATATCAGGAACTGTCTCGGTGAAGGGGTATTTTAGTAACAGTGTCGGTGAGGGGGTATATCAGGAACAGTGTCGGTGAGGGGGTATATCAGGAACATTGTCGGTCAGGGGGTATATCAGGAACAGTGTCGGTGAGGGGGTATATCAGGAACATTGTCGGTGAGGGGGTATATCAGGAACAGTGTCGGTGAGGGGGTATATCAGGAACATTGTCGGTGAGGGGGTATATCAGGAACAGTGTCGGTGAGGGGGTATATCAGGAACAGTGTCGGTGAGGGGGTATATCGGGAACAGTGTCGGTGAGGGGGTATATCAGGAACATTGTCGGTGAGGGGGTATATCAGGAACAGTGTCGGTGAGGGGGTATATCAGGAACATTGTCGGTGAGGGGGTATATCAGGAACATTGTCGGTGAGGGGGTATATCAGGAACAGTGTCGGTGAGGGGGTATATCATGAACATTGTCGGTGAGGGGGTATATCAGGAACAGTGTAAGTGAGGGGGTATATCAAGAACAGTGTCGATGAGGGGGTATATCAGGAACAGTTTCGGTGAGGGGGTATATCAGGAACAGTGTCGGTGAGGGGGTATATCAGGGTCAGGAACAGTATCGGTGAGGGGGTATATCAGGAACATTGTCGGTGAGGGGGAATATCAGGAACAGTGTCGGTGAGGGGCTATATCAGAAACAGTGTCGGTGAGGGGGTATATCAGGAACAGTGTAAGTGAGGGGGTATATCAGGAACAGTGTCGGTGAGGGGGTATATCAGGAACAGTGTCGGTGAGGGGGTATATCAGGAACAGTGTAAGTGAGGGGGTATATCACGAACAGTGTCGGTGAGGGGGTATATCAGGAACATTGTCGGTGAGGGGGTATATCAGGAACAGTGTCGGTGAGGGGGTATATCAGGAACAGTGTCGGTGAGGGGGTATTTCAGGAACAGTGTCGGTGAGGGGGTATATCAAGAACAGTGTCGGTGAGGGGGTATATCAGGAACAGTGTCGGTGATGGGGTATATCTGGAACAGTGTCGGTGAGGGGGTATATCAGGAACAGTGTCGGTGAGGGGGTATATCAGGACCAGTGTCGGTGAGGGGTTATATCAGGAACAGTGTCGGTGAGGTGGTATATCAGGAACAGTCTCGGTGAGAGGGTATATCAGGAACAGTGTCGGTGAGGGGATATATCAGGAACAGTGTCGGTGAGAGGGTATATCGTGAACCGTGCCGGTGAGGGGGTATATCAGGAACAGTGTCGGTGAGGGGGTATATCTGGAACAGTGTCGGTGAGGGGGTACATCAGGAACAGTGTCGGTGAGGGTGTATATCAGGAACAGTGTCGGTGAGGGTGTATATCAGGAACAGTGTCGGTGAGGGGGTATATTGGGAACATTGTCGGTGAGGGGGTCTATCAGGAACAGTGTAAGTGAGGGGGTATATCAGGAACATGTCAGTGAGGGGGTATATCAGGTCAGCGTCAGTGAGGGGTATATCAGGAACAGTGTCGGTGAGGGGATATATCATGAACAGTGTCGGTGAGGGGGTATATCAGGAACAGTGTCGGTGAGGGGGTATATCAGGAACAGTGTCGGTGAGGGGATATATCAGGATCAGTGTCGGTGAGGGGGTATATCAGGAACAGTGTCGGTGAGGGGATACATCAGGAACAGTGTTGGTGAGGGGGTATATCAGGAACTGTCTCGGTGAAGGGGTATTTTAGTAACAGTGTCGGTGAGGGGGTATATCAGGAACAGTGTCGGTGAGGGGGTATATCAGGAACATTGTCGGTCAGGGGGTATATCAGGAACAGTGTCGGTGAGGGGGTATATCAGGAACAGTGTCGGTGAGGGGTTATATCAGGAACAGTGTCGGTGAGGGGGTATATCAGGAACAGTGTCGGTGAGGGGGTATATCGGGAACAGTGTCGTTGAGGGTGTACATCAGGAACAGTGCCGGTGGGGGGCATATCAGGAGCAGTGTCGGTGAGGGGGTATATCAGGAACTGTCTCGGTGAGGGGGTATATCAGGAACTGTCTCGGTAAAGGGGTATTTTAGTAACAGTGTCGGTGAGCGGGTATATCAGGAACAGTGTCGGTGAGGGGTTTTATCAAGAACATTGTCGGTCAGGGGGTAGATCAGGAACAGTGTCGGTGAGGGGGTATATCAGGAACATTGTCGGTGAGGGGGTATATCAGGAACAGTGTTGGTGAGGGGGTATATCAGGAACTGTCTCGGTGAAGGGGTATATCAGGAACAGTGTCGGTGAGGGGGTATATCAGGAACAGTGTCGGTGAGGGGGTATATCGGGAACAGTGTCGGTGAGGGGGTATATCAGGAACATTGTTGGTGAGGGGGTATATCAGGAACAGTGTCGGTGAGGGGGTATATCAGGAACATTGTCGGTGAGGGGGTATATCAGGAACATTGTCGGTGAGGGGGTATATCAGGAACAGTGTCGGTGAGGGGGTATATCGGGAACATTGTCGGTGAGGGGGTATATCGGGAACATTGTCGGTGAGGGGGTATATCAGGAACATTGTCGGTGAGGGGGTATATCAGGAACATTGTCGGTGAGGGGGTATATCAAGAACAGTGTCGATGTGGGGGTTTATCAGGAACAGTTTCGGTGAGGGGGTATATCAGGAACAGTGTCGGTGAGGGGGTATATCAGGGTCAGGAACAGTGTCGGTGAGGGGGTATATCAGGAACATTGTCGGTGAGGGGGTATATCAGGAACAGTGTAAGTGAGGGGGTACATCAAGAACAGTGTCGGTGAGGGGGTATATCAGGAACAGTGTCGGTAAGGGTGTAAAGCAGGAACAGTGTCGGTGAGGGGGTATATCAGGAACAGTGTCGGTGAGGGGTTATATCAGGAACAGTATCGGTGAGGGGGTATATCAGGAACAGTGACGGTGAGGGGGTATATCAGGAACAGTGTCGGTGAGGGGTTATATCAGGAACAGTGTCGGTGAGGGGGTACATCAGGAACATTGTCGGTGAGGGGGTATTTTAGTAACAGTGTCGGTGAGGGGGTATATCAGGGTCAGGAACAGTTTCGGTGAGGGGGTATATCAGGAACAGTGTCGGTGAGTGGGTATATCAGGAACAGTGTCGGTGAGGGGTTATATCAGGAACAGTGTAAGTGAGGGGGTATATCAGGAACAGTGTCGGTAAGGGGGTATATCAGGAACAGTGTTGGTGAGAGGGTATATCAGGAACAGTGTCGGTGAGCAGTTATATCAGGAACAGTGTCGGTGAGGGGGTATATCAGGAACAGTGTCGGTGAGGGGGTATATCAGAACAGTGTCGTTGAGGGGGTATATCAGGAACAGTGTCGGTGAGGGGTTATATCAGGAACAGTGTCGGTGAGGGGGTATATCAGGAACAGTGTCGGGGAGGGGTTATATCAGGAACAGTGTCGGTGAGAGGGTATATCAGGAACAGTGTCGGTGAGGGGGTATATCAGGAACAGTGTCGGTGAGGGGGTATATCAGGAACAGTGTCGGTGAGGGGGTATATTGGGAACAGTGTCGTTGAGGGTGTACATCAGGAACAGTGCCGGTGGGTGGCATATCAGGAGCAGTGTCGGTGAGGGGGTATATCAGGAACTGTCTCGGTGAGGGGGTATATCAGGAACTGTCTCGGTGAAGGGGTATTTTAGTAACAGTGTCGGTGAGGGGGTATATCAGGAACAGTGTCGGTGAGGTGGTATATCAGGAACAGTGTCGGTGAGGGGGTATATCAAGAACAGTGTCGGTGAGGGGGTATATCAGGAACAGTGTCGGTGAGGGGGTATATCAGGAACATTGTCGGTCAGGGGGTATATCAGGAACAGTGTCGGTGAGGGGGTATATCATGAACATTGTCGGTGAGGGGGTGTATTAGGAACAGTGTCGGTGAGGGGGTATATCAGGAACATTGTCGGTGAGGGGGTATATCAGGAACAGTGTCGGTGAGACGGCATAGCAGGAACAGTGTCGGTGAGGGGGTATATCGGGAACAGTGTCGGTGAGGGGGTATATCAGGAACATTGTCGGTGAGGGGGTATATCAGGAACAGTATCGGTGAGGGGGTATATCAGGAACATTGTCGGTGAGGGGGTATATCAGGAACATTGTCGGTGAGGGGGTATATCAGGAACAGTGTAAGTGAGGGGGTATATCAAGAACAGTGTCGATGAGGGGATATATCAGGAACAGTTTCGGTGAGGGGGTATATCAGGAACAGTGTCGGTGAGGGGGTATATCAGGGTCAAGAACAGTGTCGGTGAGGGGGTATATCAGGAACATTGTCGGTGAGGGGGTATATCAGGAACAGTGTCGGTGAGGGGGTATATCAGGAACAGTGTCAGTGAGGGGGTATATCAGGAACAGTGTAAGTGAGGGGGTATATCAGGAACAATGTCGGTGAGGGGGTATATCAGGAACAGTGTCGGTGAGGGGGTATATCAGGAACAGTGTCGGTGAGGGGATATATCAGGAACAGTGTCGGTGAGGGGATATATCAGGAACAGTGTCGGTGAGGGGGTATATCAGGAACAGTGTCGGTGAGGGGATATATCAGGAACTGTCTCGGTGAAGGGGTATATCAGGAACTGTCTCGGTGAAGGGGTATATCAGGAACATTGTCGGTGAGGGGGTATATCAGGAACAGTGTCGGTGAGGGGGTATATCAGGAACAGTGTCGGTGAGGGGTACATCAGGAACATTGTCGGTGAGGGGGTATTTTAGTAACAGTGTCGGTGAGGGGGTATATCAGGAACAGTGTCGGTGAGGGGGTATATCAGGATAAGTGTCGGTGAGGGTGTATATCAGGAACAGTGTCGGTGAGGGGTTATATCAGGAACAGTGTCGGTGATGGGGTATATCAGGAACACTGTCGGTAAGGGGGTATATCACGAACAGTGTTGGTGAGAGGGTATATCAGGAACAGTGTCGGTGAGGGGTTATATCAGGAACAGTGTCGGTGAGGGGGTATATCAGGAACAGTGTCGGTGAGGGGGTATATCAGAACAGTGTCGGTGAGGGGGTATATCAGGAACAGTGTCGGTGATGGGTTATATCAGGAACAGTGTCGGTGAGGGGGTATATCAGGAACAGTGTCGGTGAGGGGTTATATCAGGAACAGTGTCGGTGAGAGGGTATATCAGGAACAGTGTCGGTGAGGGGGTATATCAGGAACAGTGTCGGTGAGGGGGTATATCAGGAACAGTGTCGGTGAGGGGGTATATCGGGAACAGTGTCGTTGAGGGTGTACATCAGGAACAGTGCCGGTGGGGGGCATATCAGGAGCAGTGTCGGTGAGGGGGTATATCAGGAACTGTCTCGGTGAGGGGGTATATCAGGAACTGTCTCGGTGAAGGGGTATTTTAGTAACAGTGTCGGTGAGGGGGTATATCAGGAACAGTGTCGGTGAGGGGGTATATCAGGAACATTGTCGGTCAGGGCGTATACCAGGAACATTGTCGGTGAGGGGGTATATCAGGAACATTGTCGGTGAGGGGGTATATCAGGAACAGTGTCGGTGAGGGGGTATATCAGGAACATTGTCGGTGAGGGGGTATATCAGGAACAGTGTCGGTGAGGTGGTATATCAGGAACAGTGTCGGTGAGGGGGTATATCGGGAACAGTGTCGGTGAGGGGGTATATCAGGAACATTGTCGGTGAGGGGGTATATCAGGAACAGTGTCGGTGAGGGGGTATATCAGGAACATTGTGGGTGATGGGGTATATCAGGAACAGTGTCGGTGAGGGGGTATATCGGGAACATTGTCGGTGAGCGGGTATATCAGGAACATTGTCGGTGAGGGGGTATATCAGGAACTTTTTCGGTGAGGGGGTATATCAGGAACATTGTCGGTGAGGGGGTAAATCAGGAACAGTGTAAGTGAGGGGGTATATCAAGAACAGTGTCGATGAAGGGGTATATCAGGAACAGTTTCGGTGAGGGGGTATATCAGGAACAGTGTCGGTGAGGGGGTATATCAGGGTCAGGAACAGTGTCGGTGAGGGGGTATATCAGGAACATAGTCGGTGAGGGGGTATATCGGGAACAGTGTCGTTGAGGGTGTACATCAGGAACAGTGCCGGTGGGGGGCATATCAGGAGCAGTGTCGGTGAGGGGAAATATATCAGGAACTGTCTCGGTGAGGGGGTATATCAGGAACTGTCTCGGTGAAGGGGTATTTTAGTAACAGTGTCGGTGAGGGGGTATATCAGGAACAGTGTCGGTGAGGGGGTATATCAGGAACAGTGTCGGTGAGGGGTTATATCAGGAACATTGTCGGTGAGGGGGTATATCAGGAACATTGTCGGTGAGGGGGTAAATCAGGAACCGTGTAAGTGAGGGGGTATATCAAGAACAGTGTCGATGAGGGGGTATATCAGGAACAGTTTCGGTGAGGGGGTATATCAGGAACAGTTTCGGTGAGGGGGTATATCAGGGTCAGGAACAGTGTCGGTGAGGGGGTATATCAGGAACATTGTCGGTGAGGGGGTATATCGGGAACAGTGTCGTTGAGGGTGTACATCAGGAACAGTGCCGGTGGGGGGCATATCAGGAGCAGTGTCGGTGAGGGGGTATATCAGGAACAGTGTCGGTGAGGGGATATATATCAGGAACTGTCTCGGTGAGGGGGTATATCAGGAACATTCTCGGTGAGGGGGTACATCAGGAACAGTGTCGATGAGGGGATATATCAGGAACAGTGTCGGTGAGGGGGTATATCAGGAACAGTGTCGGTGAGGGGGTATATCAGGAACAGTGTCGGTGAGGGGATATATCAGGAACAGTGTCGGTGAGGGGGTATATCAGGAACAGTGTCGGTGAGGGGGTATATCAGGAACAGTGTCGGTGAGGGGGTATATCAGGAACAGTGGCGGTGAGGGGGTATATCGGGAACATTGTCGGTGAGGGGGTATATCGGGAACAGTGTCGGTGAGGGGGTATATCAGGAACAGTGTCGGTGAGGGTGTATATCAGGAACAGTGTCGGTGAGGGGGTATATCAGGAACAGTGTCAGTGAGGGGGCATATTAGGAACAGCGTCGGTGAGGTGTATATCAGGAACAGTGTCGGTGGGGGGTATATCAGGAACAGTGTCGTTGAGGGGATATATCAGGAACAGTGTCGGTGAGGGGGTATATCAGGAACAGTGTCGGTGAGGGGATATATCAGGAACAGTGTCGGTGAGGGGGTATATCAGGAACAGTGTCGGTGAGGGGATATATCAGGAACAGTGTCGGTGAGGGTGTATATCAGGAACAGTGTAAGTGAGGGGGTATATCAGGAACAGTGTCGTTGATGGGGCATATCAGGAACAGTGTCGGTGAGGGGGTATATCAGGAACAGTGTCGGTGAGGGGGTATATCAGGAACAGTGTCGGTGAGGGGGTATATCAGGAACAGTGTCGGTGAGGGGTTATATCAGGAACAGTGTCGGTGAGGTGGTATATCAGGAACAGTCTCGGTGAGGGGGTATATCAGGAACAGTGTCGGTGAGGGGATATATCAGGAACAGTGTCGGTGAGAGGGTACATCAGGAACAGTGTCGGTGAGGGGATATATCAGGAACAGTGTCGATGAGTGGGTATATCAGGAACAGTGTCGGTGAGGGGGTACATCAGGAGCAGTGTCGGTGAGGGGATATATCAGGAACACTGTCGGTGAGGGGATATATCAGGAACAGTGTCGGTAAGGGGATATATCAGGAATAGTGTTGGTGAGGGGGTATATCAGGGTCAGGAATAGTGTCGGTGAAGGGGTATATCAGGAACAGTTTCGGTGAGGGGTTATATCAGGAACAGTGTTGGTGAGGGGGTATATCAGGGTCAGGAACAGTGTCGGTGAGGGGGTATATCAGGAACAGTTTCAGTGAGGGGGTATATCAGTGTCAGGAACAGTGTCGGTGAGGGGGTATATCAGTGTCAGGAACAGTGTCGGTGAGGGGGTATATCAGGAACAGTGTCGGTGAGGGGGTATATCAGGAACAGTGTCGGTGAGGGGGTATATCAGGAACAGTGTCGGTGAGGGGTTATATCAGGAACAGTGTCGGTGAGGGGGTATATCAGGAACAGTGTCGGTGAGGGGTTATATAAGGAACAGTGTCGGTGAGAGGGTATATCAGGAACAGTGTCGGTGAGGGGGTATATCAGGAACAGTGTCGGTGAGGGGGTATATCAGCAACAGTGTCGGTGAGGGGGTATATCGGGAACATTGTCGGTCAGGGGGTATATCAGGAACAGTGTCGGTGAGGGGGTATATCAGGAACATTTTCGGTGAGGGGGTATATCGGGAACATTGTCGTTGAGGGGGTATATCAGGAACATTGTCGGTGAGGGTGTATATCAGGAACATTGTCGGTGAGGGGGTATATCAGGAACAGTGTCGGTGAGGGGGTATATCAGGAACATTGTCGGTGAGGGGGTATATCAGGAACAGTGTCGGGGAGGGGGTATATCGGGAACAGTGTCGGTGAGGGGGTATATCGGGAACAGTGCCGGTGAGGGGGTATATCAGGAACATTGTCGGTGAGGGGGTATATAAGGAACAGTGTCGATGAAGGTGTACATCAGGAACAGTGTCGGTGAGGGGGTATATCAGGAACAGTGTCGGTGAGGGTGTACATCAAGAGCAGTGTCAGTGGGGGGTATATCAGGAACAGTGTCGGTGAGGGGGTATATCAGGAACATTGTCGGTGAGGGGGTATATAAGGAACAGTTTCGGTGAAGGTGTACATCAGGAACAGTGTCGGTGAGGGGGTATATCAGGAACAGTTTCGGTGAGGGGTTATATCAGGGTCAGGAACAGTGTCGGTGAGTGGGTATATCAGGGTCAGGAACAGTGTCGGTGAGGGGGTATGTCAGGGTCAGGAACAGTTTCGGTGAGGGGGTATATCAGGAACAGTCTCGGTGTGGGGGTATATCAGGAACAGTGTCGGTGAGGGGGTATATCGGGAACAGTGTCGGTGAGGGAGTATATCAGGAACAGTGTCGGTGAGGGGGTATATCAGGAACAGTGTCGGTGAGGGGGTATATCAGGAACAGTGTCGGTGAGGGGGTATATCAGGAACAGTGTCGGTGAGGGGGTATATCGGGAACAGTTTCGCTGGGGGGCATATCAGGAACAGTGTCGGTTAGGGGTATATCAGGAACTGTCTCGGTGAGGGGGTATTTTAGTAACAGTGTCGGTGATGGGGTATATCAGGAACAGTGTCGGTGATGGGGTATTTTAGTAACAGTGTCGGTGAGGGGGTATATCAGGAACAGTGTCGGTGGGGGGTATGTCAGGAACAGTGTCGGTGAGGGGGTATATTGGGAACAGTATCGGTGAGGGTGTATATCAGGAACAGTGTCGGTGAGGGGGTATATTGGGAACAGTGTCAGTGAGGGGGTATATCAGGAACAGCGTCGGTGAGGGGTATATCCAGAATAGTGTCTGTGAGCGGCTATATCAGGAACCGTGTCGGTAAGGGGGTATATCAGGAACAGTGTCGGTGGGGGGTATATCAGGAACAGTGTCGGTTGGGGGTATATCTGGAACAGTGTCGCTGAGAGGGTATATCAGAAACAGTGTCGGTGAGGGGGTATATCAGGAACAGTTTCGGTGAGGGTGTATATCAGGAACAGTGTCGGTGAGGGGGTATATCAGGAACAGTCTCAGTGAGGGGGTATATCAGGAACAGTTTCGGTGAGGGGGTATATCAGGAACAGTGTCGGTGAGGGAGTATATCAGGAACAGTGTCGGTGAGGTGGTATATCAGGAACAGTGTCAGTGAGGGGGTATATCGGGAACAGTGTCGTTGAGGGTGTACATCAGGAACAGTGCCGGTGGGGGGCATATCAGGAGCAGTGTCGGTGAGGGGGTATATCAGGAACTGTCTCGGTGAGGGGGTATATCAGGAACTGTCTCGGTGAAGGGGTATTTTAGTAACAGTGTCGGTGAGGGGGTATATCAGGAACAGTGTCGGTGAGGGGGTATATCAGGAACATTGTCGGTCAGGGCGTATACCAGGAACATTGTCGGTGAGGGGGTATATCAGGAACATTGTCGGTGAGGGGGTATATCAGGAACAGTGTCGGTGAGGGGGTATATCAGGAACATTGTCGGTGAGGGGGTATATCAGGAACAGTGTCGGTGAGGTGGTATATCAGGAACAGTGTCGGTGAGGGGGTATATCGGGAACAGTGTCGGTGAGGGGGTATATCAGGAACATTGTCGGTGAGGGGGTATATCAGGAACAGTGTCGGTGAGGGGGTATATCAGGAACATTGTGGGTGATGGGGTATATCAGGAACAGTGTCGGTGAGGGGGTATATCGGGAACATTGTCGGTGAGCGGGTATATCAGGAACATTGTCGGTGAGGGGGTATATCAGGAACTTTTTCGGTGAGGGGGTATATCAGGAACATTGTCGGTGAGGGGGTAAATCAGGAACAGTGTAAGTGAGGGGGTATATCAAGAACAGTGTCGATGAAGGGGTATATCAGGAACAGTTTCGGTGAGGGGGTATATCAGGAACAGTGTCGGTGAGGGGGTATATCAGGGTCAGGAACAGTGTCGGTGAGGGGGTATATCAGGAACATAGTCGGTGAGGGGGTATATCGGGAACAGTGTCGTTGAGGGTGTACATCAGGAACAGTGCCGGTGGGGGGCATATCAGGAGCAGTGTCGGTGAGGGGAAATATATCAGGAACTGTCTCGGTGAGGGGGTATATCAGGAACTGTCTCGGTGAAGGGGTATTTTAGTAACAGTGTCGGTGAGGGGGTATATCAGGAACAGTGTCGGTGAGGGGGTATATCAGGAACAGTGTCGGTGAGGGGTTATATCAGGAACATTGTCGGTGAGGGGGTATATCAGGAACATTGTCGGTGAGGGGGTAAATCAGGAACCGTGTAAGTGAGGGGGTATATCAAGAACAGTGTCGATGAGGGGGTATATCAGGAACAGTTTCGGTGAGGGGGTATATCAGGAACAGTTTCGGTGAGGGGGTATATCAGGGTCAGGAACAGTGTCGGTGAGGGGGTATATCAGGAACATTGTCGGTGAGGGGGTATATCGGGAACAGTGTCGTTGAGGGTGTACATCAGGAACAGTGCCGGTGGGGGGCATATCAGGAGCAGTGTCGGTGAGGGGGTATATCAGGAACAGTGTCGGTGAGGGGATATATATCAGGAACTGTCTCGGTGAGGGGGTATATCAGGAACATTCTCGGTGAGGGGGTACATCAGGAACAGTGTCGATGAGGGGATATATCAGGAACAGTGTCGGTGAGGGGGTATATCAGGAACAGTGTCGGTGAGGGGGTATATCAGGAACAGTGTCGGTGAGGGGATATATCAGGAACAGTGTCGGTGAGGGGGTATATCAGGAACAGTGTCGGTGAGGGGGTATATCAGGAACAGTGTCGGTGAGGGGGTATATCAGGAACAGTGGCGGTGAGGGGGTATATCGGGAACATTGTCGGTGAGGGGGTATATCGGGAACAGTGTCGGTGAGGGGGTATATCAGGAACAGTGTCGGTGAGGGTGTATATCAGGAACAGTGTCGGTGAGGGGGTATATCAGGAACAGTGTCAGTGAGGGGGCATATTAGGAACAGCGTCGGTGAGGTGTATATCAGGAACAGTGTCGGTGGGGGGTATATCAGGAACAGTGTCGTTGAGGGGATATATCAGGAACAGTGTCGGTGAGGGGGTATATCAGGAACAGTGTCGGTGAGGGGATATATCAGGAACAGTGTCGGTGAGGGGGTATATCAGGAACAGTGTCGGTGAGGGGATATATCAGGAACAGTGTCGGTGAGGGGGTATATCAGGAACAGTGTAAGTGAGGGGGTATATCAGGAACAGTGTCGTTGATGGGGCATATCAGGAACAGTGTCGGTGAGGGGGTATATCAGGAACAGTGTCGGTGAGGGGGTATATCAGGAACAGTGTCGGTGAGGGGGTATATCAGGAACAGTGTCGGTGAGGGGTTATATCAGGAACAGTGTCGGTGAGGTGGTATATCAGGAACAGTCTCGGTGAGGGGGTATATCAGGAACAGTGTCGGTGAGGGGATATATCAGGAACAGTGTCGGTGAGAGGGTACATCAGGAACAGTGTCGGTGAGGGGATATATCAGGAACAGTGTCGATGAGTGGGTATATCAGGAACAGTGTCGGTGAGGGGGTACATCAGGAGCAGTGTCGGTGAGGGGATATATCAGGAACACTGTCGGTGAGGGGATATATCAGGAACAGTGTAAGTGAGGGGGTATATCAGGAACAGTGTCGGTGAGCGGGTATATCAGGAACATTGTCGGTGAGGGGGTATATCAGGAACAGTGTCGGTGAGGGGTTATATCAGGAACAGTGTCGGTCGGGGGTATATCAGGAACAGTGTCGGTGAGGGGTTATATCAGGAACAGTGTCGATGAGGGCGTATATCAGGAACATTGTCGGTGAGGGGGTATATCAGGAACAGTGTCGGTGAGGGGGTATATCAGGAACAGTGTCGATGAGGGCGTATATCAGGAACATTGTCGGTGAGGGGGTATATCAGGAACAGTGTCGGTGAGGGGGTATATCAAGAACAGTGTCGGTGAGGGGGTATATCAGGAACAGTGTCGGTGATGGGGTATATCTGGAACAGTGTCGGTGAGGGGGTATATCAGGAACAGTGTCGGTGAGGGGGTATATCAGGAACAGTGTCGGTGAGGGGGTATATAAGGAACAGTGTCGGTGAGGGGTTATGTCAGGAACAGTGTCGGTGAGGGGGTATATCAGGAACAGTGTCGGTGAGGGGGTATATCAGGAACAGTGTCGGTGAGGGGTTATATCAGGAACAGTGTCGGTGAGGTGGTATATCAGGAACAGTGTCAGTGAGTGGGTAATATCTGGAACAGTGTCGGTGAGGGGGTATATCAGGAACAGTGTCGGTGAGGGGGTATATCAGGAACAGTGTCGGTGAGAGGGTACATCAGGAACAGTGTCGGTGAGGGGGTATATCAGGAACAGTGTCGGTGAGGGGGTATATCAGGAACAGTGTAAGTGAGGGGGTATATCAGGAACAGTGTCGGTGAGGGGTATATCAGGAATAGTGTCGGTGAGGGGTTATATCAGGAACAGTGTCGGTGAGGGGTTATATCAGGAACAGTGTCGGTCGGGGGTATATCAGGAACAGTGTCGGTGAGGGGGTATATCAGGAACAGTGTCGGTGAGGGCGTATATCAGGAACATTGTCGGTGAGGGGGTATATCAGGAACAGTGTCGGTGAGGGGGTATATCAAGAACAGTGTCGGTGAGGGGGTATATCAGGAACAGTGTCGGTGATGGGGTATATCTGGAACAGTGTCGGTGAGGGCGTATATCAGGAACAGTGTCGGTGAGGGGGTATATCAGGAACAGTGTCGGTGAGGGGGTATATAAGGAACAGTGTCGGTGAGGGGTTATATCAGGAACAGTGTCGGTGAGGTGGTATATCAGGAACAGTGTCAGTGAGTGGGTAATATCTGGAACAGTGTCGGTGAGGGGATATATCAGGAACAGTGTCGGTGAGAGGGTACATCAGGAACAGTGTCGGTGAGGGGATATATCAGGAACAGTGTCGATGAGTGGGTATATCAGGAACAGTGTCGGTGAGGGGTTACATCAGGAGCAGTGTCAGTGAGGGGATATATCAGGAACAGTGTCGGTGAGGGGGTATATCGGGAACATTGTCGGTCAGGGGGTATATCAGGAACAGTGTCGGTGAGGGGGTATATCAGGAACATTGTCGGTGAGGGGGTATATCAGGAACAGTGTCGGTGAGGGGGTATATCAGGAACAGCGTCGGTGAGGGGGTATATCGGGAACATTGTCGGTGAGGGGGTATATCAGGAACAGTGTCGGTGAGGGGGTATATCAGGAACATTGTCGGTGAGGGGGTATATCAGGAACATTGTCGGTGAGGGGGTATATCAGGAACAGTGTCGGTGAGGGGGTATATCGGGAACATTGTCGTTGAGGGGGTATATCAGGAACATTGTCGGTGAGGGTGTATATCAGGAACATTGTCGGTGAGGGGGTATATCAGGAACAGTGTCGGTGAGGGGGTATATCAGGAACATTGTCGGTGAGGGGGTATATCAGGAACAGTGTCGGGGAGGTGGTATATCAGGAACAGTGTCGGTGAGGGGGTATATCAGGAACAGTGTCGGTGAGGGGGTATATCAGGAACAGTGTCGGTGATGGGGTATATCTGGAACAGTGTCGGTGAGGGGGTATATCAGGAACAATGTCGGTGAGGGGGTATATCAGGAACAGTGTCGGTGAGGGGGTATATCAGGAACAGCGTCGGTGAGGGGTATATCAGGAACAGTGTCGGTTGGGGGTATATCAGTAACAGTGTCGTTGAGGGGATATATCAGGAACAGTGTCGGTGAGGGGGTATATCAGGAACAGTGTCGGTGAGGGGGTATATCAGGAACAGTGTCGGTGAGGGGGTATATCAGGAACAGTGTCGGTGAGGGGGTATATCAGGAACAGTGTCGGTGAGGGGGTATATCAGGAACAGTGTCGGTGAGGGGGTATATCGGGAACATTGTCGGTGAGGGGGTATATCAGGAACAGTGTTGGTGAGGGGGTATATCAGGAACAGTGTCGGTGAGGGTGTATATCAGGAACAGTGTCGGTGAGGGGGTATATCAGGAACAGTGTCAGTGAGGGGGTATATTAGGAACAGCGTCGGTGAGGGTTATATCAGGAACAGTGTCGGTGGGGGGTATATCAGGAACAGTGTCGTTGAGGGGATATATCAGGAACAGTGTCGGTGAGGGGGTATATCGGGAACATTGTCGGTGAGGGGGTATATCAGGAACAGTGTCGGTGAGGGGGTATATCAGGAACAGTGTCGGTGAGGGTGTATATCAGGAACAGTGTCGGTGAGGGGGTATATCAGGAACAGTGTCAGTGAGGGGGTATATTAGGAACAGCGTCGGTGAGGGGTATATCAGGAACAGTGTCGGTGGGGGGTATATCAGGAACAGTGTCGGTGAGGGGATATATCAGGAACAGTGTCGGTGAGGGGGTATATCAGGAACAGTGTAAGTGAGGGGGTATATCAGGAACAGTGTCGGTGAGGGGGTATAGAAACATAGAAACATAGAAAATAGGTGCAGGAGTAGGCCATTCGGCCCTTCTAGCCTGCACCGCCATTCAATGAGTTCATGGCTGAACATTCAACTTCAGTACCCCATTCCTGCTTTCTCGCCATACCCCTTGATCCCCCTAGCAGTAAGGACCTCATCTAACTCCTTTTTGAATATATTTAGTGAATTGGCCTCAACAACTTTCTGTGGTAGAGAATTCCACAGGTTCACCACTCTCTGGGTGAAGAAGTTCCTCCGCATCTCGGTCCTAAATGGCTTACCCCTTATCCTTAGACTGTGACCCCTGGTTCTGGACTTCCCCAACATTGGGAACATTCTTCCTGCATCTAACCTGTCTAACCCTGTCAGAATTTTATATGTTTCTGTGAGGTCCCCTCTCATTCTTCTGAACTCCAGTGAATACAAGCCCAGTTGATCCAGTCTTTCTTGATAGGTCAGTCCCGCCATCCCGGGAATCAGTCTGGTGAACCTTCGCTGCACTCCCTCAATAGCAAGAATGTCCTTCCTCAGGTTAGGAGACCAAAACTGTACACAATACTCCAGGTGTGGCCTCACCAATGCCCTGTACAACTGTAGCAACACTTCCCTGCCCCTGTACTCAAATCCCCTTGCTATGAAGGCCAACATGCCATTTGCTTTCTTAACCGCCTGCTGCACCTGCATGCCAACCTTCAATGACTGATGTACCATGACACCCAGGTCTCTTTGCACCTCCCCTTTTCCTAATCTGTCACCATTCAGATAATAGTCTGTCTCTCTGTTTTTACCACCAAAGTGGATAACCTCACATTTATCCACATTATACTTCATCTGCCATGCATTTGCCCACTCACCCAACCTATCCAAGTCGCTCTGCAGCCTCACAGCATCCTCCTCGCAGCTCACACTGCCACCCAACTTAGTGTCATCCGCAAATTTGGAGATACTACATTTAATCCCCTCATCTAAATCATTAATGTACAGTGTAAACAGCTGGGGCCCCAGCACAGAACCTTGCGGTACCCCACTAGTCACTGCCTGCCATTCTGAAAAGTACCCATTTACTCCTACTCTTTGCTTCCTGTCTGACAACCAGTTCTCAATCCATGTCAGTACACTACCCCCAATCCCATGTGCTCTAACTTTGCACATCAATCTCTTGTGTGGGACCTTGTCGAACGCCTTCTGAAAGTCCAAATATACCACATCAACTGGTTCTCCCTTATCCACTCTACTGGAAACATCCTCAAAAAATTCCAGAAGATTTGTCAAGCATGATTTCCCTTTCACAAATCCATGCTGACTTGGACCTATCATGTCACCTCTTTCCAAATGCACTGCTATGACATCCTTAATAATTGATTCCATCATTTTACCCACTACCGATGTCAGGCTGACCGGTCTATAATTCCCTGTTTTCTCTCTCCCTCCTTTTTAAAAAAGTGGGGTTACATTGGCTACCCTCCACTCCATAGGAACTGATCCAGAGTCAATGGAATGTTGGAAAATGACTGTCAACGCATCCACTATTTCCAAGGCCACCTCCTTAAGTACTCTGGGATGCAGTCCATCAGGCCCTGGGGATTTATCGGCCTTCAATCCCATCAATTTCCCCAACACAATTTCCCGGCTAATAAGGAACAGTGTCGGTGAGGGGGTATATCAGGAACAGTGTCGGTGAGGGGGTATATCAGGAACAGTGTAAGTGAGGGGGTATATCAGGAACAGTGTCGGTGAGGGGGTATATCAGGAACAGTGTCGGTGAGGGGTTATATCAGGAACAGTGTCGGTGAGGGGTTATATCAGGAACAGTGTCGGTCGGGGGTATATCAGGAACAGTGTCGGTGAGGGGGTATATCAAGAACAGTGTCGGTGAGGGGGTATATCAGGAACAGTGTCGGTGATGGGGTATATCTGGAACAGTGTCGGTGAGTGGGTATATCAGGAACAGTGTCGGTGAGGGGATATATCAGGAACATTGTCGGTGAGTGGGTATATCAGGAACAGCGTCGGTGAGGGGTATATCAGGAACAGTGTCGGTGGGGGGTATATCAGGAACAGTGTCGTTGAGGGGATATATCAGGAACAGTGTCGGTGAGGGGGTATATCAGGAACAGTGTCGGTGAGGGGATATATCAGGAACAGTGTCGGTGAGGGGGTATATCAGGAACAGTGTCGGTGAGGGGGTATATCAGGAACAGTGTCGGTGAGGGGATATATCAGGAACAGTGTCGGTGAGGGGGTATATCAGGAACAGTGTCGGTGAGGGGGTATATCAGGAACAGTGTCGGTGAGGGGGTATATCAGGAACAGTGTCGGTGAGGGGGTATATCGGGAACATTGTCGGTGAGGGGGTATATCAGGAACAGTGTCGGTGAGGGGGTATATCAGGAACAATGTCGGTGAGGGTGTATATCAGGAACAGTGTCGGTGAGGGGGTATATCAGGAACAGTGTCGGTGAGGGGATATATCAGGAACAGTGTCGGTGAGGGGATATATCAGGAACAGTGTCGGTGAGGTGGTATATCAGGAACAGTGTCGGTGAGGGGATATATCAGGAACAGTGTCGGTGAGGGGGTATATCAGGAACAGTGTAAGTGAGGGGGTATATCAGGAACAGTGTCGGTGAGCGGGTATATCAGGAACATTGTCGGTGAGGGGGTATATCAGGAACAGTGTCGGTGAGGGGGTATATCAGGAACAGTGTAAGTGAGGGGGTATATCAGGAACAGTGTCGGTGAGGGGGTATATCAGGAACATTGTCGGTGAGGGGGTATATCAGGAACATTGTCGGTGAGGGGGTATGTCAGGAACAGTGTCGGTGAGGGGGTATATCGGGAACATTGTCGTTGAGGGGGTATATCAGGAACATTGTCGGTGAGGGTGTATATCAGGAACATTGTCGGTGAGGGGGTATATCAGGAACAGTGTCGGTGAGGGGGTATATCAGGAACATTGTCGGTGAGGGGGTATATCAGGAACAGTGTCGGGGAGGTGGTATATCAGGAACAGTGTCGGTGAGGGGGTATATCAGGAACAGTGTCGGTGAGGGGGTATATCAGGAACAGTGTCGGTGAGGGTGTATATCAGGAACAGTGTCGGTGAGGGTGTATATCAGGAACAGTGTCAGTGAGTTGGTATATTAGGAACAGCGTCGGTGAGGGGTATATCAGGAACAGTGTCGGTGGGGGGTATATCAGGAACAGTGTCGTTGAGGGGATATATCAGGAACAGTGTCGGTGAGGGGGTATATCAGGAACAGTGTCGGTGAGGGGATATATCAGGAACAGTGTCGGTGAGGGGATATATCAGGAACAGTGTCGGTGAGGGGGTATATCAGGAACAGTGTCGGTGAGGGGATATATCAGGAACAGTGTCGGTGAGGGGGTATATCAGGAACAGTGTAAGTGAGGGGGTATATCAGGAACAGTGTCGGTGAGGGGGTATATCAGGAACAGTGTCGGTGAGGGGGTATATCAGGAACAGTGTCGGTGAGGGGGTATATCAGGAACAGTGTAAGTGAGGGGGTATATCAGGAACAGTGTCGGTGAGGGGGTATATCAGGAACAGTGTCGGTGAGGGGATATATCAGGAACAGTGTCGGTGAGAGGGTATATCGTGAACCGTGCCGGTGAGGGGGTATATCAGGAACAGTGTCGGTGAGGGGGTATATCTGGAACAGTGTCGGTGAGGGGGTATATCAGGAACAGTCTCGGTGAGGGTGTATATCAGGAACAGTGTCGGTGAGGGTGTATATCAGGAACAGTGTCGGTGAGGGGGTATATTGGGAACATTGTCGGTGAGGGGGTATATCAGGAACAGTGTCGGTGAGGGGATATATCAGGAACAGTGTCGGTGAGGGGGTATATCAGGAACAGTGTCGGTGAGGGGATACATCAGGAACAGTGTTGGTGAGGGGGTATATCAGGAACAGTGTCAGTGAGGGGATATATCAGGAACAGTGTCGGTGAGGGGGTATATCAGGAACAGTGTCGGTGAGGGGGTATATCAGGAACAGTGTCGGTGAGGGGATATATCAGGAACAGTGTCGGTGAGGGGGTATATCAGGAACAGTGTCGGTGAGGGGGTATATCAGGAACAGTGTCGGTGAGGGGGTATATCAGGAACAGTGTCGGTGAGGGGGTATATCGGGAACATTGTCGGTGAGGGGGTATATCAGGAACAGTGTCGGTGAGGGGGTATATCAGGAACAGTGTCGGTGAGGGGGTATATCAGGAACAGTGTCAGTGAGGGGGTATATTAGGAACAGCGTCGGTGAGGGGTATATCAGGAACAGTGTCGGTGGGGGGTATATCAGGAACAGTGTCGTTGAGGGGATATATCAGGAACAGTGTCGGTGAGGGGGTATATCAGGAACAGTGTCGGTGAGGGGATATATCAGGAACAGTGTCGGTGAGGGGATATATCAGGAACAGTGTCGGTGAGGGGGTATATCAGGAACAGTGTCGGTGAGGGGATATATCAGGAACAGTGTCGGTGAGGGGGTATATCAGGAACAGTGCAAGTGAGGGTGTATATCAGGAACAGTGTCGGTGAGCGGGTATATCAGGAACATTGTCGGTGAGGGGGTATATCAGGAACAGTGTCGGTGAGGGGGTATATCAGGAACAGTGTAAGTGAGGGGGTATATCAGGAACAGTGTCGGTCGGGGGTATATCAGGAACAGTGTCGGGGAGGTGGTATATCAGGAACAGTGTCGGTGAGGGGGTATATCAGGAACAGTGTCGGTGAGGGGGTATATCAGGAACAGTGTCGGTGAGGGTGTATATCAGGAACAGTGTCGGTGAGGGTGTATATCAGGAACAGTGTCAGTGAGTTGGTATATTAGGAACAGCGTCGGTGAGGGGTATATCAGGAACAGTGTCGGTGGGGGGTATATCAGGAACAGTGTCGTTGAGGGGATATATCAGGAACAGTGTCGGTGAGGGGGTATATCAGGAACAGTGTCGGTGAGGGGATATATCAGGAACAGTGTCGGTGAGGGGATATATCAGGAACAGTGTCGGTGAGGGGGTATATCAGGAACAGTGTCGGTGAGGGGATATATCAGGAACAGTGTCGGTGAGGGGGTATATCAGGAACAGTGTAAGTGAGGGGGTATATCAGGAACAGTGTCGGTGAGGGGGTATATCAGGAACAGTGTCGGTGAGGGGGTATATCAGGAACAGTGTCGGTGAGGGGGTATATCAGGAACAGTGTAAGTGAGGGGGTATATCAGGAACAGTGTCGGTGAGGGGGTATATCAGGAACAGTGTCGGTGAGGGGATATATCAGGAACAGTGTCGGTGAGAGGGTATATCGTGAACCGTGCCGGTGAGGGGGTATATCAGGAACAGTGTCGGTGAGGGGGTATATCTGGAACAGTGTCGGTGAGGGGGTATATCAGGAACAGTCTCGGTGAGGGTGTATATCAGGAACAGTGTCGGTGAGGGTGTATATCAGGAACAGTGTCGGTGAGGGGGTATATTGGGAACATTGTCGGTGAGGGGGTATATCAGGAACAGTGTCGGTGAGGGGATATATCAGGAACAGTGTCGGTGAGGGGGTATATCAGGAACAGTGTCGGTGAGGGGATACATCAGGAACAGTGTTGGTGAGGGGGTATATCAGGAACAGTGTCAGTGAGGGGATATATCAGGAACAGTGTCGGTGAGGGGGTATATCAGGAACAGTGTCGGTGAGGGGGTATATCAGGAACAGTGTCGGTGAGGGGATATATCAGGAACAGTGTCGGTGAGGGGGTATATCAGGAACAGTGTCGGTGAGGGGGTATATCAGGAACAGTGTCGGTGAGGGGGTATATCAGGAACAGTGTCGGTGAGGGGGTATATCGGGAACATTGTCGGTGAGGGGGTATATCAGGAACAGTGTCGGTGAGGGGGTATATCAGGAACAGTGTCGGTGAGGGGGTATATCAGGAACAGTGTCAGTGAGGGGGTATATTAGGAACAGCGTCGGTGAGGGGTATATCAGGAACAGTGTCGGTGGGGGGTATATCAGGAACAGTGTCGTTGAGGGGATATATCAGGAACAGTGTCGGTGAGGGGGTATATCAGGAACAGTGTCGGTGAGGGGATATATCAGGAACAGTGTCGGTGAGGGGATATATCAGGAACAGTGTCGGTGAGGGGGTATATCAGGAACAGTGTCGGTGAGGGGATATATCAGGAACAGTGTCGGTGAGGGGGTATATCAGGAACAGTGCAAGTGAGGGGGTATATCAGGAACAGTGTCGGTGAGCGGGTATATCAGGAACATTGTCGGTGAGGGGGTATATCAGGAACAGTGTCGGTGAGGGGGTATATCAGGAACAGTGTAAGTGAGGGGGTATATCAGGAACAGTGTCGGTGAGGGGGTATATCAGGAATAGTGTCGGTGAGGGGTTATATCAGGAACAGTGTCGGTGAGGGGTTATATCAGGAACAGTGTCGGTCGGGGGTATATCAGGAACAGTGTCGGTGAGGGGGTATATCAGGAACAGTGTCGGTGAGGGCGTATATCAGGAACATTGTCGGTGAGGGGGTATATCAGGAACAGTGTCGGTGAGGGGGTATATCAAGAACAGTGTCGGTGAGGGGGTATATCAGGAACAGTGTCGGTGATGGGGTATATCTGGAACAGTGTCGGTGAGGGGGTATATCAGGAACAGTGTCGGTGAGGGGGTATATCAGGAACAGTGTCGGTGAGGGGGTATATCAGGAACAGTGTCGGTGAGGGGTTATATCAGGAACAGTGTCGGTGAGGTGGTATATCAGGAACAGTGTCAGTGAGGGGGTATATCAGGAACAGTGTCGGTGAGGGGATATATCAGGAACAGTGTCGGTGAGAGGGTACATCAGGAACAGTGTCGGTGAGGGGATATATCAGGAACAGTGTCGATGAGTGGGTATATCAGGAACAGTGTCGGTGAGGGGTTACATCAGGATCAGTGTCAGTGAGGGGATATATCAGGAACAGTGTCGGTGAGGGGGTATATCGGGAACATTGTCGGTCAGGGGGTATATCAGGAACAGTGTCGGTGAGGGGGTATATCAGGAACATTGTCGGTGAGGGGGTATATCAGGAACAGTGTCGGTGAGGGGGTATATCAGGAACAGCGTCGGTGAGGGGGTATATCGGGAACATTGTCGGTGAGGGGGTATATCAGGAACAGTGTCGGTGAGGGGGTATATCAGGAACATTGTCGGTGAGGGGGTATATCAGGAACATTGTCGGTGAGGGGGTATATCAGGAACAGTGTCGGTGAGGGGGTATATCGGGAACATTGTCGTTGAGGGGGTATATCAGGAACATTGTCGGTGAGGGTGTATATCAGGAACATTGTCGGTGAGGGGGTATATCTGGAACAGTGTCGGTGAGGGGGTATGTCAGGAACATTGTCGGTGAGGGGGTATATCAGGAACAGTGTCGGGGAGGTGGTATATCAGGAACAGTGTCGGTGAGGGGGTATATCAGGAACAGTGTCGGTGATGGGGTATATCAGGAACAGTGTCGGTGATGGGGTATATCAGGAACAGTGTCGGTGAGGGGGTATATCAGGAACAGTGTCGGTGAGGGGGTATATCAGGAACAGTGTCGGTGAGGGGGTATATCGGGAACATTGTCGGTGAGGGGGTATATCAGGAACAGTGTCGGTTGGGGGTATATCAGGAACAGTGTCGTTGAGGGGATATATCAGGAACAGTGTCGGTGAGGGGGTATATCAGGAACAGTGTCAGTGAGGGGGTATATTAGGAACAGCGTCGGTGAGGGGTATATCAGGAACAGTGTCGGTGAGGGGATGTATCAGGAACAATGTCGGTGAGGGGGTATATCAGGAACAGTGTCGGTGAGGGGATATATCAGGAACAGTGTCGGTGAGGGGGTATATCAGGAACAGTGTAAGTGAGGGGGTATATCTGGAAAAGTGTCGGTGAGGGGGTTTATCAGGAACAGTGTCGGTGAGGGGGTATATCAGGAACAGTGTCGATGAGGGGGTATATCAGGAACAGTGTAAGCGAGGGGGTATATCAGGAACAGTGTCGGTGAGTGGGTATATCAGGAACAGTGTCGGTGAGGGGTTATATCAGGAACAGTGTCGGTGAGGGGTTATATCAGGAACAGTGTCGGTCGGGGGTATATCAGGAACAGTGTCGGTGAGGGGGTATATCAGGAACAGTGTCGGTGAGGGCGTATATCAGGAACTTTGTCGGTGAGGGGGTATATCAGGAACAGTGTCGGTGAGGGGGTATATCAAGATCAGTGTCGGTGAGGGGGTATATCAGGAACAGTGTCGGTGAGGGGGTACATCAGGAGCAGTGTCAGTGAGGGGATATATCAGGAACAGTGTCGGTGAGGGGGTATATCGGGAACATTGTCGGTCAGGGGGTATATCAGGAACAGTGTCGGTGAGGGGGTATATCAGGAACATTGTCGGTGAGGGCGTATATCATGAACAGTGTCGGTGAGGGGGTATATCAGGAACAGCGTCGGTGTGGGGGTATATCGGGAACATTGTCGGTGAGGGGGTATATCAGGAACAGTGTCGGTGAGGGGGTATATCAGGAACATTGTCGGTGAGGGGGTATATCAGGAACATTGTCGGTGAGGGGGTATATCAGGAACAGTGTCGGTGAGGGGGTATATCGGGAACATTGTCGTTGAGGGGGTATATCAGGAACATTGTCGGTGAGGGTGTATATCAGGAACATTGTCGGTGAGGGGGTATATCAGGAACAGTGTCGGTGAGGGGGTATATCAGGAACATTGTCGGTGAGGGGGTATATCAGGAACAGTGTCGGGGAGGGGGTATATCAGGAACAGCGTCGGTGTGGGGGTATATCGGGAACAGTGCCGGTGAGGGGGTATATCAGGAACAGTGTCGGTGAGGGGGTATATCAGGAACATTGTCGGTGAGGGGGTATATCAGGAACATTGTCGGTGAGGGGGTATATCAGGAACAGTGTCGGTGAGGGGGTATATCAGGAACATTGTCGGTGAGGGGGTATATCAGGAACAGTGTCGGGGAGGGGGTATATCGGGAACAGTGTCGGTGAGGGGGTATATCGGGAACAGTGCCGGTGAGGGGGTATATCAGGAACATTGTCGGTGAGTGGGTATATAAGGAACAGTGTCGGTGAAGGTGTACATCAGGAACAGTGTCGGTGAGGGGGTATATCAGGAACAGTGTCGGTGAGGGGGTACATCAAGAACAGTGTCAGTGGGGGTTATATCAGGAACAGTGTCGGTGAGGGGGTATATCAGGAACATTGTCGGTGAGGGGGTATATCAGGAACATTGTCGGTGAGGGGGTATATCAGGAACAGTTTCGGTGAGGGGGTATATCAGGAACAGTGTCGGATAGGGAGTATATCAGGAACAGTGTCGGTGAGGTGGTATATCAGGAACAGTGTCAGTGAGAGGGTATATCAGGAACAGTTTCGGTGAGGGGGTATATCAGGAACAGTGTCGGTGAGGGGGTATATCAGGAACAGTTTCGGTGAGGGGGTATATCAGGGTCAGGAACAGTGTCGGTGAGTGTGTATATCAGGGTCAGGAACAGTGTCGTGAGGGGGTATGTCAGGGTCAGGAACAGTTTCGGTGAGGGGGTATATCAGGAACAGTCTTGGTGTGGGGGTATATCAGGAACAGTGTCGGTGAGCGGGTATATCGGGAACAGTGTCGGTGAGGGTGTATATCAGGAACAGTGTCGGTGAGGGGGTATATCAGGAACAGTGTCGGTGAGGGGGTATATCAGGAACAGTGTCGGTGAGGGGTTATATCGGGAACAGTGTCAGTGAGGGGGTATATTAGGAACAGCGTCGGTGAGGTGTATATCAGGAACAGCGTCGGTGATGGGGTATATCAGGAACAGTGTCGGTGGGGGGTATATCAGGAACAGTGTCGTTGAGGGGATATATCAGGAACAGTGTCGGTGAGGGGGTATATCAGGAACAGTGTCGGTGAGGGGATATATCAGGAACAGTGTCGGTGAGGGGTTATATCAGGAACAGTGTCGGTGAGGGGGTATATCAGGAACAGTGTCGGTGAGGGGATATATCAGGAACAGTGTCGGTGAGGGGGTATATCAGGAACAGTGTAAGTGAGGGGGTATATCAGGAACAGTGTCGGTGAGGGGGTATATCAGGAACAGTGTCGGTGAGGGGATATATCAGGAACAGTGTCGGTGAGAGGGTATATCGTGAACCGTGCCGGTGAGGGGGTATATCAGGAACAGTGTCGGTGAGGGGGTATATCTGGAACAGTGTCGGTGAGGGGGTATATCAGGAACAGTCTCGGTGAGGGTGTATATCAGGAACAGTGTCGGTGAGGGTGTATATCAGGAACAGTGTCGGTGAGGGGGTATATTGGGAACATTGTCGGTGAGGGGGTATATCAGGAACAGTGTCGGTGAGGGGATATATCAGGAACAGTGTCGGTGAGGGGGTATATCAGGAACAGTGTCGGTGAGGGGATACATCAGGAACAGTGTTGGTGAGGGGGTATATCAGGAACAGTGTCAGTGAGGGGATATATCAGGAACAGTGTCGGTGAGGGGGTATATCAGGAACAGTGTCGGTGAGGGGGTATATCAGGAACAGTGTCGGTGAGGGGATATATCAGGAACAGTGTCGGTGAGGGGGTATATCAGGAACAGTGTCGGTGAGGGGGTATATCAGGAACAGTGTCGGTGAGGGGGTATATCAGGAACAGTGTCGGTGAGGGGGTATATCGGGAACATTGTCGGTGAGGGGGTATATCAGGAACAGTGTCGGTGAGGGGGTATATCAGGAACAGTGTCGGTGAGGGGGTATATCAGGAACAGTGTCAGTGAGGGGGTATATTAGGAACAGCGTCGGTGAGGGGTATATCAGGAACAGTGTCGGTGGGGGGTATATCAGGAACAGTGTCGTTGAGGGGATATATCAGGAACAGTGTCGGTGAGGGGGTATATCAGGAACAGTGTCGGTGAGGGGATATATCAGGAACAGTGTCGGTGAGGGGATATATCAGGAACAGTGTCGGTGAGGGGGTATATCAGGAACAGTGTCGGTGAGGGGATATATCAGGAACAGTGTCGGTGAGGGGGTATATCAGGAACAGTGCAAGTGAGCGGGTATATCAGGAACAGTGTCGGTGAGCGGGTATATCAGGAACATTGTCGGTGAGGGGGTATATCAGGAACAGTGTCGGTGAGGGGGTATATCAGGAACAGTGTAAGTGAGGGGGTATATCAGGAACAGTGTCGGTCGGGGGTATATCAGGAACAGTGTCGGGGAGGTGGTATATCAGGAACAGTGTCGGTGAGGGGGTATATCAGGAACAGTGTCGGTGAGGGGGTATATCAGGAACAGTGTCGGTGAGGGTGTATATCAGGAACAGTGTCGGTGAGGGTGTATATCAGGAACAGTGTCAGTGAGTTGGTATATTAGGAACAGCGTCGGTGAGGGGTATATCAGGAACAGTGTCGGTGGGGGGTATATCAGGAACAGTGTCGTTGAGGGGATATATCAGGAACAGTGTCGGTGAGGGGGTATATCAGGAACAGTGTCGGTGAGGGGATATATCAGGAACAGTGTCGGTGAGGGGATATATCAGGAACAGTGTCGGTGAGGGGGTATATCAGGAACAGTGTCGGTGAGGGGATATATCAGGAACAGTGTCGGTGAGGGGGTATATCAGGAACAGTGTAAGTGAGGGGGTATATCAGGAACAGTGTCGGTGAGGGGGTATATCAGGAACAGTGTCGGTGAGGGGGTATATCAGGAACAGTGTCGGTGAGGGGGTATATCAGGAACAGTGTAAGTGAGGGGGTATATCAGGAACAGTGTCGGTGAGGGGGTATATCAGGAACAGTGTCGGTGAGGGGATATATCAGGAACAGTGTCGGTGAGAGGGTATATCGTGAACCGTGCCGGTGAGGGGGTATATCAGGAACAGTGTCGGTGAGGGGGTATATCTGGAACAGTGTCGGTGAGGGGGTATATCAGGAACAGTCTCGGTGAGGGTGTATATCAGGAACAGTGTCGGTGAGGGTGTATATCAGGAACAGTGTCGGTGAGGGGGTATATTGGGAACATTGTCGGTGAGGGGGTATATCAGGAACAGTGTCGGTGAGGGGATATATCAGGAACAGTGTCGGTGAGGGGGTATATCAGGAACAGTGTCGGTGAGGGGATACATCAGGAACAGTGTTGGTGAGGGGGTATATCAGGAACAGTGTCAGTGAGGGGATATATCAGGAACAGTGTCGGTGAGGGGGTATATCAGGAACAGTGTCGGTGAGGGGGTATATCAGGAACAGTGTCGGTGAGGGGATATATCAGGAACAGTGTCGGTGAGGGGGTATATCAGGAACAGTGTCGGTGAGGGGGTATATCAGGAACAGTGTCGGTGAGGGGGTATATCAGGAACAGTGTCGGTGAGGGGGTATATCGGGAACATTGTCGGTGAGGGGGTATATCAGGAACAGTGTCGGTGAGGGGGTATATCAGGAACAGTGTCGGTGAGGGGGTATATCAGGAACAGTGTCAGTGAGGGGGTATATTAGGAACAGCGTCGGTGAGGGGTATATCAGGAACAGTGTCGGTGGGGGGTATATCAGGAACAGTGTCGTTGAGGGGATATATCAGGAACAGTGTCGGTGAGGGGGTATATCAGGAACAGTGTCGGTGAGGGGATATATCAGGAACAGTGTCGGTGAGGGGATATATCAGGAACAGTGTCGGTGAGGGGGTATATCAGGAACAGTGTCGGTGAGGGGATATATCAGGAACAGTGTCGGTGAGGGGGTATATCAGGAACAGTGCAAGTGAGGGGGTATATCAGGAACAGTGTCGGTGAGCGGGTATATCAGGAACATTGTCGGTGAGGGGGTATATCAGGAACAGTGTCGGTGAGGGGGTATATCAGGAACAGTGTAAGTGAGGGGGTATATCAGGAACAGTGTCGGTGAGGGGGTATATCAGGAATAGTGTCGGTGAGGGGTTATATCAGGAACAGTGTCGGTGAGGGGTTATATCAGGAACAGTGTCGGTCGGGGGTATATCAGGAACAGTGTCGGTGAGGGGGTATATCAGGAACAGTGTCGGTGAGGGCGTATATCAGGAACATTGTCGGTGAGGGGGTATATCAGGAACAGTGTCGGTGAGGGGGTATATCAAGAACAGTGTCGGTGAGGGGGTATATCAGGAACAGTGTCGGTGATGGGGTATATCTGGAACAGTGTCGGTGAGGGGGTATATCAGGAACAGTGTCGGTGAGGGGGTATATCAGGAACAGTGTCGGTGAGGGGGTATATCAGGAACAGTGTCGGTGAGGGGTTATATCAGGAACAGTGTCGGTGAGGTGGTATATCAGGAACAGTGTCAGTGAGGGGGTATATCAGGAACAGTGTCGGTGAGGGGATATATCAGGAACAGTGTCGGTGAGAGGGTACATCAGGAACAGTGTCGGTGAGGGGATATATCAGGAACAGTGTCGATGAGTGGGTATATCAGGAACAGTGTCGGTGAGGGGTTACATCAGGATCAGTGTCAGTGAGGGGATATATCAGGAACAGTGTCGGTGAGGGGGTATATCGGGAACATTGTCGGTCAGGGGGTATATCAGGAACAGTGTCGGTGAGGGGGTATATCAGGAACATTGTCGGTGAGGGGGTATATCAGGAACAGTGTCGGTGAGGGGGTATATCAGGAACAGCGTCGGTGAGGGGGTATATCGGGAACATTGTCGGTGAGGGGGTATATCAGGAACAGTGTCGGTGAGGGGGTATATCAGGAACATTGTCGGTGAGGGGGTATATCAGGAACATTGTCGGTGAGGGGGTATATCAGGAACAGTGTCGGTGAGGGGGTATATCGGGAACATTGTCGTTGAGGGGGTATATCAGGAACATTGTCGGTGAGGGTGTATATCAGGAACATTGTCGGTGAGGGGGTATATCTGGAACAGTGTCGGTGAGGGGGTATGTCAGGAACATTGTCGGTGAGGGGGTATATCAGGAACAGTGTCGGGGAGGTGGTATATCAGGAACAGTGTCGGTGAGGGGGTATATCAGGAACAGTGTCGGTGAGGGGGTATATCAGGAACAGTGTCGGTGATGGGGTATATCAGGAACAGTGTCGGTGAGGGGGTATATCAGGAACAGTGTCGGTGAGGGGGTATATCAGGAACAGTGTCGGTGAGGGGGTATATCGGGAACATTGTCGGTGAGGGGGTATATCAGGAACAGTGTCGGTTGGGGGTATATCAGGAACAGTGTCGTTGAGGGGATATATCAGGAACAGTGTCGGTGAGGGGGTATATCAGGAACAGTGTCAGTGAGGGGGTATATTAGGAACAGCGTCGGTGAGGGGTATATCAGGAACAGTGTCGGTGAGGGGATGTATCAGGAACAATGTCGGTGAGGGGGTATATCAGGAACAGTGTCGGTGAGGGGATATATCAGGAACAGTGTCGGTGAGGGGGTATATCAGGAACAGTGTAAGTGAGGGGGTATATCTGGAAAAGTGTCGGTGAGGGGGTTTATCAGGAACAGTGTCGGTGAGGGGGTATATCAGGAACAGTGTCGATGAGGGGGTATATCAGGAACAGTGTAAGCGAGGGGGTATATCAGGAACAGTGTCGGTGAGTGGGTATATCAGGAACAGTGTCCGTGAGGGGTTATATCAGGAACAGTGTCGGTGAGGGGTTATATCAGGAACAGTGTCGGTCGGGGGTATATCAGGAACAGTGTCGGTGAGGGGGTATATCAGGAACAGTGTCGGTGAGGGCGTATATCAGGAACTTTGTCGGTGAGGGGGTATATCAGGAACAGTGTCGGTGAGGGGGTATATCAAGATCAGTGTCGGTGAGGGGGTATATCAGGAACAGTGTCGGTGAGGGGGTACATCAGGAGCAGTGTCAGTGAGGGGATATATCAGGAACAGTGTCGGTGAGGGGGTATATCGGGAACATTGTCGGTCAGGGGGTATATCAGGAATAGTGTCGGTGAGGGGGTATATCAGGAACATTGTCGGTGAGGGCGTATATCATGAACAGTGTCGGTGAGGGGGTATATCAGGAACAGCGTCGGTGTGGGGGTATATCGGGAACATTGTCGGTGAGGGGGTATATCAGGAACAGTGTCGGTGAGGGGGTATATCAGGAACATTGTCGGTGAGGGGGTATATCAGGAACATTGTCGGTGAGGGGGTATATCAGGAACAGTGTCGGTGAGGGGGTATATCGGGAACATTGTCGTTGAGGGGGTATATCAGGAACATTGTCGGTGAGGGTGTATATCAGGAACATTGTCGGTGAGGGGGTATATCAGGAACAGTGTCGGTGAGGGGGTATATCAGGAACATTGTCGGTGAGGGGGTATATCAGGAACAGTGTCGGGGAGGGGGTATATCAGGAACAGCGTCGGTGTGGGGGTATATCGGGAACAGTGCCGGTGAGGGGGTATATCAGGAACAGTGTCGGTGAGGGGGTATATCAGGAACATTGTCGGTGAGGGGGTATATCAGGAACATTGTCGGTGAGGGGGTATATCAGGAACAGTGTCGGTGAGGGGGTATATCGGGAACATTGTCGTTGAGGGGGTATATCAGGAACATTGTCGGTGAGGGTGTATATCAGGAACATTGTCGGTGAGGGGGTATATCAGGAACAGTGTCGGTGAGGGGGTATATCAGGAACATTGTCGGTGAGGGGGTATATCAGGAACAGTGTCGGGGAGGGGGTATATCGGGAACAGTGTCGGTGAGGGGGTATATCGGGAACAGTGCCGGTGAGGGGGTATATCAGGAACATTGTCGGTGAGTGGGTATATAAGGAACAGTGTCGGTGAAGGTGTACATCAGGAACAGTGTCGGTGAGGGGGTATATCAGGAACAGTGTCGGTGAGGGGGTACATCAAGAACAGTGTCAGTGGGGGTTATATCAGGAACAGTGTCGGTGAGGGGGTATATCAGGAACATTGTCGGTGAGGGGGTATATCAGGAACATTGTCGGTGAGGGGGTATATCAGGAACAGTTTCGGTGAGGGGGTATATCAGGAACAGTGTCGGATAGGGAGTATATCAGGAACAGTGTCGGTGAGGTGGTATATCAGGAACAGTGTCAGTGAGAGGGTATATCAGGAACAGTTTCGGTGAGGGGGTATATCAGGAACAGTGTCGGTGAGGGGGTATATCAGGAACAGTTTCGGTGAGGGGGTATATCAGGGTCAGGAACAGTGTCGGTGAGTGTGTATATCAGGGTCAGGAACAGTGTCGTGAGGGGGTATGTCAGGGTCAGGAACAGTTTCGGTGAGGGGGTATATCAGGAACAGTCTTGGTGTGGGGGTATATCAGGAACAGTGTCGGTGAGCGGGTATATCGGGAACAGTGTCGGTGAGGGTGTATATCAGGAACAGTGTCGGTGAGGGGGTATATCAGGAACAGTGTCGGTGAGGGGGTATATCAGGAACAGTGTCGGTGAGGGGTTATATCGGGAACAGTGTCAGTGAGGGGGTATATTAGGAACAGCGTCGGTGAGGTGTATATCAGGAACAGCGTCGGTGATGGGGTATATCAGGAACAGTGTCGGTGGGGGGTATATCAGGAACAGTGTCGTTGAGGGGATATATCAGGAACAGTGTCGGTGAGGGGGTATATCAGGAACAGTGTCGGTGAGGGGATATATCAGGAACAGTGTCGGTGAGGGGTTATATCAGGAACAGTGTCGGTGAGGGGGTATATCAGGAACAGTGTCGGTGAGGGGATATATCAGGAACAGTGTCGGTGAGGGGGTATATCAGGAACAGTGTAAGTGAGGGGGTATATCAGGAACAGTGTCGGTGAGGGGGTATATCAGGAACAGTGTCGGTGAGGGGGTATATCAGGAACAGTGTCGGTGAGCGGGTATATCAGGAACATTGTCGGTGAGGGGGTATATCAGGAACAGTGTCGGTGAGGGGGTATATCAGGAACAGTGTAAGTGAGGGGGTATATCAGGAACAGTGTCGGTGAGGGGGTATATCAGGAATAGTGTCGGTGAGGGGTTATATCAGGAACAGTGTCGGTGAGGGGTTATATCAGGAACAGTGTCGGTCGGGGGTATATCAGGAACAGTGTCGGTGAGGGGGTATATCAGGAACAGTGTCGGTGAGGGCGTATATCAGGAACATTGTCGGTGAGGGGGTATATCAGGAACAGTGTCGGTGAGGGGGTATATCAAGAACAGTGTCGGTGAGGGGGTATATCAGGAACAGTGTCGGTAAGGTGGTATATCAGGAACAGTGTCAGTGAGGGGGTATATCAGGAACAGTGTCGGTGAGGGGATATATCAGGAACAGTGTCGGTGAGAGGGTACATCAGGAACAGTGTCAGTGAGGGGATATATCAGGAACAGTGTCGATGAGTGGGTATATCAGGAACAGTGTCGGTGAGGGGTTACATCAGGAGCAGTGTCAGTGAGGGGATATATCAGGCACAGTGTCGGTGAGGGGGTATATCGGGAACATTGTCGGTCAGGGGGTATATCAGGAACAGTGTCGGTGAGGGCGTATATCAGGAACATTGTCGGTGAGGGGGTATATCAGGAACAGTGTCGGTGAGGGGGTATATCAGGAACAGCGTTGGTGAGGGGGTATATCGGGAACATTGTCGGTGAGGGGGTATATCAGGAACAGTGTCGGTGAGGGGGTATATCAGGAACATTGTCGGTGAGGGGGTATATCAGGAACATTGTCGGTGAGGGGGTATATCAGGAACAGTGTCGGTGAGGGGGTATATCGGGAACATTGTCGTTGAGGGTGTATATCAGGAACATTGTCGGTGAGGGTGTATATCAGGAACATTGTCGGTGAGGGGGTATATCAGGAACAGTGTCGGTGAGGGGGTATATCAGGAACATTGTCGGTGAGGGGGTATATCAGGAACAGTGTCGGGGAGGTGGTATATCAGGAACAGTGTCGGTGAGGGGGTATATCAGGAACAGTGTCGGTGAGGGGGTATATCAGGAACAGTGTCGGTGATGTGGTATATCTGGAACAGTGTCGGTGAGGGGGTATATCAGGAACAGTGTCGGTGAGGGGGTATATCAGGAACAGTGTCGGTGAGGGGGTATATCAGGAACAGCGTCGGTGAGGGGTATATCAGGAACAGTGTCGGTGGGGGGTATATCAGGAACAGTGTCGTTGAGGGGATATATCAGGAACAGTGTCGGTGAGGGGGTATATCAGGAACAGTGTCGGTGAGGGGCTATATCAGGAACAGTGTCGGTGAGGGGGTATATCAGGAACAGTGTCGGTGAGGGGGTATATCAGGAACAGTGTCGGTGAGGGGGTATATCAGGAACAGTGTCGGTGAGGGGGTATATCAGGAACAGTGTCGGTGAGGGGGTATATCAGGAACAGTGTCGGTGAGGGGGTATATCAGGAACAGTGTCGGTGAGGGGGTATATCAGGAACAGTGTCGGTGAGGGGGTATATCAGGAACAGTGTCGGTGAGGGGATATATCAGGAACAGTGTCGGTGAGGGGGTATATCAGGAACAGTGTCGGTGAGGGGGTATATCGGGAACATTGTCGGTGAGGGGGTATATCAGGAACAGTGTCGGTGAGGGGGTATATCAGGAACAGTGTCGGTGAGGGTGTATATCAGGAACAGTGTCGGTGAGGGGGTATATCAGGAACAGTGTCGGTGAGGGGGTATATCAGGAACAGTGTCGGTGAGGGGATATATCAGGAACAGTGTCGGTGAGGGGGTATATCAGGAACAGTGTCGGTGAGGGGGTATATCAGGAACAGTGTCGGTGAGGGGGTATATCAGGAACAGTGTCGGTGAGGGGGTATATCGGGAACATTGTCGGTGAGGGGGTATATCAGGAACAGTGTCGGTGAGGGGGTATATCAGGAACAGTGTCGGGGAGGGGGTATATCGGGAACAGTGTCGGTGAGGGGGTATATCGGGAACAGTGCCGGTGAGGGGGTATATCAGGAACATTGTCGGTGAGGGGGTATATAAGGAACAGTGTCGGTGAAGGTGTACATCAGGAACAGTGTCGGTGAGGGGGTATATCAGGAACAGTGTCGGTGAGGGGGTACATCAAGAACAGTGTCAGTGGGGGGTATATCAGGAACAGTGTCGGTGAGGGGGTATATCAGGAACATTGTCGGTGAGGGGGTATATCAGGAACATTGTCGGTGAGGGGGTATATCAGGAACAGTTTCGGTGAGGGGGTATATCAGGAACAGTGTCGGATAGGGAGTATATCAGGAACAGTGTCGGTGAGGTGGTATATCAGGAACAGTGTCAGTGAGAGGGTATATCAGGAACAGTTTCGGTGAGGGGGTATATCAGGAACAGTGTCGGTGAGGGGGTATATCAGGAACCGTGTCGGTGAGGGGGTATATCAGGGTCAGGAACAGTGTCGGTGAGTGGGTATATCAGGGTCAGGAACAGTGTCGGTGAGGGGGTATGTCAGGGTCAGGTACAGTTTCGGTGAGGGGGTATATCAGGAACAGTCTTGGTGTGGGGGTATATCAGGAACAGTGTCGGTGAGCGGGTATATCGGGAACAGTGTCGGTGAGGGGGTATATCAGGAACAGTGTCGGTGAGGGGGTATATCAGGAACAGTGTCGGTGAGGGGGTATATCAGGAACAGTGTCGGTGAGGGGTTATATCGGGAACAGTTTCGCTGGGGGGCATATCAGGAACAGGGTCGATTAGGGGTATATCAGGAACAGTGTCAGTGAGGGGGTATATCAGGAACAGTGTCGGTGAGGGGGTATATCAGGAACAGTGTCGGTGAGGGGGTATATCAGGAACAGTGTCGGTGAGGGGGTATATCGGGAACATTGTCGGTGAGGGGGTATATCAGGAACAGTGTCGGTGAGGGGGTATATCAGGAACAGTGTCGGTGAGGGTGTATATCAGGAACAGTGTCGGTGAGGGGGTATATCAGGAACAGTGTCAGTGAGGGGGTATATTAGGAACAGCGTCGGTGAGGGGTATATCAGGAACAGTGTCGGTGGGGGGTATATCAGGAACAGTGTCGTTGAGGGGATATATCAGGAACAGTGTCGGTGAGGGGGTATATCAGGAACAGTGTCGGTGAGGGGATATATCAGGAACAGTATCGGTGAGGGGGTATATCAGGAACAGTGTCGGTGAGGGGGTATATCAGGAACAGTGTCGGTGAGGGGGTATATCAGGAACAGTGTCGGTGAGGGGATATATCAGGAGCAGTGTCGGTGAGGGGGTATATCAGGAACAGTGTCGGTGAGGGGGTATATCAGGAACAGTGTCGGTGAGGGGGTATATCAGGAACAGTGTCGGTGAGGGGGTATATCGGGAACATTGTCGGTGAGGGGGTATATCAGGAACAGTGTCGGTGAGGGGGTATATCAGGAACAGTGTCGGTGAGGGTGTATATCAGGAACAGTGTCGGTGAGGGGGTATATCAGGAACAGTGTCAGTGAGAGGGTATATTAGGAACAGCGTCGGTGAGGGGTATATCAGGAACAGTGTCGGTGGGGGGTATATCAGGAACAGTGTCGTTGAGGGGATATATCAGGAACAGTGTCGGTGAGGGGGTATATCAGGAACAGTGTCGGTGAGGGGATATATCAGGAACAGTGTCGGTGAGGGGATATATCAGGAACAGTGTCGGTGAGGGGGTATATCAGGAACAGTGTCGGTGAGGGGATATATCAGGAACTGTGTCGGTGAGGGGGTATATTAGGAACAGTGTATGTGAGGGGGTATATCAGGAACAGTGTCGGTGAGGGGGTATATCAGGAACAGTGTCGGTGAGGGGGTATATCAGGAACAGTGTCGGTGAGGGGGTATATCAGGAACAGTGTAAGTGAGGCGGTATATCAGGAACAGTGTCGGTGAGGGGGTATATCAGGAACAGTGTCGGTGAGGGGTTATATCAGGAACAGTGTCGGTGAGGGGTTATATCAGGAACAGTGTCGGTCGGGGGTATATCAGGAACAGTGTCGGTGAGGGGGTATATCAAGAACAGTGTCGGTGAGGGGGTATATCAGGAACAGTGTCGGTGATGGGGTATATCTGGAACAGTGTCGGTGAGTGGGTATATCAGGAACAGTGTCCGTGAGGGGGTATATCAGGAACAGTGTCGGTGAGGGGGTATATCAGGAACAGCGTCGGTGAGGGGTATATCAGGAACAGTGTCGGTGGGGGGTATATCAGGAACAGTGTCGTTGAGGGGATATATCAGGAACAGTGTCGGTGAGGGGGTATATCAGGAACAGTGTCGGTGAGGGGATATATCAGGAACAGTGTCGGTGAGGGGGTATATCAGGAACAGTGTCGGTGAGGGGGTATATCAGGAACAGTGTCGGTGAGGGATATATCAGGAACAGTGTCGGTGAGGGGGTATATCAGGAACAGTGTCGGGGAGGAGGTATATCAGGAACAGTGTCGGTGAGGGGGTATATCAGGAACAGTGTCGGTGAGGGGGTATATCGGGAACATTGTCGGTGAGGGGGTATATCAGGAACAGTGTCGGTGAGGGGGTATATCAGGAACAGTGTCGGTGAGGGTGTATATCAGGAACAGTGTCGGTGAGGGGGTATATCCGGAACAGTGTCAGTGAGGGGGTATATTAGGAACAGCGTCGGTGAGGGGTATATCAGGAACAGTGTCGGTGGGGGGTATATCAGGAACAGTGTCGTTGAGGGGATATATCAGGAACAGTGTCGGTGAGGGGGTATATCAGGAACAGTGTCGGTGAGGGGATATATCAGGAACAGTGTCGGTGAGGGGATATATCAGGAACAGTGTCGGTGAGGGGGTATATCAGGAACAGTGTCGGTGAGGGGATATATCAGGAACAGTGTCGGTGAGGGGGTATATCAGGAACAGTGTAAGTGAGGGGGTATATCAGGAACAGTGTCGGTGAGCGGGTATATCAGGAACAGTGTAAGTGAGGGGGTATATCAGGAACAGTGTCGGTAAGGGGGTATATCAGGAATAGTGTCGGTGAGGGGTTATATCAGGAACAGTGTCGGTGAGGGGTTATATCAGGAACAGTGTCGGTCGGGGGTATATCAGGAACAGTGTCGGTGAGGGGGTATATCAGGAACAGTGTCGGTGAGGGCGTATATCAGGAACATTGTCGGTGAGGGGGTATATCAGGAACAGTGTCGGTGAGGGGGTATATCAAGAACAGTGTCGGTGAGGGGGTATATCAGGAACAGTGTCGGTAAGGTGGTATATCAGGAACAGTGTCAGTGAGGGGGTATATCAGGAACAGTGTCGGTGAGGGGATATATCAGGAACAGTGTCGGTGAGAGGGTACATCAGGAACAGTGTCGGTGAGGGGATATATCAGGAACAGTGTCGATGAGTGGGTATATCAGGAACAGTGTCGGTGAGGGGTTACATCAGGAGCAGTGTCAGTGAGGGGATATATCAGGAACAGTGTCGGTGAGGGGGTATATCGGGAACATTGTCGGTCAGGGGGTATATCAGGAACAGTGTCGGTGAGGGGGTATATCAGGAACATTGTCGGTGAGGGGGTATATCAGGAACAGTGTCGGTGAGGGGGTATATCAGGAACAGCGTCGGTGAGGGGGTATATCGGGAACATTGTTGGTGAGGGGGTATATCAGGAACAGTGTCGGTGAGGGGGTATATCAGGAACATTGTCGGTGAGGGGGTATATCAGGAACATTGTCGGTGAGGGGGTATATCAGGAACAGTGTCGGTGAGGGGGTATATCGGGAACATTGTCGTTGAGGGTGTATATCAGGAACATTGTCGGTGAGGGTGTATATCAGGAACATTGTCGGTGAGGGGGTATATCAGGAACAGTGTCGGTGAGGGGGTATATCAGGAACATTGTCGGTGAGGGGGTATATCAGGAACAGTGTCGGTGAGGGGGTATATCAGGAACATTGTCGGTGAGGGGGTATATCAGGAACATTGTCGGTGAGGGGGTATATCAGGAACAGTTTCGGTGAGGGGGTATATCAGGAACAGTGTCGGATAGGGAGTATATCAGGAACAGTGTCGGTGAGGTGGTATATCAGGAACAGTGTCAGTGAGAGGGTATATCAGGAACAGTTTCGGTGAGGGGGTATATCAGGAACAGTGTCGGTGAGGGGGTATATCAGGAACCGTGTCGGTGAGGGGGTATATCAGGGTCAGGAACAGTGTCGGTGAGTGGGTATATCAGGGTCAGGAACAGTGTCGGTGAGGGGGTATGTCAGGGTCAGGTACAGTTTCGGTGAGGGGGTATATCAGGAACAGTCTTGGTGTGGGGGTATATCAGGAACAGTGTCGGTGAGCGGGTATATCGGGAACAGTGTCGGTGAGGGGGTATATCAGGAACAGTGTCGGTGAGGGGGTATATCAGGAAC
Source organism: Pristiophorus japonicus (assembly GCF_044704955.1). NCBI lineage: Eukaryota > Metazoa > Chordata > Chondrichthyes > Pristiophoridae > Pristiophorus > Pristiophorus japonicus. Next base: position 96,610,082 of record NC_091989.1, on the reverse strand, counting down.
AGTGTCGGTGAGGGGGTATATCAGGAACAGTGTCGGTGAGGGGTTATATCGGGAACAGTTTCGCTGGGGGGCATATCAGGAACAGGGTCGATTAGGGGTATATCAGGAACAGTGTCGGTGAGGGGGTATATCAGGAACAGTGTCGGTGAGGGGGTATATCAGGAACAGTGTCGGTGAGGGGGTATATCAGGAACAGTGTCGGTGAGGGGGTATATCGGGAACATTGTCGGTGAGGGGGTATATCAGGAACAGTGTCGGTGAGGGGGTATATCAGGAACAGTGTCGGTGAGGGTGTATATCAGGAACAGTGTCGGTGAGGGGGTATATCAGGAACAGTGTCAGTGAGGGGGTATATTAGGAACAGCGTCGGTGAGGGGTATATCAGGAACAGTGTCGGTGGGGGGTATATCAGGAACAGTGTCGTTGAGGGGATATATCAGGAACAGTGTCGGTGAGGGGGTATATCAGGAACAGTGTCGGTGAGGGGATATATCAGGAACAGTATCGGTGAGGGGGTATATCAGGAACAGTGTCGGTGAGGGGGTATATCAGGAACAGTGTCGGTGAGGGGATATATCAGGAGCAGTGTCGGTGAGGGGGTATATCAGGAACAGTGTCGGTGAGGGGGTATATCAGGAACAGTGTCGGTGAGGGGGTATATCAGGAACAGTGTCGGTGAGGGGGTATATCGGGAACATTGTCGGTGAGGGGGTATATCAGGAACAGTGTCGGTGAGGGGGTATATCAGGAACAGCGTCGGTGAGGGGTATATCAGGAACAGTGTCGGTGGGGGGTATATCAGGAACAGTGTCGTTGAGGGGATATATCAGGAACAGTGTCGGTGAGGGGGTATATCAGGAACAGTGTCGGTGAGGGGATATATCAGGAACAGTGTCGGTGAGGGGGTATATCAGGAACAGTGTCGGTGAGGGGGTATATCAGGAACAGTGTCGGTGAGGGATATATCAGGAACAGTGTCGGTGAGGGGGTATATCAGGAACAGTGTCGGTGAGGAGGTATATCAGGAACAGTGTCGGTGAGGGGGTATATCAGGAACAGTGTCGGTGAGGGGGTATATCGGGAACATTGTCGGTGAGGGGGTATATCAGGAACAGTGTCGGTGAGGGGGTATATCAGGAACAGTGTCGGTGAGGGTGTATATCAGGAACAGTGTCGGTGAGGGGGTATATCCGGAACAGTGTCAGTGAGGGGGTATATTAGGAACAGCGTCGGTGAGGGGTATATCAGGAACAGTGTCGGTGGGGGGTATATCAGGAACAGTGTCGTTGAGGGGATATATCAGGAACAGTGTCGGTGAGGGGATATATCAGGAACAGTGTCGGTGAGGGGATATATCAGGAACAGTGTCGGTGAGGGGGTATATCAGGAACAGTGTCGGTGAGGGGATATATCAGGAACAGTGTCGGTGAGGGGGTATATCAGGAACAGTGTAAGTGAGGGGGTATATCAGGAACAGTGTCGGTGAGCGGGTATATCAGGAACAGTGTAAGTGAGGGGGTATATCAGGAACAGTGTCGGTAAGGGGGTATATCAGGAATAGTGTCGGTGAGGGGTTATATCAGGAACAGTGTCGGTGAGGGGTTATATCAGGAACAGTGTCGGTCGGGGGTATATCAGGAACAGTGTCGGTGAGGGGGTATATCAGGAACAGTGTCGGTGAGGGCGTATATCAGGAACATTGTCGGTGAGGGGGTATATCAGGAACAGTGTCGGTGAGGGGGTATATCAAGAACAGTGTCGGTGAGGGGGTATATCAGGAACAGTGTCGGTAAGGTGGTATATCAGGAACAGTGTCAGTGAGGGGGTATATCAGGAACAGTGTCGGTGAGGGGATATATCAGGAACAGTGTCGGTGAGAGGGTACATCAGGAACAGTGTCGGTGAGGGGATATATCAGGAACAGTGTCGATGAGTGGGTATATCAGGAACAGTGTCGGTGAGGGGTTACATCAGGAGCAGTGTCAGTGAGGGGATATATCAGGAACAGTGTCGGTGAGGGGGTATATCGGGAACATTGTCGGTCAGGGGGTATATCAGGAACAGTGTCGGTGAGGGGGTATATCAGGAACATTGTCGGTGAGGGGGTATATCAGGAACAGTGTCGGTGAGGGGGTATATCAGGAACAGCGTCGGTGAGGGGGTATATCGGGAACATTGTTGGTGAGGGGGTATATCAGGAACAGTGTCGGTGAGGGGGTATATCAGGAACATTGTCGGTGAGGGGGTATATCAGGAACATTGTCGGTGAGGGGGTATATCAGGAACAGTGTCGGTGAGGGGGTATATCGGGAACATTGTCGTTGAGGGTGTATATCAGGAACATTGTCGGTGAGGGTGTATATCAGGAACATTGTCGGTGAGGGGGTATATCAGGAACAGTGTCGGTGAGGGGGTATATCAGGAACATTGTCGGTGAGGGGGTATATCAGGAACAGTGTCGGTGAGGGGGTATATCAGGAACATTGTCGGTGAGGGGGTATATCAGGAACATTGTCGGTGAGGGGGTATATCAGGAACAGTTTCGGTGAGGGGGTATATCAGGAACAGTGTCGGATAGGGAGTATATCAGGAACAGTGTCGGTGAGGTGGTATATCAGGAACAGTGTCAGTGAGAGGGTATATCAGGAACAGTTTCGGTGAGGGGGTATATCAGGAACAGTGTCGGTGAGGGGGTATATCAGGAACCGTGTCGGTGAGGGGGTATATCAGGGTCAGGAACAGTGTCGGTGAGTGGGTATATCAGGGTCAGGAACAGTGTCGGTGAGGGGGTATGTCAGGGTCAGGTACAGTTTCGGTGAGGGGGTATATCAGGAACAGTCTTGGTGTGGGGGTATATCAGGAACAGTGTCGGTGAGCGGGTATATCGGGAACAGTGTCGGTGAGGGGGTATATCAGGAACAGTGTCGGTGAGGGGGTATATCAGGAACAGTGTCGGTGAGGGGGTATATCAGGAACAGTGTCGGTGAGGGGTTATATCGGGAACAGTTTCGCTGGGGGGCATATCAGGAACAGGGTCGATTAGGGGTATATCAGGAACAGTGTCGGTGAGGGGGTATATCAGGAACAGTGTCGGTGAGGGGGTATATCAGGAACAGTGTCGGTGAGGGGGTATATCAGGAACAGTGTCGGTGAGGGGGTATATCGGGAACATTGTCGGTGAGGGGGTATATCAGGAACAGTGTCGGTGAGGGGGTATATCAGGAACAGTGTCGGTGAGGGTGTATATCAGGAACAGTGTCGGTGAGGGGGTATATCAGGAACAGTGTCAGTGAGGGGGTATATTAGGAACAGCGTCGGTGAGGGGTATATCAGGAACAGTGTCGGTGGGGGGTATATCAGGAACAGTGTCGTTGAGGGGATATATCAGGAACAGTGTCGGTGAGGGGGTATATCAGGAACAGTGTCGGTGAGGGGATATATCAGGAACAGTATCGGTGAGGGGGTATATCAGGAACAGTGTCGGTGAGGGGGTATATCAGGAACAGTGTCGGTGAGGGGATATATCAGGAGCAGTGTCGGTGAGGGGGTATATCAGGAACAGTGTCGGTGAGGGGGTATATCAGGAACAGTGTCGGTGAGGGGGTATATCAGGAACAGTGTCGGTGAGGGGGTATATCGGGAACATTGTCGGTGAGGGGGTATATCAGGAACAGTGTCGGTGAGGGGGTATATCAGGAACAGTGTCGGTGAGGGTGTATATCAGGAACAGTGTCGGTGAGGGGGTATATCAGGAACAGTGTCAGTGAGAGGGTATATTAGGAACAGCGTCGGTGAGGGGTATATCAGGAACAGTGTCGGTGGGGGGTATATCAGGAACAGTGTCGTTGAGGGGATATATCAGGAACAGTGTCGGTGAGGGGGTATATCAGGAACAGTGTCGGTGAGGGGATATATCAGGAACAGTGTCGGTGAGGGGATATATCAGGAACAGTGTCGGTGAGGGGGTATATCAGGAACAGTGTCGGTGAGGGGATATATCAGGAACTGTGTCGGTGAGGGGGTATATTAGGAACAGTGTATGTGAGGGGGTATATCAGGAACAGTGTCGGTGAGGGGGTATATCAGGAACAGTGTCGGTGAGGGGGTATATCAGGAACAGTGTCGGTGAGGGGGTATATCAGGAACAGTGTAAGTGAGGCGGTATATCAGGAACAGTGTCGGTGAGGGGGTATATCAGGAACAGTGTCGGTGAGGGGTTATATCAGGAACAGTGTCGGTGAGGGGTTATATCAGGAACAGTGTCGGTCGGGGGTATATCAGGAACAGTGTCGGTGAGGGGGTTTATCAAGAACAGTGTCGGTGAGGGGGTATATCAGGAACAGTGTCGGTGATGGGGTATATCTGGAACAGTGTCGGTGAGTGGGTATATCAGGAACAGTGTCCGTGAGGGGGTATATCAGGAACAGTGTCGGTGAGGGGGTATATCAGGAACAGCGTCGGTGAGGGGTATATCAGGAACAGTGTCGGTGGGGGGTATATCAGGAACAGTGTCGTTGAGGGGATATATCAGGAACAGTGTCGGTGAGGGGGTATATCAGGAACAGTGTCGGTGAGGGGATATATCAGGAACAGTGTCGGTGAGGGGGTATATCAGGAACAGTGTCGGTGAGGGGGTATATCAGGAACAGTGTCGGTGAGGGATATATCAGGAACAGTGTCGGTGAGGGGGTATATCAGGAACAGTGTCGGTGAGGAGGTATATCAGGAACAGTGTCGGTGAGGGGGTATATCAGGAACAGTGTCGGTGAGGGGGTATATCGGGAACATTGTCGGTGAGGGGGTATATCAGGAACAGTGTCGGTGAGGGGGTATATCAGGAACAGTGTCGGTGAGGGTGTATATCAGGAACAGTGTCGGTGAGGGGGTATATCCGGAACAGTGTCAGTGAGGGGGTATATTAGGAACAGCGTCGGTGAGGGGTATATCAGGAACAGTGTCGGTGGGGGGTATATCAGGAACAGTGTCGTTGAGGGGATATATCAGGAACAGTGTCGGTGAGGGGGTATATCAGGAACAGTGTCGGTGAGGGGATATATCAGGAACAGTGTCGGTGAGGGGATATATCAGGAACAGTGTCGGTGAGGGGGTATATCAGGAACAGTGTCGGTGAGGGGATATATCAGGAACAGTGTCGGTGAGGGGGTATATCAGGAACAGTGTAAGTGAGGGGGTATATCAGGAACAGTGTCGGTGAGCGGGTATATCAGGAACAGTGTAAGTGAGGGGGTATATCAGGAACAGTGTCGGTAAGGGGGTATATCAGGAATAGTGTCGGTGAGGGGTTATATCAGGAACAGTGTCGGTGAGGGGTTATATCAGGAACAGTGTCGGTCGGGGGTATATCAGGAACAGTGTCGGTGAGGGGGTATATCAGGAACAGTGTCGGTGAGGGCGTATATCAGGAACATTGTCGGTGAGGGGGTATATCAGGAACAGTGTCGGTGAGGGGGTATATCAAGAACAGTGTCGGTGAGGGGGTATATCAGGAACAGTGTCGGTAAGGTGGTATATCAGGAACAGTGTCAGTGAGGGGGTATATCAGGAACAGTGTCGGTGAGGGGATATATCAGGAACAGTGTCGGTGAGAGGGTACATCAGGAACAGTGTCGGTGAGGGGATATATCAGGAACAGTGTCGATGAGTGGGTATATCAGGAACAGTGTCGGTGAGGGGTTACATCAGGAGCAGTGTCAGTGAGGGGATATATCAGGAACAGTGTCGGTGAGGGGGTATATCGGGAACATTGTCGGTCAGGGGGTATATCAGGAACAGTGTCGGTGAGGGGGTATATCGGGAACATTGTTGGTGAGGGGGTATATCAGGAACAGTGTCGGTGAGGGGGTATATCAGGAACATTGTCGGTGAGGGGGTATATCAGGAACATTGTCGGTGAGGGGGTATATCAGGAACAGTGTCGGTGAGGGGGTATATCGGGAACATTGTCGTTGAGGGTGTATATCAGGAACATTGTCGGTGAGGGTGTATATCAGGAACATTGTCGGTGAGGGGGTATATCAGGAACAGTGTCGGTGAGGGGGTATATCAGGAACATTGTCGGTGAGGGGGTATATCAGGAACAGTGTCGGGGAGGTGGTATATCAGGAACAGTGTCGGTGAGGGGGTATATCAGGAACAGTGTCGGTGAGGGGTTATATCGGGAACAGTTTCGCTGGGGGGCATATCAGGAACAGTGTCGATTAGGGGTATATCAGGAACAGTGTCGGTGAGGGGGTATATCAGGAACAGTGTCGGTGAGGGGGTATATCAGGAACAGTGTCGGTGATGTGGTATATCTGGAACAGTGTCGGTGAGGGCGTATATCAGGAACAGTGTCGGTGAGGGGGTATATCAGGAACAGTGTCGGTGAGGTGGTATATCAGGAACAGTGTCGGTGAGGGGGTATATCAGGAACAGTGTCGGTGAGGGGTTATATCGGGAACAGTTTCGCTGGGGGGCATATCAGGAACAGTGTCGATTAGGGGTATATCAGGAACAGTGTCGGTGAGGGGGTATATCAGGAACAGTGTCGGTGAGGGGGTATATCAGGAACAGTGTCGGTGATGTGGTATATCTGGAACAGTGTCGGTGAGGGGGTATATCAGGAACAGTGTCGGTGAGGGGGTATATCAGGAACAGTGTCGGTGAGGGGGTATATCAGGAACAGCGTCGGTGAGGGGTATATCAGGAACAGTGTCGGTGGGGGGTATATCAGGAACAGTGTCGTTGAGGGGATATATCGGGAACAGTGTCGGTGAGGGGATATATCAGGAACAGTGTCGGTGAGGGGATATATCAGGAACAGTGTCGGTGAGGGGGTATATCAGGAACAGTGTCGGTGAGGGGATATATCAGGAACAGTGTCGGTGAGGGGATATATCAGGAACAGTGTCGGTGAGGGGGTATATCAGGAACAGTGTCGGTGAGGGGGTATATCAGGAACATTGTCGGTGAGGGGGTATATCGGGAACAGTGTCGGTGAGGGGGTATATCAGGAACAGTGTCGGTGAGGGGGTATATCAGGAACAGTGTCGGTGAGGGTGTATATCAGGAACAGTGTCGGTGAGGGGGTATATCAGGAACAGCGTCAGTGAGGGGGTATATTAGGAACAGTGTCGGTGAGGTGTATATCAGGAACAGTGTCGGTGGGGGGTATATCAGGAACAGTGTCGTTGAGGGGATATATCAGGAACAGTGTCGGTGAGGGGGTATATCAGGAACAGTGTCGGTGAGGGGATATATCAGGAACAGTGTCGGTGAGGGGATATATCAGGAACAGTGTCGGTGAGGGGATATATCAGGAACAGTGTCGGTGAGGGGATATATCAGGAACAGTGTCGGTGAGGGGGTATATCAGGAACAGTGTAAGTGAGGGGGTATATCAGGAACAGTGTCGGTGAGGGGGTATATCGGGAACAGTGTCGGTGAGGGGTTATATCAGGAACAGTGTCGGTGAGGGGTTATATCAGGAACAGTGTCGGTCGGGGGTATATCAGGAACAGTGTCGGTGAGGGCGTATATCAGGAACATTGTCGGTGAGGGGGTATATCAGGAACAGTGTCGGTGAGGGGGTATATCAAGAACAGTGTCGGTGAGGGGGTATATCAGGAACAGTGTCGGTGAGGGGGTATATCAGGAACATTGTCGGTGAGGGGGTATATCAGGAACAGTGTCGGTGAGGGAGTATATCAAGAACAGTGTCGGTGAGGGGGTATATCAGGAACAGTGTCGGTAAGGTGGTATATCAGGAACAGTGTCAGTGAGGGGGTATATCAGGAACAGTGTCGGTGAGGGGGTATATCAGGAACAGTGTCGGTGAGAGGGTACATCAGGAACATTGTCGGTGAGGGGATATATCAGGAACAGTGTCGATGAGTGGGTATATCAGGAACAGTGTCGGTGAGGGGTTACATCAGGAGCAGTGTCAGTGAGGGGATATATCAGGAACAGTGTCGGTGAGGGGGTATATCGGGAACATTGTCGGTCAGGGGGTATATCAGGAACAGTGTCGGTGAGGGGGTATATCAGGAACATTGTCGGTGAGGGGGTATATCAGGAACAGTGTCGGTGAGGGGGTATATCAGGAACAGCGTCGGTGAGGGGGTATATCGGGAACATTGTCGGTGATGGGGTATATCAGGAACAGTGTCGGTGAGGGGGTATATCAGGAACATTGTCGGTGAGGGGGTATATCAGGAACATTGTCGGTGAGGGGGTATATCAGGAACAGTGTCGGTGAGGGGGTATATCGGGAACATTGTCGTTGAGGGTGTATATCAGGAACATTGTCGGTGAGGGTGTATATCAGGAACATTGTCGGTGAGGGGGTATATCAGGAACAGTGTCGGTGAGGGGGTATATCAGGAACATTGTCGGTGAGGGGGTATATCAGGAACAGTGTCGGGGAGGTGGTATATCAGGAACAGTGTCGGTGAGGGGGTATATCAGGAACAGTGTCGGTGAGGGGGTATATCAGGAACAGTGTCGGTGATGTGGTATATCTGGAACAGTGTCGGTGAGGGGGTATATCAGGAACAGTGTCGGTGAGGGGGTATATCAGGAACAGTGTCGGTGAGGGGGTATATCAGGAACAGCGTCGGTGAGGGGTATATCAGGAACAGTGTCGGTGGGGGGTATATCAGGAACAGTGTCGTTGAGGGGATATATCAGGAACAGTGTCGGTGAGGGGGTATATCAGGAACAGTGTCGGTGAGGGGATATATCAGGAACAGTGTCGGTGAGGGGGTATATCAGGAACAGTCTCGGTGAGGGGGTATATCAGGAACAGTGTCGGTGAGGGGATATATCAGGAACAGTGTCGGTGAGGGGGTATATCAGGAACAGTGTCGGTGAGGGGGTATATCAAGAACAGTGTCGGTGAGGGGGTATATCAGGAACAGTGTCGGTGAGGGGGTATATCGGGAACATTGTCGGTGAGGGGGTATATCAGGAACAGTGTCGGTGAGGGGGTATATCAGGAACAGTGTCGGTGAGGGTGTATATCAGGAACAGTGTCGGTGAGGGGGTATATCAGGAATAGTGTCAGTGAGGGGGTATATTAGGAACAGCGTCGGTGAGGTGTATATCAGGAACAGTGTCGGTGGGGGGTATATCAGGAACAGTGTCGTTGAGGGGATATATCAGGAACAGTGTCGGTGAGGGGGTATATCAGGAACAGTGTCGGTGAGGGAATATATCAGGAACAGTGTCGGTGAGGGGATATATCAGGAACAGTGTCGGTGAGGGGGTATATCAGGAACAGTGTCGGTGAGGGGATATATCAGGAACAGTGTCGGTGAGGGGGTATATCAGGAACAGTGTAAGTGAGGGGGTATATCAGGAACAGTGTCGGTGAGGGGGTTTATCAGGAACAGTGTCGGTGAGGGGGTATATCAGGAACAGTGTCGATGAGGGGGTATATCAGGAACAGTGTCGGTGAGGGGTTATATCAGGAACAGTGTCGGTGAGGGGTTATATCAGGAACAGTGTCGGTCGGGGGTATATCAGGAACAGTGTCGGTGAGGGGGTATATCAGGAACAGTGTCGGTGAGGGCGTATATCAGGAACATTGTCGGTGAGGGGGTATATCAGGAACAGTGTCGGTGAGGGGGTATATCAAGAACAGTGTCGGTGAGGGGGTATATCAGGAACAGTGTCGGTGAGGGGGTACATCAGGAGCAGTGTCAGTGAGGGGATATATCAGGAACAGTGTCGGTGAGGGGGTATATCGGGAACATTGTCGGTCAGGGGGTATATCAGGAACAGTGTCGGTGAGGGGGTATATCAGGAACATTGTCGGTGAGGGCGTATATCAGGAACAGTGTCGGTGAGGGGGTATATCAGGAACAGCGTCGGTGAGGGGGTATATCAGGAACAGTGTCAGTGAGGGGGTATATTAGGAACAGCGTCGGTGAGGTGTATATCAGGAACAGGGTCGGTGGGGGGTATATCAGGAACAGTGTCGTTGAGGGGATATATCAGGAACAGTGTCGGTGAGGGGGTATATCAGGAACAGTGTCGGTGAGGGGATATATCAGGAACAGTGTCGGTGAGGGGATATATCAGGAACAGTGTCGGTGAGGGGGTATATCAGGAACAGTGTCGGTGAGGGGATATATCAGGAACAGTGTCGGTGAGGGGGTATATCAGGAACAGTGTAAGTGAGGGGGTATATCAGGAACAGTGTCGGTGAGGGGGTTTATCAGGAACAGTGTCGGTGAGGGGGTATATCAGGAACAGTGTCGATGAGGGGGTATATCAGGAACAGTGTAAGCGAGGGGGTATATCAGGAACAGTGTCGGTGAGGGGGTATATCAGGAACAGTGTCGGTGAGGGGTTATATCAGGAACAGTGTCGGTGAGGGGTTATATCAGGAACAGTGTCGGTCGGGGGTATATCAGGAACAGTGTCGGTGAGGGGGTATATCAGGAACAGTGTCGGTGAGGGCGTATATCAGGAACATTGTCGGTGAGGGGGTATATCAGGAACAGTGTCGGTGAGGGGGTATATCAAGAACAGTGTCGGTGAGGGGGTATATCAGGAACAGTGTCGGTGAGGGGGTACATCAGGAGCAGTGTCAGTGAGGGGATATATCAGGAACAGTGTCGGTGAGGGGGTATATCGGGAACATTGTCGGTCAGGGGGTATATCAGGAACAGTGTCGGTGAGGGGGTATATCAGGAACATTGTCGGTGAGGGCGTATATCAGGAACAGTGTCGGTGAGGGGGTATATCAGGAACAGCGTCGGTGAGGGGGTATATCGGGAACATTGTCGGTGAGGGGGTATATCAGGAACAGTGTCGGTGAGGGGGTATATCAGGAACATTGTCGGTGAGGGGGTATATCAGGAACATTGTCGGTGAGGGGGTATATCAGGAACAGTGTCGGTGAGGGGGTATATCGGGAACATTGTCGTTGAGGGGGTATATCAGGAACATTGTCGGTGAGGGTGTATATCAGGAACATTGTCGGTGAGGGGGTATATCAGGAACAGTGTCGGTGAGGGGGTATATCAGGAACATTGTCGGTGAGGGGGTATATCAGGAACAGTGTCGGTGAGGGGATATATCAGGAACAGTATCGGTGAGGGGGTATATCAGGAACAGTGTCGGTGAGGGGGTATATCAGGAACAGTGTCGGTGAGGGGATATATCAGGAACAGTGTCGGTGAGGGGGTATATCAGGAACAGTGTCGGTGAGGGGGTATATCAGGAACAGTGTCGGTGAGGGGGTATATCAGGAACAGTGTCGGTGAGGGGGTATATCGGGAACATTGTCGGTGAGGGGGTATATCAGGAACAGTGTCGGTGAGGGGGTATATCAGGAACAGTGTCGGTGAGGGTGTATATCAGGAACAGTGTCGGTGAGGGGGTATATCAGGAACAGTGTCAGTGAGAGGGTATATTAGGAACAGCGTCGGTGAGGGGTATATCAGGAACAGTGTCGGTGGGGGGTATATCAGGAACAGTGTCGTTGAGGGGATATATCAGGTACAGTGTCGGTGAGGGGGTATATCAGGAACAGTGTCGGTGAGGGGATATATCAGGAACAGTGTCGGTGAGGGGATATATCAGGAACAGTGTCGGTGAGGGGGTATATCAGGAACAGTGTCGGTGAGGGGATATATCAGGAACAGTGTCGGTGAGGGGGTATATCAGGAACAGTGTCGGTGAGGGGGTATATCAGGAACAGTGTCGGTGAGGGGGTATATCAGGAACAGTGTCGGTGAGGGGGTATATCAGGAACAGTGTCGGTGAGGGGGTATATCAGGAACAGTGTAAGTGAGGGGGTATATCAGGAACAGTGTCAGTGAGGGGGTATATCAGGAACAGTGTCGGTGAGGGGTTATATCAGGAACAGTGTCGGTGAGGGGTTTTATCAGGAACAGTGTCGGTCGGGGGTATATCAGGAACAGTGTCGGTGAGGGGGTATATCAAGAACAGTGTCGGTGAGGGGGTATATCAGGAACAGTGTCGGTGATGGGGTATATCTGGAACAGTGTCGGTGAGTGGGTATATCAGGAACAGTGTCGGTGAGGGGGTATATCAGGAACAGTGTCGGTGAGGGGGTATATCAGGAACAGCGTCGGTGAGGGGTATATCAGGAACAGTGTCGGTGGGGGGTATATCAGGAACAGTGTCGTTGAGGGGATATATCAGGAACAGTGTCGGTGAGGGGGTATATCAGGAACAGTGTCGGTGAGGGGATATATCAGGAACAGTGTCGGTGAGGGGGTATATCAGGAACAGTGTCGGTGAGGGGGTATATCAGGAACAGTGTCGGTGAGGGATATATCAGGAACAGTGTCGGTGAGGGGGTATATCAGGAACAGTGTCGGTGAGGAGGTATATCCGGAACAGTGTCGGTGAGGGGGTATATCAGGAACAGTGTCGGTGAGGGGGTATATCGGGAACATTGTCGGTGAGGGGGTATATCAGGAACAGTGTCGGTGAGTGGGTATATCAGGAACAGTGTCGGTGAGGGTGTATATCAGGAACAGTGTCGGTGAGGGGGTATATCCGGAACAGTGTCAGTGAGGGGGTATATTAGGAACAGCGTCGGTGAGGGGTATATCAGGAACAGTGTCGGTGGGGGGTATATCAGGAACAGTGTCGTTGAGGGGATATATCAGGAACAGTGTCGGTGAGGGGGTATATCAGGAACAGTGTCGGTGAGGGGATATATCAGGAACAGTGTCGGTGAGGGGATATATCAGGAACAGTGTCGGTGAGGGGGTATATCAGGAACAGTGTCGGTGAGGGGATATATCAGGAACAGTGTAAGTGAGGGGGTATATCAGGAACAGTGTCGGTGAGCGGGTATATCAGGAACATTGTCGGTGAGGGGGTATATCAGGAACAGTGTCGGTGAGGGGGTATATCAGGAACAGTGTAAGTGAGGGGGTATATCAGGAACAGTGTCGGTGAGGGGGTATATCAGGAACAGTGTCGGTGAGGGGTTATATCAGGAACAGTGTCGGTCGGGGGTATATCAGGAACAGTGTTGGTGAGGGGGTATATCAGGAACAGTGTCGGTGAGGGCGTATATCAGGAACATTGTCGGTGAGGGGGTATATCAGGAACAGTGTCGGTGAGGGGGTATATCAAGAACAGTGTCGGTGAGGGGGTATATCAGGAACAGTGTCGGTAAGGTGGTATATCAGGAACAGTGTCAGTGAGGGGTTATATCAGGAACAGTGTCGGTGAGGGGATATATCAGGAACAGTGTCGGTGAGAGGGTACATCAGGAACAGTGTCGGTGAGGGGATATATCAGGAACAGTGTCGATGAGTGTGTATATCAGGAACCGTGTCGGTGAGGGGTTACATCAGGAGCAGTGTCAGTGAGGGGATATATCAGGAACAGTGTCAGTGAGGGGGTATATCGGGAACACTGTCGGTCAGGGGGTATATCAGGAACAGTGTCGGTGAGGGGGTATATCAGGAACATTGTCGGTGAGGGGGTATATCAGGAACAGTGTCGGTGAGGGGGTATATCAGGAACAGCGTCGGTGAGGGGGTATATCGGGAACATTGTCGGTGAGGGGGTATATCAGGAACAGTGTCGGTGAGGGGGTATATCAGGAACATTGTCGGTGAGGGGGTATATCAGGAACATTGTCGGTGAGGGGGTATATCAGGAACAGTGTCGGTGAGGGGGTATATCGGGAACATTGTCGTTGAGGGTGTATATCAGGAACATTGTCGGTGAGGGTGTATGTCAGGAACATTGTCGGTGAGGGGGTATATCAGGAACAGTGTCGGTGAGGGGGTATATCAGGAACATTGTCGGTGAGGGGGTATATCAGGAACAGTGTCGGGGAGGTGGTATATCAGGAACAGTGTCGGTGAGGGGGTATATCAGGAACAGTGTCGGTGAGGGGGTATATCAGGAACAGTGTCGGTGATGTGGTATATCTGGAACAGTGTCGGTGAGGGGGTATATCAGGAACAGTGTCGGTGAGGGGGTATATCAGGAACAGCGTCGGTGAGGGGTATATCAGGAACAGTGTCGGTGGGGGGTATATCAGGAACAGTGTCGGTGAGGGGGTATATCAGGAACAGTGTCGGTGAGGGGATATATCAGGAACAGTGTCGGTGAGGGGGTATATCAGGAACAGTGTCGGTGAGGGGGTATATCAGGAACAGTGTCGGTGAGGGGGTATATCAGGAACAGTGTCGGTGAGGGGGTATATCGGGAACATTGTCGGTGAGGGGGTATATCAGGAACAGTGTCGGTGAGGGGATATATCAGGAACAGTGTCGGTGAGGGTGTATATCAGGAACAGTGTCGGTGAGGGGGTATATCAGGAACAGTGTCGGTGAGTGGGTATATCAGGAACAGTGTCGGTGAGGGGGTATATCGGGAACAGTGCCGGTGAGGGGGTATATCAGGAACATTGTCGGTGAGGGGGTATATAAGGAACAGTGTCGGTGAAGGTGTACATCAGGAACAGTGTCGGTGAGGGGGTATATCAGGAACAGTGTCGGTGAGGGGGTACATCAAGAACAGTGTCAGTGGGGGGTATATCAGGAACAGTGTCGGTGAGGGGGTATATCAGGAACATTGTCGGTGAGGGGGTATATCAGGAACATTGTCGGTGAGGGGGTATATCAGGAACAGTTTCGGTGAGGGGGTATATCAGGAACAGTGTCGGATAGGGAGTATATCAGGAACAGTGTCGGTGAGGTGGTATATCAGGAACAGTGTCAGTGAGAGGGTATATCAGGAACAGTTTCGGTGAGGGGGTATATCAGGAACAGTGTCGGTGAGGGGGTATATCAGGAACAGTTTCGGTGAGGGGGTATATCAGGGTCAGGAACAGTGTCGGTGAGTGGGTATATCAGGGTCAGGAACAGTGTCGGTGAGGGGGTATGTCAGGGTCAGGAACAGTTTCGGTGAGGGGGTATATCAGGAACAGTCTTGGTGTGGGGGTATATCAGGAACAGTGTCGGTGAGCGGGTATATCGGGAACAGTGTCGGTGAGGGGGTATATCAGGAACAGTGTCGGTGAGGGGGTATATCAGGAACAGTGTCGGTGAGGGGGTATATCAGGAACAGTGTCGGTGAGGGGTTATATCGGGAACAGTTTCGCTGGGGGGCATATCAGGAACAGTGTCGATTAGGGGTATATCAGGAACAGTGTCGGTGAGGGGGTATATCAGGAACAGTGTCGGTGAGGGGGTATATCAGGAACAGTGTCAGTGAGGGGGTATATCAGGAACAGTGTCGGTGAGGGGGTATATCGGGAACATTGTCGGTGAGGGGGTATATCAGGAACATTGTCGGTGAGGGGGTATATCAGGAACAGTGTCGGTGAGGGTGTATATCAGGAACAGTGTCGGTGAGGGGGTATATCAGGAACATTGTCGGTGAGGGGGTATATCAGGAACATTGTCGGTGAGGGGGTATATCAGGAACAGTGTCGGTGAGGGGGTATATCGGGAACATTGTCGTTGAGGGTGTATATCAGGAACATTGTCGGTGAGGGTGTATATCAGGAACATTGTCGGTGAGGGGGTATATCAGGAACAGTGTCGGTGAGGGGGTATATCAGGAACATTGTCGGTGAGGGGGTATATCAGGAACATTGTCGGTGAGGGGGTATATCAGGAACAGTGTCGGGGAGGTGGTATATCAGGAACAGTGTCGGTGAGGGGGTATATCAGGAACAGTGTCGGTGAGGGGGTATATCAGGAACAGTGTCGGTGATGTGGTATATCTGGAACAGTGTCGGTGAGGGGGTATATCAGGAACAGTGTCGGTGAGGGGGTATATCAGGAACAGCGTCGGTGAGGGGTATATCAGGAACAGTGTCGGTGGGGGGTATATCAGGAACAGTTTCGGTGAGGGGGTATATCAGGAACAGTGTCGGTGAGGGGATATATCAGGAACAGTGTCGGTGAGGGGGTATATCAGGAACAGTGTCGGTGAGGGGGTATATCAGGAACAGTGTCGGTGAGGGGGTATATCAGGAACAGTGTCGGTGAGGGCGTATATCGGGAACATTGTCGGTGAGGGGGTATATCAGGAACAGTGTCGGTGAGGGGGTATATCAGGAACAGTGTCGGTGAGGGTGTATATCAGGAACAGTGTCGGTGAGGGGGTATATCAGGAACAGTGTCGGTGAGGGGGTATATCAGGAACAGTGTCGGTGAGGGGGTATATCGGGAACAGTGCCGGTGAGGGGGTATATCAGGAACATTGTCGGTGAGGGGGTATATAAGGAACAGTGTCGGTGAAGGTGTACATCAGGAACAGTGTCGGTGAGGGGGTATATCAGGAACAGTGTCGGTGAGGGGGTACATCAAGAACAGTGTCAGTGGGGGGTATATCAGGAACAGTGTCAGTGAGGGGGTATATCAGGAACATTGTCGGTGAGGGGGTATATCAGGAACATTGTCGGTGAGGGGGTATATCAGGAACAGTTTCGGTGAGGGGGTATATCAGGAACAGTGTCGGATAGGGAGTATATCAGGAACAGTGTCGGTGAGGTGGTATATCAGGAACAGTGTCAGTGAGAGGGTATATCAGGAACAGTTTCGGTGAGGGGGTATATCAGGAACAGTGTCGGTGAGGGGGTATATCAGGAACAGTTTCGGTGAGGGGGTATATCAGGGTCAGGAACAGTGTCGGTGAGTGGGTATATCAGGGTCAGGAACAGTGTCGGTGAGGGGGTATGTCAGGGTTAGGAACAGTTTCGGTGTGGGGGTATATCAGGAACAGTGTCGGTGAGCGGGTATATCGGGAACAGTGTCGGTGAGGGGGTATATCAGGAACAGTGTCGGTGAGGGGGTATATCAGGAACAGTGTCGGTGAGGGGGTATATCAGGAACAGTGTCGGTGAGGGGTTATATCGGGAACAGTTTCGCTGGGGGGCATATCAGGAACAGTGTCGATTAGGGGTATATCAGGAACAGTGTCGGTGAGGGGGTATATCAGGAACAGTGTCGGTGAGGTGGTATATCAGGAACAGTGTCGGTGAGGGGGTATATCAGGAACAGTGTCGGTGAGGGGGTATATCGGGAACATTGTCGGTGAGGGGGTATATCAGGAACAGTGTCGGTGAGGGGGTATATCAGGAACAGTGTCGGTGAGGGTGTATATCAGGAACAGTGTCGGTGAGGGGGTATATCAGGAACAGTGTCAGTGAGGGGGTATATTAGGAACAGCGTCGGTGAGGGGTATATCAGGAACAGTGTCGGTGGGGGGTATATCAGGAACAGTGTCGTTGACGGGATATATCAGGAACAGTGTCGGTGAGGGGGTATATCAGGAACAGTGTCGGTGAGGGGATATATCAGGAACAGTATCGGTGAGGGGGTATATCAGGAACAGTGTCGGTGAGGGGGTATATCAGGAACAGTGTCAGTGAGAGGGTATATTAGGAACAGCGTCGGTGAGGAGTATATCAGGAACAGTGTCGGTGGGGGGTATATCAGGAACAGTATCGTTGAGGGGATATATCAGGAACAGTGTCGGTGAGGGGGTATATCAGGAACAGTGTCGGTGAGGGGATATATCAGGAACAGTGTCGGTGAGGGGATATATCAGGAACAGTGTCGGTGAGGGGGTATATCAGGAACAGTGTCGGTGAGGGGATATATCAGGAACAGTGTCGGTGAGGGGGTATATCAGGAACAGTGTAAGTGAGGGGGTATATCAGGAACAGTGTCGGTGAGGGGGTATATCAGGAACAGTGTCGGTGAGGGGGTATATCAGGAACAGTGTCGGTGAGGGGGTATATCAGGAACAGTGTAAGTGAGGGGGTATATCAGGAACAGTGTCAGTGAGGGGGTATATCAGGAACAGTGTCGGTGAGGGGTTATATCAGGAACAGTGTCGGTGAGGGGTTATATCAGGAACAGTGTCGGTGAGGGGTTATATCAGGAACAGTGTAAGTGAGGGGGTATATCAGGAACAGTGTCGGTGAGGGGTTATATCAGGAACAGTGTCGGTCGGGGGTATATCAGGAACAGTGTCGGTGAGGGGGTATATCAAGAACAGTGTCGGTGAGGGGGTATATCAGGAACAGTGTCGGTGATGGGGTATATCTGGAACAGTGTCGGTGAGTGGGTATATCAGGAACAGTGTCGGTGAGGGGGTATATCAGGAACAGTGTCGGTGAGGGGATATATCAGGAACAGTGTCGGTGAGGGGGTATATCAGGAACAGTGTCGGTGAGGGGGTATATCAGGAACAGTGTCGGTGAGGGATATATCAGGAACAGTGTCGGTGAGGGGGTATATCAGGAACAGTGTCGGTGAGGAGGTATATCAGGAACAGTGTCGGTGAGGGGGTATATCAGGAACAGTGTCGGTGAGGGGGTATATCGGGAACATTGTCGGTGAGGGGGTATATCAGGAACAGTGTTGGTGAGGGGGTATATCAGGAACAGTGTCGGTGAGGGTGTATATCAGGAACAGTGTCGGTGAGGGGGTATATCCGGAACAGTGTCAGTGAGGGGGTATATTAGGAACAGCGTCGGTGAGGGGTATATCAGGAACAGTGTCGGTGGGGGGTATATCAGGAACAGTGTCGTTGAGGGGATATATCAGGAACAGTGTCGGTGAGGGGGTATATCAGGAACAGTGTCGGTGAGGGGATATATCAGGAACAGTGTCGGTGAGGGGATATATCAGGAACAGTGTCGGTGAGGGGGTATATCAGGAACAGTGTCGGTGAGGGGATATATCAGGAACAGTGTCGGTGAGGGGGTATATCAGGAACAGTGTAAGTGAGGGGGTATATCAGGAACAGTGTCGGTGAGCGGGTATATCAGGAACATTGTCGGTGAGGGGGTATATCAGGAACAGTGTCGGTGAGGGGGTATATCAGGAACAGTGTAAGTGAGGGGGTATATCAGGAACAGTGTCGGTGAGGGGGTATATCAGGAATAGTGTCGGTGAGGGGTTATATCAGGAACAGTGTCGGTGAGGGGTTATATCAGGAACAGTGTCGGTCGGGGGTATATCAGGAACAGTGTCGGTGAGGGGGTATATCAGGAACAGTGTCGGTGAGGGCGTATATCAGGAACATTGTCGGTGAGGGGGTATATCAGGAACAGTGTCGGTGAGGGGGTATATCAAGAATAGTGTCGGTGAGGGGGTATATCAGGAACAGTGTCGGTAAGGTGGTATATCAGGAACAGGGTCAGTGAGGGGGTATATCAGGAACAGTGTCGGTGAGGGGATATATCAGGAACAGTGTCGGTGAGGGGGTATATCGGGAACATTGTCGGTCAGGGGGTATATCAGGAACAGTGTCGGTGAGGGGGTATATCAGGAACATTGTCGGTGAGGGGGTATATCAGGAACAGTGTCGGTGAGGGGGTATATCAGGAAAAGCGTCGGTGAGGGGGTATATCGGGAACATTGTCGGTGAGGGGGTATATCAGGAACAGTGTCGGTGAGGGGGTATATCAGGAACATTGTCGCTGAGGGGGTATATCAGGAACATTGTCGGTGAGAGGGTATATCAGGAACAGTGTCGGTGAGGGGGTATATCGGGAACATTGTCGTTGAGGGTGTATATCAGGAACATTGTCGGTGAGGGTGTATATCAGGAACATTGTCGGTGAGGGGGTATATCAGGAACAGTGTCGGTGAGGGGGTATATCAGGAACATTGTCGGTGAGGGGGTATATCAGGAACAGTGTCGGGGAGGTGGTATATCAGGAACAGTGTCGGTGAGGGGGTATATCAGGAACAGTGTCGGTGAGGGGGTATATCAGGAACAGTGTCGGTGATGTGGTATATCTGGAACAGTGTCGGTGAGGGGGTATATCAGGAACAGTGTCGGTGAGGGGGTATATCAGGAACAGTGTCGGTGAGGGGGTATATCAGGAACAGCGTCGGTGAGGGGTATATCAGGAACAGTGTCGGTGGGGGGTATATCAGGAACAGTGTCGTTGAGGGGATATATCAGGAACAGTGTCGGTGAGGGGGTATATCAGGAACAGTGTCGGTGAGGGGATATATCAGGAACAGTGTCGGTGAGGGGGTATATCAGGAACAGTGTCGGTGAGGGGGTATATCAGGAACAGTGTCGGTGAGGGGATATATCAGGAACAGTGTCGGTGAGGGGGTATATCAGGAACAGTGTCGGTGAGGGGGTATATCAGGAACAGTGTCGGTGAGGGGGTATATCGGGAACATTGTCGGTGAGGGGGTATATCGGGAACATTGTCGGTGAGGGGGTATATCAGGAACAGTGTCGGTGAGGGGGTATATCAGGAACAGTGTCGGTGAGGGGGTATATCAGGAACAGTCTCAGTGAGGGGGTATATTAGGAACAGCGTCGGTGAGGTGTATATCAGGAACAGTGTCGGTGGGGGGTATATCAGGAACAGTGTCGTTGAGGGGATATATCAGGAACAGTGTCGGTGAGGGGGTATATCAGGAACAGTGTCGGTGAGGGGATATATCAGGAACAGTGTCGGTGAGGGGATATATCAGGAACAGTGTCGGTGAGGGGGTATATCAGGAACAGTGTCGGTGAGGGGATATATCAGGAACAGTGTCGGTGAGGGGGTATATCAGGAACAGTGTAAGCGAGGGGGTATATCAGGAACAGTGTCGGTGAGGGGGTATATCAGGAACAGTGTCGGTGAGGTGTTATATCAGGAACAGTGTCGGTGAGGGGTTATATCAGGAACAGTGTCGGTCGGGGGTATATCAGGAACAGTGTCGGTGAGGGGGTATATCAGGAACAGTGTCGGTGAGGGCGTATATCAGGAACATTGTCGGTGAGGGGGTGTATCAGGAACAGTGTCGGTGAGGGGGTATATCAAGAACAGTGTCGGTGAGGGGGTATATCAGGAACAGTGTCGGTGAGGGGGTACATCAGGAGCAGTGTCAGTGAGGGGATATATCAGGAACAGTGTCGGTGAGGGGGTATATCAGGAACAGTGTCGGTGAGGGCGTATATCAGGAACATTGTCGGTGAGGGGGTGTATCAGGAACAGTGTCGGTGAGGGGGTATATCAAGAACAGTGTCGGTGAGGGGATATATCAGGAACAGTGTCGGTGAGGGGGTTTATCAGGAACAGTGTCGGTGAGGGGGTATATCAGGAACAGTGTCGATGAGGGGGTATATCAGGAACAGTGTAAGCGAGGGGGTATATCAGGAACAGTGTCGGTGAGGGGGTATATCAGGAACAGTGTCGGTGAGGTGTTATATCAGGAACAGTGTCGGTGAGGGGTTATATCAGGAACAGTGTCGGTCGGGGGTATATCAGGAACAGTGTCGGTGAGGGGGTATATCAGGAACAGTGTCGGTGAGGGCGTATATCAGGAACATTGTCGGTGAGGGGGTGTATCAGGAACAGTGTCGGTGAGGGGGTATATCAAGAACAGTGTCGGTGAGGGGGTATATCAGGAACAGTGTCGGTGAGGGGGTACATCAGGAGCAGTGTCAGTGAGGGGATATATCAGGAACAGTGTCGGTGAGGGGGTATATCGGGAACATTGTCGGTCAGGGGGTATATCAGGAACAGTGTCGGTGAGGGGGTATATCAGGAACATTGTCGGTGAGGGCGTATATCAGGAACAGTGTCGGTGAGGGGGTATATCAGGAACAGCGTCGGTGAGGGGGTATATCAGGAACAGTGTCAGTGAGGGGGTATATTAGGAACAGCGTCGGTGAGGTGTATATCAGGAACAGTGTCGGTGGGGGGTATATCAGGAACAGTGTCGTTGAGGGGATATATCAGGAACAGTGTCGGTGAGGGGGTATATCAGGAACAGTGTCGGTGAGGGGATATATCAGGAACAGTGTCGGTGAGGGGATATATCAGGAACAGTGTCGGTGAGGGGGTATATCAGGAACAGTGTCGGTGAGGGGATATATCAGGAACAGTGTCGGTGAGGGGGTATATCAGGAACAGTGTAAGTGAGGGGGTATATCAGGAACAGTGTCGGTGAGGGGGTTTATCAGGAACAGTGTCGGTGAGGGGGTATATCAGGAACAGTGTCGATGAGGGGGTATATCAGGAACAGTGTAAGCGAGGGGGTATATCAGGAACAGTGTCGGTGAGGGGGTATATCAGGAACAGTGTCGGTGAGGGGTTATATCAGGAACAGTGTCGGTGAGGGGTTATATCAGGAACAGTGTCGGTCGGGGGTATATCAGGAACAGTGTCGGTGAGGGGATATATCAGGAACAGTATCGGTGAGGGGGTATATCAGGAACAGTGTCGGTGAGGGGGTATATCAGGAACAGTGTCAGTGAGAGGGTATATTAGGAACAGCGTCGGTGAGGAGTATATCAGGAACAGTGTCGGTGGGGGGTATATCAGGAACAGTATCGTTGAGGGGATATATCAGGAACAGTGTCGGTGAGGGGGTATATCAGGAACAGTGTCGGTGAGGGGATATATCAGGAACAGTGTCGGTGAGGGGATATATCAGGAACAGTGTCGGTGAGGGGGTATATCAGGAACAGTGTCGGTGAGGGGATATATCAGGAACAGTGTCGGTGAGGGGGTATATCAGGAACAGTGTAAGTGAGGGGGTATATCAGGAACAGTGTCGGTGAGGGGGTATATCAGGAACAGTGTCGGTGAGGGGGTATATCAGGAACAGTGTCGGTGAGGGGGTATATCAGGAACAGTGTAAGTGAGGGGGTATATCAGGAACAGTGTCAGTGAGGGGGTATATCAGGAACAGTGTCGGTGAGGGGTTATATCAGGAACAGTGTCGGTGAGGGGTTATATCAGGAACAGTGTCGGTGAGGGGTTATATCAGGAACAGTGTAAGTGAGGGGGTATATCAGGAACAGTGTCGGTGAGGGGTTATATCAGGAACAGTGTCGGTCGGGGGTATATCAGGAACAGTGTCGGTGAGGGGGTATATCAAGAACAGTGTCGGTGAGGGGGTATATCAGGAACAGTGTCGGTGATGGGGTATATCTGGAACAGTGTCGGTGAGTGGGTATATCAGGAACAGTGTCGGTGAGGGGGTATATCAGGAACAGTGTCGGTGAGGGGATATATCAGGAACAGTGTCGGTGAGGGGGTATATCAGGAACAGTGTCGGTGAGGGGGTATATCAGGAACAGTGTCGGTGAGGGATATATCAGGAACAGTGTCGGTGAGGGGGTATATCAGGAACAGTGTCGGTGAGGAGGTATATCAGGAACAGTGTCGGTGAGGGGGTATATCAGGAACAGTGTCGGTGAGGGGGTATATCGGGAACATTGTCGGTGAGGGGGTATATCAGGAACAGTGTTGGTGAGGGGGTATATCAGGAACAGTGTCGGTGAGGGTGTATATCAGGAACAGTGTCGGTGAGGGGGTATATCCGGAACAGTGTCAGTGAGGGGGTATATTAGGAACAGCGTCGGTGAGGGGTATATCAGGAACAGTGTCGGTGGGGGGTATATCAGGAACAGTGTCGTTGAGGGGATATATCAGGAACAGTGTCGGTGAGGGGGTATATCAGGAACAGTGTCGGTGAGGGGATATATCAGGAACAGTGTCGGTGAGGGGATATATCAGGAACAGTGTCGGTGAGGGGGTATATCAGGAACAGTGTCGGTGAGGGGATATATCAGGAACAGTGTCGGTGAGGGGGTATATCAGGAACAGTGTAAGTGAGGGGGTATATCAGGAACAGTGTCGGTGAGCGGGTATATCAGGAACATTGTCGGTGAGGGGGTATATCAGGAACAGTGTCGGTGAGGGGGTATATCAGGAACAGTGTAAGTGAGGGGGTATATCAGGAACAGTGTCGGTGAGGGGGTATATCAGGAATAGTGTCGGTGAGGGGTTATATCAGGAACAGTGTCGGTGAGGGGTTATATCAGGAACAGTGTCGGTCGGGGGTATATCAGGAACAGTGTCGGTGAGGGGGTATATCAGGAACAGTGTCGGTGAGGGCGTATATCAGGAACATTGTCGGTGAGGGGGTATATCAGGAACAGTGTCGGTGAGGGGGTATATCAAGAATAGTGTCGGTGAGGGGGTATATCAGGAACAGTGTCGGTAAGGTGGTATATCAGGAACAGTGTCAGTGAGGGGGTATATCAGGAACAGTGTCGGTGAGGGGATATATCAGGAACAGTGTCGGTGAGGGGGTATATCGGGAACATTGTCGGTCAGGGGGTATATCAGGAACAGTGTCGGTGAGGGGGTATATCAGGAACATTGTCGGTGAGGGGGTATATCAGGAACAGTGTCGGTGAGGGGGTATATCAGGAAAAGCGTCGGTGAGGGGGTATATCGGGAACATTGTCGGTGAGGGGGTATATCAGGAACAGTGTCGGTGAGGGGGTATATCAGGAACATTGTCGCTGAGGGGGTATATCAGGAACATTGTCGGTGAGAGGGTATATCAGGAACAGTGTCGGTGAGGGGGTATATCGGGAACATTGTCGTTGAGGGTGTATATCAGGAACATTGTCGGTGAGGGTGTATATCAGGAACATTGTCGGTGAGGGGGTATATCAGGAACAGTGTCGGTGAGGGGGTATATCAGGAACATTGTCGGTGAGGGGGTATATCAGGAACAGTGTCGGGGAGGTGGTATATCAGGAACAGTGTCGGTGAGGGGGTATATCAGGAACAGTGTCGGTGAGGGGGTATATCAGGAACAGTGTCGGTGATGTGGTATATCTGGAACAGTGTCGGTGAGGGGGTATATCAGGAACAGTGTCGGTGAGGGGGTATATCAGGAACAGTGTCGGTGAGGGGGTATATCAGGAACAGCGTCGGTGAGGGGTATATCAGGAACAGTGTCGGTGGGGGGTATATCAGGAACAGTGTCGTTGAGGGGATATATCAGGAACAGTGTCGGTGAGGGGGTATATCAGGAACAGTGTCGGTGAGGGGATATATCAGGAACAGTGTCGGTGAGGGGGTATATCAGGAACAGTGTCGGTGAGGGGGTATATCAGGAACAGTGTCGGTGAGGGGATATATCAGGAACAGTGTCGGTGAGGGGGTATATCAGGAACAGTGTCGGTGAGGGGGTATATCAGGAACAGTGTCGGTGAGGGGGTATATCGGGAACATTGTCGGTGAGGGGGTATATCGGGAACATTGTCGGTGAGGGGGTATATCAGGAACAGTGTCGGTGAGGGGGTATATCAGGAACAGTGTCGGTGAGGGGGTATATCAGGAACAGTCTCAGTGAGGGGGTATATTAGGAACAGCGTCGGTGAGGTGTATATCAGGAACAGTGTCGGTGGGGGGTATATCAGGAACAGTGTCGTTGAGGGGATATATCAGGAACAGTGTCGGTGAGGGGGTATATCAGGAACAGTGTCGGTGAGGGGATATATCAGGAACAGTGTCGGTGAGGGGATATATCAGGAACAGTGTCGGTGAGGGGGTATATCAGGAACAGTGTCGGTGAGGGGATATATCAGGAACAGTGTCGGTGAGGGGGTATATCAGGAACAGTGTAAGCGAGGGGGTATATCAGGAACAGTGTCGGTGAGGGGGTATATCAGGAACAGTGTCGGTGAGGTGTTATATCAGGAACAGTGTCGGTGAGGGGTTATATCAGGAACAGTGTCGGTCGGGGGTATATCAGGAACAGTGTCGGTGAGGGGGTATATCAGGAACAGTGTCGGTGAGGGCGTATATCAGGAACATTGTCGGTGAGGGGGTGTATCAGGAACAGTGTCGGTGAGGGGGTATATCAAGAACAGTGTCGGTGAGGGGGTATATCAGGAACAGTGTCGGTGAGGGGGTACATCAGGAGCAGTGTCAGTGAGGGGATATATCAGGAACAGTGTCGGTGAGGGGGTATATCAGGAACAGTGTCGGTGAGGGCGTATATCAGGAACATTGTCGGTGAGGGGGTGTATCAGGAACAGTGTCGGTGAGGGGGTATATCAAGAACAGTGTCGGTGAGGGGATATATCAGGAACAGTGTCGGTGAGGGGGTTTATCAGGAACAGTGTCGGTGAGGGGGTATATCAGGAACAGTGTCGATGAGGGGGTATATCAGGAACAGTGTAAGCGAGGGGGTATATCAGGAACAGTGTCGGTGAGGGGGTATATCAGGAACAGTGTCGGTGAGGTGTTATATCAGGAACAGTGTCGGTGAGGGGTTATATCAGGAACAGTGTCGGTCGGGGGTATATCAGGAACAGTGTCGGTGAGGGGGTATATCAGGAACAGTGTCGGTGAGGGCGTATATCAGGAACATTGTCGGTGAGGGGGTGTATCAGGAACAGTGTCGGTGAGGGGGTATATCAAGAACAGTGTCGGTGAGGGGGTATATCAGGAACAGTGTCGGTGAGGGGGTACATCAGGAGCAGTGTCAGTGAGGGGATATATCAGGAACAGTGTCGGTGAGGGGGTATATCGGGAACATTGTCGGTCAGGGGGTATATCAGGAACAGTGTCGGTGAGGGGGTATATCAGGAACATTGTCGGTGAGGGCGTATATCAGGAACAGTGTCGGTGAGGGGGTATATCAGGAACAGCGTCGGTGAGGGGGTATATCAGGAACAGTGTCAGTGAGGGGGTATATTAGGAACAGCGTCGGTGAGGTGTATATCAGGAACAGTGTCGGTGGGGGGTATATCAGGAACAGTGTCGTTGAGGGGATATATCAGGAACAGTGTCGGTGAGGGGGTATATCAGGAACAGTGTCGGTGAGGGGATATATCAGGAACAGTGTCGGTGAGGGGATATATCAGGAACAGTGTCGGTGAGGGGGTATATCAGGAACAGTGTCGGTGAGGGGATATATCAGGAACAGTGTCGGTGAGGGGGTATATCAGGAACAGTGTAAGTGAGGGGGTATATCAGGAACAGTGTCGGTGAGGGGGTTTATCAGGAACAGTGTCGGTGAGGGGGTATATCAGGAACAGTGTCGATGAGGGGGTATATCAGGAACAGTGTAAGCGAGGGGGTATATCAGGAACAGTGTCGGTGAGGGGGTATATCAGGAACAGTGTCGGTGAGGGGTTATATCAGGAACAGTGTCGGTGAGGGGTTATATCAGGAACAGTGTCGGTCGGGGGTATATCAGGAACAGTGTCGGTGAGGGGATATATCAGGAACAGTATCGGTGAGGGGGTATATCAGGAACAGTGTCGGTGAGGGGGTATATCAGGAACAGTGTCAGTGAGAGGGTATATTAGGAACAGCGTCGGTGAGGAGTATATCAGGAACAGTGTCGGTGGGGGGTATATCAGGAACAGTATCGTTGAGGGGATATATCAGGAACAGTGTCGGTGAGGGGGTATATCAGGAACAGTGTCGGTGAGGGGATATATCAGGAACAGTGTCGGTGAGGGGATATATCAGGAACAGTGTCGGTGAGGGGGTATATCAGGAACAGTGTCGGTGAGGGGATATATCAGGAACAGTGTCGGTGAGGGGGTATATCAGGAACAGTGTAAGTGAGGGGGTATATCAGGAACAGTGTCGGTGAGGGGGTATATCAGGAACAGTGTCGGTGAGGGGGTATATCAGGAACAGTGTCGGTGAGGGGGTATATCAGGAACAGTGTAAGTGAGGGGGTATATCAGGAACAGTGTCAGTGAGGGGGTATATCAGGAACAGTGTCGGTGAGGGGTTATATCAGGAACAGTGTCGGTGAGGGGTTATATCAGGAACAGTGTCGGTGAGGGGTTATATCAGGAACAGTGTAAGTGAGGGGGTATATCAGGAACAGTGTCGGTGAGGGGTTATATCAGGAACAGTGTCGGTCGGGGGTATATCAGGAACAGTGTCGGTGAGGGGGTATATCAAGAACAGTGTCGGTGAGGGGGTATATCAGGAACAGTGTCGGTGATGGGGTATATCTGGAACAGTGTCGGTGAGTGGGTATATCAGGAACAGTGTCGGTGAGGGGGTATATCAGGAACAGTGTCGGTGAGGGGATATATCAGGAACAGTGTCGGTGAGGGGGTATATCAGGAACAGTGTCGGTGAGGGGGTATATCAGGAACAGTGTCGGTGAGGGATATATCAGGAACAGTGTCGGTGAGGGGGTATATCAGGAACAGTGTCGGTGAGGAGGTATATCAGGAACAGTGTCGGTGAGGGGGTATATCAGGAACAGTGTCGGTGAGGGGGTATATCGGGAACATTGTCGGTGAGGGGGTATATCAGGAACAGTGTTGGTGAGGGGGTATATCAGGAACAGTGTCGGTGAGGGTGTATATCAGGAACAGTGTCGGTGAGGGGGTATATCCGGAACAGTGTCAGTGAGGGGGTATATTAGGAACAGCGTCGGTGAGGGGTATATCAGGAACAGTGTCGGTGGGGGGTATATCAGGAACAGTGTCGTTGAGGGGATATATCAGGAACAGTGTCGGTGAGGGGGTATATCAGGAACAGTGTCGGTGAGGGGATATATCAGGAACAGTGTCGGTGAGGGGATATATCAGGAACAGTGTCGGTGAGGGGGTATATCAGGAACAGTGTCGGTGAGGGGATATATCAGGAACAGTGTCGGTGAGGGGGTATATCAGGAACAGTGTAAGTGAGGGGGTATATCAGGAACAGTGTCGGTGAGCGGGTATATCAGGAACATTGTCGGTGAGGGGGTATATCAGGAACAGTGTCGGTGAGGGGGTATATCAGGAACAGTGTAAGTGAGGGGGTATATCAGGAACAGTGTCGGTGAGGGGGTATATCAGGAATAGTGTCGGTGAGGGGTTATATCAGGAACAGTGTCGGTGAGGGGTTATATCAGGAACAGTGTCGGTCGGGGGTATATCAGGAACAGTGTCGGTGAGGGGGTATATCAGGAACAGTGTCGGTGAGGGCGTATATCAGGAACATTGTCGGTGAGGGGGTATATCAGGAACAGTGTCGGTGAGGGGGTATATCAAGAATAGTGTCGGTGAGGGGGTATATCAGGAACAGTGTCGGTAAGGTGGTATATCAGGAACAGTGTCAGTGAGGGGGTATATCAGGAACAGTGTCGGTGAGGGGATATATCAGGAACAGTGTCGGTGAGGGGGTATATCGGGAACATTGTCGGTCAGGGGGTATATCAGGAACAGTGTCGGTGAGGGGGTATATCAGGAACATTGTCGGTGAGGGGGTATATCAGGAACAGTGTCGGTGAGGGGGTATATCAGGAAAAGCGTCGGTGAGGGGGTATATCGGGAACATTGTCGGTGAGGGGGTATATCAGGAACAGTGTCGGTGAGGGGGTATATCAGGAACATTGTCGCTGAGGGGGTATATCAGGAACATTGTCGGTGAGAGGGTATATCAGGAACAGTGTCGGTGAGGGGGTATATCGGGAACATTGTCGTTGAGGGTGTATATCAGGAACATTGTCGGTGAGGGTGTATATCAGGAACATTGTCGGTGAGGGGGTATATCAGGAACAGTGTCGGTGAGGGGGTATATCAGGAACATTGTCGGTGAGGGGGTATATCAGGAACAGTGTCGGGGAGGTGGTATATCAGGAACAGTGTCGGTGAGGGGGTATATCAGGAACAGTGTCGGTGAGGGGGTATATCAGGAACAGTGTCGGTGATGTGGTATATCTGGAACAGTGTCGGTGAGGGGGTATATCAGGAACAGTGTCGGTGAGGGGGTATATCAGGAACAGTGTCGGTGAGGGGGTATATCAGGAACAGCGTCGGTGAGGGGTATATCAGGAACAGTGTCGGTGGGGGGTATATCAGGAACAGTGTCGTTGAGGGGATATATCAGGAACAGTGTCGGTGAGGGGGTATATCAGGAACAGTGTCGGTGAGGGGATATATCAGGAACAGTGTCGGTGAGGGGGTATATCAGGAACAGTGTCGGTGAGGGGGTATATCAGGAACAGTGTCGGTGAGGGGATATATCAGGAACAGTGTCGGTGAGGGGGTATATCAGGAACAGTGTCGGTGAGGGGGTATATCAGGAACAGTGTCGGTGAGGGGGTATATCGGGAACATTGTCGGTGAGGGGGTATATCGGGAACATTGTCGGTGAGGGGGTATATCAGGAACAGTGTCGGTGAGGGGGTATATCAGGAACAGTGTCGGTGAGGGGGTATATCAGGAACAGTCTCAGTGAGGGGGTATATTAGGAACAGCGTCGGTGAGGTGTATATCAGGAACAGTGTCGGTGGGGGGTATATCAGGAACAGTGTCGTTGAGGGGATATATCAGGAACAGTGTCGGTGAGGGGGTATATCAGGAACAGTGTCGGTGAGGGGATATATCAGGAACAGTGTCGGTGAGGGGATATATCAGGAACAGTGTCGGTGAGGGGGTATATCAGGAACAGTGTCGGTGAGGGGATATATCAGGAACAGTGTCGGTGAGGGGGTATATCAGGAACAGTGTAAGCGAGGGGGTATATCAGGAACAGTGTCGGTGAGGGGGTATATCAGGAACAGTGTCGGTGAGGTGTTATATCAGGAACAGTGTCGGTGAGGGGTTATATCAGGAACAGTGTCGGTCGGGGGTATATCAGGAACAGTGTCGGTGAGGGGGTATATCAGGAACAGTGTCGGTGAGGGCGTATATCAGGAACATTGTCGGTGAGGGGGTGTATCAGGAACAGTGTCGGTGAGGGGGTATATCAAGAACAGTGTCGGTGAGGGGGTATATCAGGAACAGTGTCGGTGAGGGGGTACATCAGGAGCAGTGTCAGTGAGGGGATATATCAGGAACAGTGTCGGTGAGGGGGTATATCAGGAACAGTGTCGGTGAGGGGGTATATCAGGAACATTGTCGGTGAGGGGGTATATCAGGAACAGTGTCGGTGAGGGGGTATATCAAGAACAGTGTCGGTGAGGGGATATATCAGGAACAGTGTCGGTGAGGGGGTTTATCAGGAACAGTGTCGGTGAGGGGGTATATCAGGAACAGTGTCGATGAGGGGGTATATCAGGAACAGTGTAAGCGAGGGGGTATATCAGGAACAGTGTCGGTGAGGGGGTATATCAGGAACAGTGTCGGTGAGGTGTTATATCAGGAACAGTGTCGGTGAGGGGTTATATCAGGAACAGTGTCGGTCGGGGGTATATCAGGAACAGTGTCGGTGAGGGGGTATATCAGGAACAGTGTCGGTGAGGGCGTATATCAGGAACATTGTCGGTGAGGGGGTGTATCAGGAACAGTGTCGGTGAGGGGGTATATCAAGAACAGTGTCGGTGAGGGGGTATATCAGGAACAGTGTCGGTGAGGGGGTACATCAGGAGCAGTGTCAGTGAGGGGATATATCAGGAACAGTGTCGGTGAGGGGGTATATCGGGAACATTGTCGGTCAGGGGGTATATCAGGAACAGTGTCGGTGAGGGGGTATATCAGGAACATTGTCGGTGAGGGCGTATATCAGGAACAGTGTCGGTGAGGGGGTATATCAGGAACAGCGTCGGTGAGGGGGTATATCAGGAACAGTGTCAGTGAGGGGGTATATTAGGAACAGCGTCGGTGAGGTGTATATCAGGAACAGTGTCGGTGGGGGGTATATCAGGAACAGTGTCGTTGAGGGGATATATCAGGAACAGTGTCGGTGAGGGGGTATATCAGGAACAGTGTCGGTGAGGGGATATATCAGGAACAGTGTCGGTGAGGGGATATATCAGGAACAGTGTCGGTGAGGGGGTATATCAGGAACAGTGTCGGTGAGGGGATATATCAGGAACAGTGTCGGTGAGGGGGTATATCAGGAACAGTGTAAGTGAGGGGGTATATCAGGAACAGTGTCGGTGAGGGGGTTTATCAGGAACAGTGTCGGTGAGGGGGTATATCAGGAACAGTGTCGATGAGGGGGTATATCAGGAACAGTGTAAGCGAGGGGGTATATCAGGAACAGTGTCGGTGAGGGGGTATATCAGGAACAGTGTCGGTGAGGGGTTATATCAGGAACAGTGTCGGTGAGGGGTTATATCAGGAACAGTGTCGGTCGGGGGTATATCAGGAACAGTGTCGGTGAGGGGGTATATCAGGAACAGTGTCGGTGAGGGCGTATATCAGGAACATTGTCGGTGAGGGGGTATATCAGGAACAGTGTCGGTGAGGGGGTATATCAAGAACAGTGTCGGTGAGGGGGTATATCAGGAACAGTGTCGGTGAGGGGGTACATCAGGAGCAGTGTCAGTGAGGGGATATATCAGGAACCGTGTCGGTGAGGGGGTATATCGGGAACATTGTCGGTCAGGGGGTATATCAGGAACAGTGTCGGTGAGGGGGTATATCAGGAACATTGTCGGTGAGGGCGTATATCAGGAACAGTGTCGGTGAGGGGGTATATCAGGAACAGCGTCGGTGAGGGGGTATATCGGGAACATTGTCGGTGAGGGGGTATATCAGGAACAGTGTCGGTGAGGGGGTATATCAGGAACATTGTCGGTGAGGGGGTATATCAGGAACATTGTCGGTGAGGGGGTATATCAGGAACAGTGTCGGTGAGGGGGTATATCGGGAACATTGTCGTTGAGGGGGTATATCAGGAACATTGTCGGTGAGGGTGTATATCAGGAACATTGTCGGTGAGGGGGTATATCAGGAACAGTTTCGGTGAGGGGGTATATCAGGAACAGTGTCGGTGAGGGGGTATATCAGGAACAGTTTCGGTGAGGGGGTATATCAGGGTCAGGAACAGTGTCGGTGAGTGGGTATATCAGGGTCAGGAACAGTGTCGGTGAGGGGGTATGTCAGGGTCAGGAACAGTTTCGGTGAGGGGGTATATCAGGAACAGTCTTGGTGTGGGGGTATATCAGGAACAGTGTCGGTGAGGGGGTATATCGGGAACAGTGTCGGTGAGGGGGTATATCAGGAACAGTGTCGGTGAGGGGGTATATCAGGAACAGTGTCGGTGAGGGGCTATATCAGGAACAGTGTCGGTGAGGGGTTATATCGGGAACAGTTTCGCTGGGGGGCATATCAGGAACAGTGTCGATTAGGGGTATATCAGGAACAGTGTCGGTGAGGGGGTACATCAGGAACAGTGTCGGTGAGGGGGTATATCAGGAACAGTGTCGGTGAGGGGGTATATCGGGAACAGTTTCGGTTAGGGGTATATCAGGAACTGTCTCGGTGAGGGAGTATTTTAGTAACAGTGTCGGTGAGGGGGTATATCAGGAACAGTGTCGGTGGGGGGTATGTCAGGAACAGTGTCGGTGAGGGGGTATATTGGGAACAGTATCGGTGAGGGTGTATATCAGGAACAGTGTCGGTGAGGGGGTATATTGGGAACAGTGTCAGTGAGGGGGTATATCAGGAACAGCGTCGGTGAGGGGTATATCCAGAATAGTGTCTGTGAGCGGCTATATCAGGAACCGTGTCGGTGAGGGGGTATATCAGGAACAGTGTCGGTGGGGGGTATATCAGGAACAGTGTCGGTTGGGGGTATATCTGGAACAGTGTCGCTGAGAGGGTATATCAGGAACAGTGTCGGTGAGGGGGTATATCAGGAACAGTGTCGGTTGGGGGTATATCAGGAACAGTTTCGGTGAGGGTGTATATCAGGAACAGTGTCGGTGAGGGGGTATATCAGGAACAGTCTCAGTGAGGGGGTATATCAGGAACAGTTTCGGTGAGGGGGTATATCAGGAACAGTGTCGGTGAGGGAGTATATCAGGAACAGTGTCGGTGAGGTGGTATATCAGGAACAGTGTCAATGAGGGGGTATATCAGGAACAGTTTCGGTGAGGGGGTATATCAGGAACAGTGTCGGTGAGGGAATATATCAGGAACAGTGTCGGTGAGGGGGTATATCAGGATCAAGAACAGTGTTCGGGTTCCCAGGCCTCCAGTCGGAATCCTGGCTCCAGAGAATTTGCGAGAGGCCTTGGGATAGGCCGGACTGCTCTCCGTTCCCAAACACGGCCACTGACCTCAGAGGGGTCGGTGCCGATGGGAGGATCTCCGGTACGGTTTCCCAAGTGACCTGGAGATAGGGCCTTTGAGCTCAGCGATTGAGCGACTGCCCGACTGTGAGCTGAGTGAGTGAGCGACTGTGAGCTCAGCGATTGAGCGACTGTGAGCTGAGCGACTGACCAACTGTGTGCTGTGAGAGTGAGCGACGGTGAGCTCAGCGATTGAGCGCCTGTGTGCTGAGTGACTGAGCGACTGTGAGCTGAGTGAGTGAGCGACTGTGAGCTGAGCAAGTGAGCGACTGTGAGCTGAGCGACTGAGCGACTGTGAGCTGAGCGACTGACCGACTGTGAGCTGAGCGACTGAGCGACTGTGATGAGCGACAGGAGCTGTCTGGGCAAACATTGGGGGAACAGCAGGCGGGGCCAGGCTGCTCTGTTACCCATTGGGCAGCTGGACTTTGTGTTTGACCACACACGCACTGTTGCCAGGGCGATGGTGTCAGTGACCACAGGTGATGGAGGCTGAGTGACTGGGTGGTGAGTCACAGCCAGAATGCCCTGGGCTGGATGGTGAGGAACATGCTGCTTACTGAGGGAGTGGGCGATTTACACCCACTCACAGAGCCCGGCTCGCCTTTGTTACCGTGCCAACCCACAGCATACAACCCACGGCAGGCAGGGTCTGTGGTTGAAGTCATGTTGCTCAACGAGTCTGGCTTGTGGCAATCGCCCTTATGTTGAGAGAAAGACCACAGATAGCGGCGACGGAATTTCCTTTGCGGGAAGCCTGTATCGCGGATTGTGATCACAATAACATTGTCAGCACATCTTAGTGTTTGGCAACGAAATGGAAGGGTCTTCACAGGCAGTGCAAACAAGTGACAATGGGATAAAGGTTACACAATCCTGTCGGCTGTGTATCAGGGTCAGGAACATTGTCGGTGAGGGGGTATATCAGGAACAGTGTCGGTGAGGGGGTATACCAGGAACAGTGTCGGTGAGGGCGTATATCAGGAACATTGTCGGTGAGGGGGTGTATCAGGAACAGTGTCGGTGAGGGGGTATATCAAGAACAGTGTCGGTGAGGGGGTATATCAGGAACAGTGTCGGTGAGGGGGTACATCAGGAGCAGTGTCAGTGAGGGGATATATCAGGAACAGTGTCGGTGAGGGGGTATATCAGGAACAGTGTCGGTGAGGGGATATATCAGGAACAGTGTCGGTGAGGGGGTTTATCAGGAACAGTGTCGGTGAGGGGGTATATCAGGAACAGTGTCGATGAGGGGGTATATCAGGAACAGTGTAAGCGAGGGGGTATATCAGGAACAGTGTCGGTGAGGGGGTATATCAGGAACAGTGTCGGTGAGGTGTTATATCAGGAACAGTGTCGGTGAGGGGTTATATCAGGAACAGTGTCGGTCGGGGGTATATCAGGAACAGTGTAAGCGAGGGGGTATATCAGGAACAGTGTCGGTGAGGGGGTATATCAGGAACAGTGTCGGTGAGGGGGTATATCAGGAACAGTGTCGGTGAGGGGGTATATCAGGAACAGTGTCGGTGAGGGCGTATATCAGGAACATTGTCGGTGAGGGGGTGTATCAGGAACAGTGTCGGTGAGGGGGTATATCAAGAACAGTGTCGGTGAGGGGGTATATCAGGAACAGTGTCGGTGAGGGGGTACATCAGGAGCAGTGTCAGTGAGGGGATATATCAGGAACAGTGTCGGTGAGGGGGTATATCGGGAACATTGTCGGTCAGGGGGTATATCAGGAACAGTGTCGGTGAGGGGGTATATCAGGAACATTGTCGGTGAGGGCGTATATCAGGAACAGTGTCGGTGAGGGGGTATATCAGGAACAGCGTCGGTGAGGGGGTATATCAGGAACAGTGTCAGTGAGGGGGTATATTAGGAACAGCGTCGGTGAGGTGTATATCAGGAACAGTGTCGGTGGGGGGTATATCAGGAACAGTGTCGTTGAGGGGATATATCAGGAACAGTGTCGGTGAGGGGGTATATCAGGAACAGTGTCGGTGAGGGGATATATCAGGAACAGTGTCGGTGAGGGGATATATCAGGAACAGTGTCGGTGAGGGGGTATATCAGGAACAGTGTCGGTGAGGGGATATATCAGGAACAGTGTCGGTGAGGGGGTATATCAGGAACAGTGTAAGTGAGGGGGTATATCAGGAACAGTGTCGGTGAGGGGGTTTATCAGGAACAGTGTCGGTGAGGGGGTATATCAGGAACAGTGTCGATGAGGGGGTATATCAGGAACAGTGTAAGCGAGGGGGTATATCAGGAACAGTGTCGGTGAGGGGGTATATCAGGAACAGTGTCGGTGAGGGGTTATATCAGGAACAGTGTCGGTGAGGGGTTATATCAGGAACAGTGTCGGTCGGGGGTATATCAGGAACAGTGTCGGTGAGGGGGTATATCAGGAACAGTGTCGGTGAGGGCGTATATCAGGAACATTGTCGGTGAGGGGGTATATCAGGAACAGTGTCGGTGAGGGGGTATATCAAGAACAGTGTCGGTGAGGGGGTATATCAGGAACAGTGTCGGTGAGGGGGTACATCAGGAGCAGTGTCAGTGAGGGGATATATCAGGAACAGTGTCGGTGAGGGGGTATATCGGGAACATTGTCGGTCAGGGGGTATATCAGGAACAGTGTCGGTGAGGGGGTATATCAGGAACATTGTCGGTGAGGGCGTATATCAGGAACAGTGTCGGTGAGGGGGTATATCAGGAACAGCGTCGGTGAGGGGGTATATCGGGAACATTGTCGGTGAGGGGGTATATCAGGAACAGTGTCGGTGAGGGGGTATATCAGGAACATTGTCGGTGAGGGGGTATATCAGGAACATTGTCGGTGAGGGGGTATATCAGGAACAGTGTCGGTGAGGGGGTATATCGGGAACATTGTCGTTGAGGGGGTATATCAGGAACATTGTCGGTGAGGGTGTATATCAGGAACATTGTCGGTGAGGGGGTATATCAGGAACAGTTTCGGTGAGGGGGTATATCAGGAACAGTGTCGGTGAGGGGGTATATCAGGAACAGTTTCGGTGAGGGGGTATATCAGGGTCAGGAACAGTGTCGGTGAGTGGGTATATCAGGGTCAGGAACAGTGTCGGTGAGGGGGTATGTCAGGGTCAGGAACAGTTTCGGTGAGGGGGTATATCAGGAACAGTCTTGGTGTGGGGGTATATCAGGAACAGTGTCGGTGAGGGGGTATATCGGGAACAGTGTCGGTGAGGGGGTATATCAGGAACAGTGTCGGTGAGGGGGTATATCAGGAACAGTGTCGGTGAGGGGGTATATCAGGAACAGTGTCGGTGAGGGGGTATATCAGGAACAGTGTCGGTGAGGGGGTATATCAGGAACAGTGTCGGTGAGGGGGTATATCAGGAACAGTGTCGGTGAGGGGTTATATCTGGAACAGTTTCGCTGGGGGGCATATCAGGAACAGTGTCGATTAGGGGTATATCAGGAACAGTGTCGGTGAGGGGGTACATCAGGAACAGTGTCGGTGAGGGGGTATATCAGGAACAGTGTCGGTGAGGGGGTATATCGGGAACAGTTTCGCTGGGGGGCATATCAGGAACAGTGTCGGTTAGGGGTATATCAGGAACTGTCTCGGTGAGGGAGTATTTTAGTAACAGTGTCGGTGAGGGGGTATATCAGGAACAGTGTCGGTGGGGGGTATGTCAGGAACAGTGTCGGTGAGGGGGTATATTGGGAACAGTATCGGTGAGGGTGTATATCAGGAACAGTGTCGGTGAGGGGGTATATTGGGAACAGTGTCAGTGAGGGGGTATATCAGGAACAGCGTCGGTGAGGGGTATATCCAGAATAGTGTCTGTGAGCGGCTATATCAGGAACCGTGTCGGTGAGGGGGTATATCAGGAACAGTGTCGGTGGGGGGTATATCAGGAACAGTGTCGGTTGGGGGTATATCTGGAACAGTGTCGCTGAGAGGGTATATCAGGAACAGTGTCGGTGAGGGGGTATATCAGGAACAGTTTCGGTGAGGGTGTATATCAGGAACAGTGTCGGTGAGGGGGTATATCAGGAACAGTCTCAGTGAGGGTGTATATCAGGAACAGTTTCGGTGAGGGGGTATATCAGGAACAGTGTCGGTGAGGGAGTATATCAGGAACAGTGTCGGTGAGGTGGTATATCAGGAACAGTGTCAATGAGGGGGTATATCAGGAACAGTTTCGGTGAGGGGGTATATCAGGAACAGTGTCGGTGAGGGAATATATCAGGAACAGTGTCGGTGAGGGGGTATATCAGGATCAAGAACAGTGTTCGGGTTCCCAGGCCTCCAGTCGGAATCCTGGCTCCAGAGAATTTGCGAGAGGCCTTGGGATAGGCCGGACTGCTCTCCGTTCCCAAACACGGCCACTGACCTCAGAGGGGTCGGTGCCGATGGGAGGATCTCCGGTACGGTTTCCCAAGTGACCTGGAGATAGGGCCTTTGAGCTCAGCGATTGAGCGACTGCCCGACTGTGAGCTGAGTGAGTGAGCGACTGTGAGCTCAGCGATTGAGCGACTGTGAGCTGAGCGACTGACCAACTGTGTGCTGTGAGAGTGAGCGACGGTGAGCTCAGCGATTGAGCGCCTGTGTGCTGAGTGACTGAGCGACTGTGAGCTGAGTGAGTGAGCGACTGTGAGCTGAGCAAGTGAGCGACTGTGAGCTGAGCGACTGAGCGACTGTGAGCTGAGCGACTGACCGACTGTGAGCTGAGCGACTGAGCGACTGTGATGAGCGACAGGAGCTGTCTGGGCAAACATTGGGGGAACAGCAGGCGGGGCCAGGCTGCTCTGTTACCCATTGGGCAGCTGGACTTTGTGTTTGACCACACACGCACTGTTGCCAGGGCGATGGTGTCAGTGACCACAGGTGATGGAGGCTGAGTGACTGGGTGGTGAGTCACAGCCAGAATGCCCTGGGCTGGATGGTGAGGAACATGCTGCTTACTGAGGGAGTGGGCGATTTACACCCACTCACAGAGCCCGGCTCGCCTTTGTTACCGTGCCAACCCACAGCATACAACCCACGGCAGGCAGGGTCTGTGGTTGAAGTCATGTTGCTCAACGAGTCTGGCTTGTGGCAATCGCCCTTATGTTGAGAGAAAGACCACAGATAGCGGCGACGGAATTTCCTTTGCGGGAAGCCTGTATCGCGGATTGTGATCACAATAACATTGTCAGCACATCTTAGTGTTTGGCAACGAAATGGAAGGGTCTTCACAGGCAGTGCAAACAAGTGACAATGGGATAAAGGTTACACAATCCTGTCGGCTGTGTATCAGGGTCAGGAACATTGTCGGTGAGGGGGTATATCAGGAACAGTGTCGGTGAGGGGGTATACCAGGAACAGTGTCGGTGAGGGGGTATATCAGGAACATTGTCGGTGAGGGGGTATATCAGGAACAGTGTCGGTGAGGGGGTATATCGGGAACATTGTCGTTGAGGGTGTATATCAGGAACATTGTCGGTGAGGGGGTATATCAGGAACAGTGTCGGTGAGGGGGTATACCAGGAACAGTGTCGGTGGGGGGGTATGTCAGGAACAGTGTCGGTGAGGGGGTATATCAGGAACAGTGTCGGTGAGGGGGTATATCAGGAACAGTGTCGGTGGGGGGTATGTCAGGAACAGTGTCGGTGAGGGGGTATATCAGGAACAGTGTCGGTGGGGGGTATATCAGGAACAGTGTCGGTGAGAGGGTATATCAGGAACAGTGTCGGTGAGGGGGTATATCAGGAACAGTGTCGGTGAGGGGGTATATCAGGAACAGTGTCGGTGAGGGGGTATATCAGGAACAGTGTTGGTGAGGGGTTATATCAGGAACAGTGCCGGTGAGGGGGTATATCAGGAACAGTGTCGGTGAGGGGGTATATCAAGAACAGTGTCGGTGAGGGGGTATATCAGGAACAGTGTCGGTGAGGGGGTATATCAGGAACAGTGTTGGTGAGGGGTTATATCAGGAACAGTGCCGGTGAGGGGATATATGAGGAACAGTGTCGGTGGGGGGTATATCAAGAACAGTGTCGGTGAGGGGGTATATCAGGAACAGTGTCGGTGAGGGGGTATATCAGGAACAGTGTCGGTGAGGGGGTATATCAGGAACAGTGTCGGTGAGGGGGTATATCAGGAACCGTGTCGGTGAGGGGGTATATCAGGAACAGTGTCGGTGAGGGGGTATATCAGGAACAGTGTCGGTGAGGGGGTATATCAGGAACAGTGTCGGTGAGGGGGTATATCAGGAACAGTGTCGGTGAGGGGTATACCAGGAACAGTGTCGGTGAGGGGGTATATCAGGAACAGTGTCGGTGAGGGGGTATATCAGGAACAGTGTCGGTGAGGGGGTATATCAGGAACAGTGTTGGTGAGGGGTATACCAGGAACAGTGTCGGTGAGGGGGTATATCAGGAACAGTGTCGGTGAGGGG